>NC_048313.1:8751991-8752433 GCF_013100865.1 Trachemys scripta elegans
GGGGGCGGGGCCGGGGCCCCGTGGAGTGTCCTCCTTTTGGAGGCTCAAAATATGGTAACCCTAGTCTGGCGCTGCGCGGAGCCAGACATGCTGGTCTGAGTGGCACGGTAAGAGGGTTGGGGGATTGGATGGGGTGGAGGTTCGGGGGGGCAGTCAGGGACAGGGAGAAGGGGGGTTAGATGGGTCAGTGGTTTGGGGGGGGCAGTCAGGGGACAGGCAGCAGTTGGATAGGCATGGGAGTCCCAGGGGTTTGTCAGGGGACAGGTAGGAGGTGGGGTCCTAGGGCAGAAGTTGCGGGGGTCTCAGGAGGGGGCAGTTGGGGACAAGGAACAGGGAGACTTAGATAGGGGGTGGGGTCCCAAGGGGCAGTTAGGGGCAGGGGTCCCGGGAGGGGGCAATCAGGGGACAAGGAGCAGCGGCGCTTAGATAGGGGGTGGGGTCC
>NC_048313.1:8752530-8795744 GCF_013100865.1 Trachemys scripta elegans
TGGGTTGGGGTTTCTGTGGGGGGCAGTCGGAGGGAGTGGATGGGGGCAGGGTGGAGCTACCCTCCCTCCCCGTGGAGTGTCCTATTTTTTGAATGTTAAAATATGGTCTCCCTGCCCTTCCCAGTGCAGCCCTCCATTCACAGCAGGCTGCAACATGAGGTCTCAGCTACCTCACTCCCTCCCTCTCTTTCCTGTTGGTAGTGGCCAAGGGAATGCTGGGAAATGTAGTTCTTTCCCTGCTCCAGGGCTGGCTCTCTAGGCAGGGAGCTAACCAAGGAACTACAGCTCCCAGGGCCCCCTGCTGGTTCTCAGCTCCCAGGCTGGATCCCTGCTGCCCCTGCAAATGGGCTGCCCCAAGCACCTGCTTGCTTTGCTGGTGCCTAGAGCCGCCCCTGTTCTCTGAACACCAGGGTTTCTGCTGCACAGATTTCGGTGTTCAACACTCCCTCCCTTGCATGGATTGTTTGTTAATGTCGCCTTACCCCTGTTTCCTGGACTCTGGTTTTCACCTGGGTGCAGGTGAGGAGGCTGTTTCACATCCTGAGAAGGGCCCCATCATTATGTAACATTTCCTTTTCCAGAGACCATGCTGTTCCCCATTTGATGGAGACTTGCTGCATGCAGCAATACTGGTATCTCGAAATCATAGGCCTGCTGATGCCCTGCGAACAGCCAGACACGTGTGGTTACTGTAGCTGCAGAGAGCTATTTATTATGCACTGGAAATGTTTTGGTTTGGTAGGAATGTTACATCAGTTGGAGCAGGAGCTTGTACGGTTGGCTTATTCTTTTAATCTTCCCCGTCCATAAGATCTCTTTCTTTCATATACAAAAATCAATATTTACTCCATTCTCACTGCCGTCGCACTGGCATTATCATTTTCTGCTCCAACAATTGGGCTTCTGCCTGCTTGATATCTCGCGCTTTGTCATTTCCTCGTGAGACGGGCTGATGAGGTGTAGAGCAATTTAACTGGGAACATTGGACGTAGTGAGTTATTAAAGATAAGTTGAATAATTTTCCTCGTGATTTGTCTCATTGCAAAACTTGAGCTAGTTTTCTTGACAAGGCAGACACTTATCAGCGCTCAGGCTGTGCTCGCCCAGTCCGATCCTGTGTAACAGCTGTGAAACAGTCTGTTTTGGCTAGATATCAACATGCCCTCCTCCCCCGTTGCCACAGGGCAGCTGTGCAAGGTCAGGTCTACACTCAGAAGGCTTTGCTGGTGCAGCTATACCAGTGTGCTGTACTGGCAATGCACTCCCCTAGTATGGACACAGCTTCTCCTGGCCAAAAGTGCACAATATAACTGATTACACACCGCCCAAGAGAAATAAGTCATGCTGGCAAAAGCGCACCTTTGCCAGTATAAATGCGTCTATACAGGGGTGCTACTGACACGGCTCTGGTCACAAATCACACCTCCTCACCAAAGCTGGGCAAAACCTTTTCACCAAGGAGAAATTTTTATGAAAAATCAATTTTTTCAGGACTCTGAAACTGTTCATGAATTTGGGTCAAATTCAATGAATTGTTTCAGCCAAAAAGAGCCTGAGGAAATAAATTTTGAAAAAGTCAAAACATTTCATTATGACTTTTCTTTTTGAAATGGCCTTTCGTTTTCAGATTTAGCCAATAAAACAAGTTACATATACAAAAAGAGAGAACTACCCAAATCAAAACGAAAAAAACAGGCAGAAAAATGTTTGGAGTTGACCAAAATGTTTTGGTCAATCCAAAATTAATTTTTTTTTATTCAATGAGCATTTTTTTTAAATTGGTTTTGGTTCAAATTAAACTGGATTTTTTTATCTTTACTTACTGGGTTTTTTGGTTCTGTCACCAAGCCAAAAAAAACATTATTCCATCAGTTCTACTCATCAGACCCCTGACTGATATAACTGTCAGCAAAAGTCTGTAGAGTAGACCTGGCCATAGGTACTTTTATGACCCTATATACCCTAATATCAGATACCTCACAATCTTTAATCCCCATATTGGTGCCTTACCTCACAGGGCTGTTATCCCCATGTTATGCGGTGGGGATGGGGCTGAAGCACATGATAGATTAAAGGTACCATTTTCAAAAGTACCTAAGGAGCCATTTTGAAAGGTTAACTTGGACACTTAAGGGTCTAAATGTCATCAAAAGTCAATGAGACTTAGTCCCATTTTCAAAAGTGGCTCCTTGCATTCATAAATCCCTAAGGCCTTGTATAGTCTATACAAGTTGGTTCCCTGTGATTGCCATATATAAGCACCATTACACTGGTATAGCTACGTTGGTAAAAAGTCACACCCCTGCCTGACGTAGCTGTCTCGCTATAACTTCCTAGCGTCGTTCAGGCCTTAGGCCAGATGGAAACCGTAGCTCCAGATCTGTTCGCCTCGTGACTGTTTCCCTAAGTGGTCTAATTGTCGCACAGACTCTGTAGCAGAGCAGGAAACTGAACCCAGCTCTCCCAAGTCCTTGGCCAGCACCCAAACCCAGGGACCGCAGTCCAGGGCAACTCTCCGGCGTGATGGAAAATTGGGGGGAAAACTTTGCAGATTTTTTTTTTTCTTCAAAAGTTTTCCTTCCCCAATTTTTTGAAATGTCAGTTTCAAAATATCAGAGATTTCAAAATTCAGAAAGTTCTGACCAGCTGGCTTGTTGCCTGGGAAATGAGGGAGGGTTTCATGGATATTTCATTTCCCCCTCTTTAAAACTCTCAGGCCTGCTTCATCTACATTCACCCTCCCAGCACCCTGGTGAGGTCAGTGGAAGCTAATTTGGAATGCAGGCGACAGCAAGAGGCAGGTACTCAGAGGAAAGACAATTAAGTAGAATCCTGCAAAACCAACAGCCTTTCCCAGCCTAAGCAGGAAGGCACTCAGTAGCAAAAGGATTTCTAGAGGTGCCTGGAACTTTAACGTCACAGACAGCACTAAAGGGGTGGGAAGGGGAGCCGGGAATAACTCTAGGCACTGGGGATGCTAAATCTCCACCAGCTCAAAGGCATTCTGACAGGCAAAAGGCTGAGTCACCAGCCTCCCCATCTGGGGAGCCGAGGGTCCAGGCTGCCCTGGAGGGAGCTAGTGCATTTAAGGAAGCGCTTCCACCTGACCAGCCATTCAGATTTCATTTCAGCCCAAGGAACGGGGCTGAAATGAAAACAAATTGGAACATTTGCCTTGTACGGACGCGCCTGGGGTAAATGTCCTCTCTGCATTTAAGGAGCAGTTGCATCTCAGCTGTGTTCTTGCATAACTTGGTTGCAAGATGCATCTGTAGCGAAGACCTTACAGAGGATGCTGTGATGAAGAAGAGGATGAGGTGTGTGTCCAGGTCCCTTGACCCAGTCTGCGGCTTGCTATGGAAAGTGATTCATGAAATCACACTGGAGTGTTTATATAAATGCCACCTCAGAACATTACCAAACCCAGCCCCAGGCGAGCCATTTCGCTTCCCTTGGGGATACAGACTGACATAGCCAGGATGTCAGCAGATCACCTATGACGGTGATGCCAAATGACAGGAAGGTTTAGCACCCTCCTCCATCCATGTAAGTTTCCAGAGCCACAACCTCGTGGGGGGAAATTCGCTCCTGCACCGTTTATGCCTCACTAAAGTACCTACCTGGGGAAGACATTTCTGACACCAGAGGGCTCTGTGATCTAGCAGACAAAGGCTGGACAAGTTCCAACAGCTGGAAATTGAAGGCAGAAAAATTGAGATTAGAAATGAGGTGCAAGTTTCTAACAGTGAAGATAATTAACCTTTGGGACAAGTTGCCTGGAAGGTGATGGATTCCCTGTTGCTTTCATCTTTAAATCAAGTTTGGGTGTCTCCTTGTACAAGTCATGCTCTAGTTCAACAAGCAATTCTGGGATGGGTGTAGGAATCTCTTGGTGTGATTTTTCTGGCCTGTGTGATGCAGGACTGGTCAGGCTAGATCAGTGGCTCTCAACCTTTCCAGACTACCATACCTCTTTCAGGAGTGATTTGCCTTGTGTACCTCCAAGTTCCACCTTACTTAAAAACTACCTGCTTACAAAATCAGCCCTAAAAATACAAAAGGGTCACAGCACACTAGTACTGAACAATTGCTGACTTTCTCATTGTTACCATATAATTATACAATAAATCGACAGGAATATAAATATTGTACTTACATTTCAGTGGATAGTATATAGAGCAGTATAAACAGGTCATTGTTTGTATGAAATTTTAGTGTGTACTGACTTCGCTAGGGCTTTTCATGTACCCTGTTGTAAAACTAGGCCAATATCTAGATGAGTTGATGTACCCCCCCCCCACGCCCCCCGGAAGACCTCTGCAGGGCCGCCGAGAGTGGGTTCGGGCCCCGGTGAAAAAATGTTTTCGGGCCCCCCAACAAGGGCGGACTGGCTAAACAGGGCCGACAAGGGGCGGGGGGGGAAGCCGGACCCGGAATTTTTTCAGGCCCCCCAGCAGGGCGGACTGGCTAAAAAGGGCCGACAAGAGCGGGGGAAGCCGGCCCCTGGGCCCCCTTCTGGACTCCCGGGCCCCGGTAATTTGTACCAGCTTTGCCCCCCTCTCGTCGGCCCTGCCCCCAGGGGTACGTGTGCCCCTGGTTGAGAACCACGGGGCTAGATGATTGCAATGGACTCCTCTGGCGTTGCACCTAGGACACTACGAAGTGAAGGGGCTTGAGTGGGACACCTTCCTTGTGCTGCCCCCTTCTTCCCTCCATAGAGGGGAGAATGTCCCCATTGGGCTGTAAGCAGGGCTGAATGAGCTCTCCCCTCACATCTAGTGACACAGGGCAGCAGAACCAGCTGTGCATAGCATGCCCCAATTCAGAGAGTCGCCCTAGCCTGAATCTCACCGGCTAAGCAGGGGGTAGGGATGTCAACTCCAACTCCAACTGAAAATTAAGGTTGAGGGGTAGGATGTGAATGTTGCTTAAAGATTCCTAGTTACTGTTTGACCCTCTCTTGCAGTGCTTGAACACAGAAGGGTTTAGAGTGGATTACAACTTCTTTTTTATGCTGAGTGATTATTAAAACATAAGTAGCTGGTTTAGGGGCTAAGCTTTAGATTTTGGGGGTGGGGGTAGCACTGCAGTGAAAGACAACTATGAAGCAGTAGTGTAGAGGTTACTTGTTACCCGCTGAAATCACTCAGAGCTGAGCTAAGCGGGGGGCGGGAGGGGAACGACTCTGGCATGGCAGCGAATGGGAAGCAGCGGCAGAGATGGCAGAAAGTAATGAGCTAGTGGCAGAGGCAGTGGGAGCAGCGGAGGCATCTCTTGATGCTCCCCACCCCCTTCAGTGGTGGGAGGTGGACCCATGTGAATGCACCTCTGAACTCTGGGTCTTTGCTGACTACGGCTAACCAACTAGGAGTGAGGTGCAGCAGAGAGAAAGGGAATCGATGTGTTAAAGGGACATTCATTCATCAGCCTTTCACACCACAAGATGGGAAACTGAGGCAAAGGACAGTGTCCAATGTACTGCAAGGTGGGAGTTTGCTTATGGTTACATGCTTTTGAATGTGGTTGTGATGTTTTCCAAAATTAATGCTGGGTTCTCTTTTAATAAAAGTTGTCTTTGGTAATACACAGAATTGCAAGTGGGGAAGTATTGCCTCTTAGAGGTGCCATGGGGGTATGGTTTATTTTTCCTGGATCATTGGGTGCTCAAGCCAGTTCTATTTCGTATTGCTAAGATACTGAACCCAACCCTTGTTGTTGCCAGGTCCACCTGCAGCAGGGTCACAAAATGACAAGAAATACAGAGGACAACCCCCTTCAGCGTTTGAATGCTGGGCAGCACATGCCTTAAAGGAGGCAGGAGTGGGATAAAAATTAAAAGGTAATGATTTCAGTTCAAGTAGCTTTCCCCATCCCCTCCACTCCCCCAGCTGAAGGGCTGGCATAAGCTGCTCCATAAATCAGGACTTTAAAAATGTCTTGATAATTTCCAGGTCATTTATATTGCTTGTCTCCCGCTCTGATCATTTATTCTACGTCACTTGCTTAAAATATAATTCATGAAAAGGAAGGGATTATGGGGAAATTTAATTTAGCTGAAGCCTAATGGAGAGAGTAAGTGTTTTCTCCCCACTGCACTTTGCCCAGTTTTGTCTGGGTTGGCACAAAGGGTCACTTGAGGCCATGGAGAAAAAACAGTAACCAAAACCACCACGCACAGCAACCGCCCACAGACGCAGCCATCTCCTTCCATGAGCTCAGCCAGCAACCCAGGAACACCAACACGGATTCAGCAAAACACTTATGCACCTACTTTAATTTTAATCAGGTGCTCAGGTCCTCTTGACTTCAGTCTGACCCAAAGCCCACTGCAATTGAGAGGCGTTTTTCCTTTGGCTTGAACAGTCTTTGAATGGCCTAAGAACACAGATCCTCTCTCTCACTTAAGCTAAAGGTGTAATTCCATTAGCTGGTAGCAGTAGTAGACTGTTGTCTGACATTGCCTTCCAACATGAATCTACACATAAATTGTGTCCATACAAATAAAACAGCCCGTTTCATGTTTACATTTGCATGTCGTCCAGGTTTCTTCAAGAGCCGCACAAACATGATGTCTCAAGTGCCCTCTGGAGTCACAGAGCTTAAGGGACCCAGGTGATAACCTAGTCTGATCTCCTGCCTCGCATAGGCCAGAAAGTCCCACCTGGGAATTCCTACATTGAGCCCAGTGACTTGTGGCTGAGCTAGAGTGGAGCGTTCAGAAAGAGACAACCTTGACCTTAACATTTCAAGTGACGGAGCACCTGGCAAGACAGAACCCAGGAGTCCTGACTCCCAGTCCCTCCTGCTCTAACCACTAGACCCCCTTCCCCTCCCAGAGCTGGGAACAGAGCCCAGTTCCCTGGGGATCCTGCTCTCGATTCTGTTTACCCAGATACTTACGATGGCAATGAGGGACATGTATCTGTATGCTTTTCCACCCACCTGCATTGCTAAAGCACTAGTCCCCGCAGGGCTGGGGCTCCCTGTACAGAAGTTGTGATGGGAAAACTCTTCTGGAATTCATGTACCACAAGGAATGTGCAGCTGGCACTGTGCTGACCCTGGTTTAGAAATACCTATGTGGGGAGAAGATTTCTGAGACCAGCGGGCTCTTTAATCTAGCAGGACAAAGCAGAATGAGATCCAACAACGGGAAGCCAAAGATGGAACAATTCAGGGTGGCAATGAGGCGCAGATGGTTAATTCACCCTTGGGACAACTTACCAAGGGATGCGGTGGATTTTCTGTCCCTTGGGGTCTTTAAATCGAGATAAGGGATCTCTTTCTACATGCCACGCTGGTGTTGGAATTGCTGGGTGATAACCTCTGGCCTGGGTTATGCAGGAGATCAGAGACTCAATGGTAGAGTGGTCCCTCGTGACCTTGAAATCTGAGTCCAAGAACTGTCTTTTTGCCCAGGACATGCCCCGTGCTATGGTCCGCTATAAATGAAGGCGAAATTGCACAGAGACGGTGAACCGCAAACCCTTCCAATTCGAGACAGTCTCACACTTCCCAGCTCTGGCTCTGCAGAGCCCCGTGAGATCCTATGTAGTGTTTGGGCTCGGACAGAATGAACCCGGGGCTCTCAACTGGTGACAACCCAGCCAAAGCAGCAACCCAGCACCCACGGGTGTTGAGGTTGGGCCGACATGGAAAAGTCAGCTCTGCGTGGCTACATCTGTCACAGCGTGAAAAGGCCGTGCCTCTGCCCGGTATGCCAACCCACCCCCAGTGCAGGTTCTGTTATGTTAATGGGCGAGTACTTCTATCAACATAGCTATTGTTGTTCAGGGAGGTGGTGTCCCTAAACCGACAGAAAAACGCTTTCTATCAGTGCAAGCGGCGTCTCCGCTGAGGAGCTGGGTCGGCATAGAGTCCCCTGAGTGAACGAGCAGGAAAGGCCTCATGAGACATGAACACGTGGGACTGTAAATCAGTCTGATCGTTAACTGGGAGCCTAACAGAGGGGAGATGGGAGAGGAGTGAAGTCCTGCTTGTTTTCCAACCCCCTTCTCCCCCCCTCCACCACCTGGTATCTCTAACCTTCAGAGCAATGTAAGTAGGAGACAAGAGACAGCAAGTGGATACCGACAGTCGGAGGGGAGGGAACAGGGCCCGTCTTTTTTTCCTGTATTTGAACATCACTCAGCACCACGGGGCTCTGAGCCATGTCGTGGGGTCGTCGTAGGCACCACCTTAACACACACCGCAATAAAAATAAGATAGAATTTAGTTACTAGCATGTGTCCGGGGTGGTTCCCGGTGTCTCCCGGAGGGCAGAATTACTTGATTTGCTTGTTTAATTTTATTTTTAATTTGTTTTTCTGCCTGCTGTGTTCTCTGGGTCCAGGCAGCTCCCACCACGTGGCTCTGGAGCAGGTCTCAGGCTCAGCTGAATGGCACTTGCTCAGTCAGATCGGTTTGTAAGAGCGTTCATCAACAAAACTAGGACAACAAGCCGAGATCTCACAAGGGAACAAATACGAAGTTTTATAAATAATTGATCCATAATTAAAGTGACGATTATGCTAATAATGCCTCGCAGCAACAGAACAGCCACCAGCATGTTACGAATCACACTGTATTTCAAGAATGTGTTACTCAGCGTTGTCAACCAGGTTTAACAGGTGAGGGCACTGGGCTGGGACTCAGGAGATCGGGGTTCAATTCCTGCCTCTGCCACAGACTTTCTGAGTGACCTTGAGAAATTCACTACATCTCTAAGGGCCTCAGTTTCCCAACAGTAAAATGGGAATAAGGATCCTTCCTTGGTCTATTTAGACCAAGGGTTCTCAAACTGGGGGATGGGACCTCTCAGGGGGTCACGAGGTTATTAGATGGGGGGTCGAGAGCTGTCAGCCTCCACCCCCAAGCTATGCTTTGCCTCCAGCATTTATAATGGTGTTAAATATATAAAAAAGTGTTTTTAATTTATAAGGGGGGGGGTCGCACTCAGAGGCTTGCTATGTGAAAGGGATCACCAGTACAAAAGTTTGAGAACTACTGATTTAGACTGTGAGCACTCCAAGGCAGGGAGTGTCACACTGGGCATGTCTACACAGCAAAAGCTGCACACAGTCTAGCCTACCTGAGATAGCCTGGGTAACAAGGGCTGCAGTGCGGATAACACAACCTCAGCATGGACCTTGGGTACAGACTCCGCTTGCCAGCCTGTTTGAAGCCCACACGGTGCGGTCTCCAACTGCTGTTGTTACCCACACTAGATGCGTTCAAGCTAGCTCAGATAGCTTAGATGGTGCACATCTTCTGCTGTGTAGACAATACCCTGTATGTATGTGCAGCACCGGACTCTAAAGCCCAGTTGGAGAGTCTAGGTGCTACTAATACTCAAGTTTGGGGGGAAATGTTTGGTGTTTCCAGCTGTGTAGAAACAAGCAGGAAAGCAAAAGAAATTCCTGGAATAAAGAATCTGCCTGTGAAATGCTCAGGATATGGGTCCATGCAGAGGGAGGGAGAGAACTGTAATTAATTATGTGTGTGACTGTGGCACCTGGACCCCCCACAAGCCAGAAATTTGTCCGTCCAGGTGTCTGGCTGCAGGGAGATTACCTTGAGAACCAGGGCAAAGCAGATGGCAAGGAGTGCTGATACAAAGCAATGCCCACTCATTCTCCTTTGCAAGGGAAGCCGTACGATGGCCCTCCACTGACAAACTGACTCTTGGCCGCGGTTCAGCAGCTGTAATAGCAGGCAGCTCAAAGGCTAAACGAGGCAGAACAATCAGCCCTGTTTTTAAGGCTGCATTTATGAGACTGTTTATACACCAAAGAGAGGGGAGCAGATCAAAGAATCAGACATTTAGGGCAGGAGAGGACCTCGGGAGGTGATCAATTCCAGCGCCCTGCGCTGAGCCAGGACCAAGGAAACCTAGACTATCCCTGACAGGTGTTTGTCCAGTCCATTCTTCAACCCCTCCAGTGACGGGGATCCCACAACCTCCCTTGGAAGCCTGGTACAGAGCTTAACTACTGTGATACAGGAGGGCCAGGGAACAGTGGGAAGTGGTAGAAGGGAAGTATATAAACCCTAGGTTAATTAAGGCGTGGTTCCCTGTAGACTAGGGAGGGTTGCTACAGGTTAATTGGAGCACCTGTAATCAATTAAGACCCTGTTAGAAACCTAATAAAACCCCCTGCTTCAGGCAGTCAGGGGGAAGGAGAGAGGACTGGAGCTTGGAGGTGTGCTGTTAGACTTGGAGGAACAGCAAACCGGAGTAAGGGAGACCCTGCCCCAGCAGGGGAGGGACATTCCCTCTCCCAGCGTTTAAGGACTGAAGGTACCCCACCCAAGGGAGAAGAGGGTAAGAACCTGCAGGGGTTGAGAGGGGCTGGGACTCAGAGTGAGGAGCAAACCCAGATGCCTCCCCCGCTTCCCTCCTTTACCACCTTCCTGGGCCACTAGTGGGGCCCTCGGTACCCCAAGAGCAGGAGTAAGGGGTGGTATTTTAGCCCCCGCCCGCCCCAAGAAAAGCGCAGGATCCACCATACTATATTGACCCTCTTGTCACACTACCCTGAGAGTTAGAAAGTTTTTCCTAATATCCAACCTAACCGTCCCAAGCTGCAGATTAAGCCATGGCTTCTTGTCCTACCTTCAATGGACATGGAGGACAATTGATCACAGACTTCTCTATAGCAGCCCTTAATATAGTTAAAGACAGATGTCAGGTCCCCCCTCAGTCTTCTCAAGACTAAACATAGCCTGTTGTTGTTTTTTTTTTTTTTAATCCTGCCTCATAGGTCAGTTTTATCAATTTTTGATGCTCTCTTCTGGACTCTCTCCAATTTGTCCACATCTTTCTTAAAGTGTGATGCCCAAAACTGGACACAATACTCCAGCCAATCACAGTCTATCTTGGATAGAGCTGGCTACCTACCCTGGATCCCACAGCTCACACAGGGATCCCCCACACACAGGGAAAGGAGAGCAGGATCTGTCCCCAGCTGTTTGGGGAACTGCGAAGAGGAGAGTCTGAAAAGCTAGTGACAGTTTGATGCCCAGGCACCAATTCTCCACTGCCAAGCACCCAGTGCAGTGATTGACATGAGGGCAAAGACGCTAACAGATCAGCCTGTGTGTACGTGGCAGGTGTTCATATGTGTGTGGGTGTGTGAGCATTTGCATGTGTGTACATGCGTGTGTAGACATGCGTACATGTTTCTGTAGCTGTTTAGAAAATTATAGGAAAGCTCATTTGACTTTGGAAGAAGATGCAGAAAAACACTGGAGACCCTGATAAATATGTCACTGCGGATGTAGTGCAGCTGCCCTTCCAGTAGCTCCTAGCTACTGCATCTCTCTTTAGATGCATAACAATCCCCTTCTTTTTATCGCCCCGTATTTCAGGCTTGTCCTGGCGTCTGCAGACAGAGCAATCAGTGAGCAGTTAGTTCACTGCTCCCATCTGGAGAATTAATTCCAGTTACCTGTGGATAGAAGCCATGCAATTAACAAACCCCAGCTCTGTGGCTCTGCAATCCGGCCACGCGGCTGCGACACGTGAAATCGTGCTGTCCGTTAATCACAAATGCATGGGTGTGCATTAGAACAAAGCAAAACATCGCACGAAAGCCTCCAGCCTCCTTATTCCCGGCAGATGTCAGAGCTGCTGAAAGTGAAAATTACTCAGCTCTGTCAGCAGCCCCACATGCTACATGCCCCATTGACGGCACCTTCAGGTTTTATTTCTCGCTGTCTCTCGAATCTGCTCTATGCAGAGAGCCGTGTTTGCTGCTGCCGCCCGATGGGCATGAGGCTAATGTCTGTCATGTCTGGAGCACTGGTTTTACAGCCTGGCTTAGGTGCAAAGGGAGTGGGATGGAGTCACCCGCGTACCTGTTTATAGTCCATGGCACCACCCTACGACTGGGAAACAGTACACTGGGAGGGTCCAGCCAGGCCAAGAATATGTCAGCAGAGGCAAGTATGGGAGAGACCTCTGCAGGAATAACAGGACACATGGCAGGTGAACACAAGAACAGCCACACTGGGTCAGAGCAGTCCTCCATCTTGCCCACCATCCTGTCTTCTGACAGTGGCCAATGCCAGGCGCTTCAGAGGGAATGAACAGAACAGGGCCATGATTGAGTGATCCATGACCTGTTGCCCATTCCCAGCTTCTGGGAGTTGGAATTTAGGGACACCCAGAGCATGAGGTTGCGTCCCTGACCCTCTTGGCTGACATCCATCGATGGACCTGTCCTCCATGAACTTATCTCATTCTTTTTTGAACCGAGTTATACTTCTGGCCTTCACAGCGTCCCCTGGCACAAAACATATAGAAAAGATCTCTCTTCTCTATTAGGTTCTATGGGTGAGATTCTGTACTGCGGACCTTAGCTAGGGCTGTATGTAGAAAGCCAAATCTGACTTACTTTAGTCCCATAAGTAGACTGTGTGTTGGGTGAGGAAGTACTTGCTTATGTTTGTTTTAAATCTATTGATTATTCATTTCATGGGGGGACCCCTGGTTCTTGTATTTGTATTTCCCTAGTCACTTTCTCCGCACCAGTCATGTTTTTTATAGCCCTCTAGCCTATCCCCCCCTTAGTCGTCTCTTTTCCAAGCTGAACAGTCCCAGTCTTTTAATCTCTCCTCCTATGGAAGCCCTTCTGTAGCCCTGATTGGTTGTTTTGGGGGCTGTTTTTGGCCCTTTTCTGTACTTTTTCCATTCTAATATATCTTTTTTTAAATGGGTCAAGCAGATCTGCCTGCAGTATTCAAGGTGTGGGTGCACCGTGGATTTATATAGTGGCATTATGGTAATTTCTGTCTTACCTACCCCTGCCCTAATGGTGCCTAACAGTCCGTTAGCAGTGAGCTGGCACTGCGGCTGCACGCTGACCAGATGTTTTCCGGTCGGCAGCATGAGCAGGAGTTTAAAGTGAATTGCTCGGGCAGGGCAAGTGGAGGCGGCAGCCCTGGCAAGGGGCGGGGGTTTAAAATGACCTAGCAATGCTGCCTGGATTAGCCGTGCTCAGAGACTTTAATGAAAACATCAGAGAGGCAGCAGCCACGATGCCAGGTCACTGGTTTCTCACCCTGATTTGGAGGTGCAGTACTAATAAACCACGGACAGTTGCCCTTTCATCCCCTTTCCGGTGGGGGTTTCAGGCTACAGATGCCGATGTACCTTTGGTTTGATTGTCTGTTTGCCTGGGGACTCTCCTTGCCCCCCAGATCCCAGTGGGGAAGGACCCCTGTGGAATCTGGGATTGTCCCAGAATTAACCTGCGTGTTGCAGATTTGTCTTGTGAAGCTTGTGAGTTGGCAACAGCTTCATTTCAGCTCCTCTTCCCACCACCCACGGGCTCCTCCTCTCCGTGGATTCCTTGCCTGGTTTGGGATTCATAAATACCATTTCTATGGCCCTGCTGCTCATTTGCACCGAGGGTGCTTTCAGTCACTCGGGTGGTGCAAAGGGGCCCTGGAAAATAAAAAAAAGATGTCTGGGTAGAATGATGATGGATGAGTGGGTGGTAGAGAGACAGTCTGGGGCTAGGCACACGACAGCGATTCTTCAGGGCTGTCAATCCAGCGTCTTTCACAAATGCAAAATTAAATTTTGAAAGCTTCAGATGACACAAAACCGCCACCCTGACTCGCTCACCCCCAGCTGTCGCTTGTGGGGGTAGGTGTGCATAGAACACACCCACTGAATCGGGCCCCAGAGGTGAGTAGGCAGGGGAATGCTTCGCTTGACAAGGCTACCGGGGCTGTGGCGTGAGCAAGGGCTCCAAGCAGCAGCATCAGGTCTGGACCAGCTCTGCACATGCCAACTAGTGGGAGTTTAGGCACCTGTGGGGCTCCTACAGTTTTAAGCAGCAACTGAGTCGCAGTTTGGTGAGTGTTGGACTTAGGTGTCTAAGGCGCTAAGTGACCCAGGGGCTCGCCCAGTCACCGGTGTTTCTCCAGCCGGGTCAGGCCTGTATGCCAGCCGATGGCAGGGTTGTGGGGAAGGGCGGGTGAGGAAGGACCCTCCCTGAATGTTTATAAGGAGCCTTTGTCTCTCCTTTGCAGCACATCTGCAGATGCATTGGGCTCCTAATGCAAAAACATTAAAGCCCCATTAAATATATTCACGGCCGCATGTTTCACACTCGATAAGAGGCGCCTGGGCTGAAGCAAGCAGAACGTGCTTGAAACATAAATTAAAGGAGAACTGGAGCCTAATCAGCGAGGTGATAACCAAGGAGCAGTCCTGTGTGTGGTGCACCTGCAGCACTGTGATAATGATATTCTCCGACGCAGCCGGGCCAGAGCCCTCGGCACGCGCCGCCACAAAGAGAACGTTTGCTGCCCTTCATCTCAGCACCGGCGCCGGGCTCCTGGGCTCCAATTAGCTAGAGATATGGCCGGGAAAGTGACACCCGGGGGCAGGCGGCCTTGAGACCTGCGTGGTCCTTTCTGCACGCACAATCCCCAGGGCACGTGGCTCATCCTCGCCGATGGATGGGTGTGTCCGGGGATGAGTGGATGGGCAGTACCCATCAATCCTGCAATGTATCTACACAGATTGATGGTCTGTCACTATAGGGGCTGATACTTAAATTGATGGATGGATAGATGGGCATTTATAGATAAATGCATAGATCTGGTATAACTGTCTATATAAAATATAGACAGGTCTAGAGAAGGGAAATCAGGAGCTTCTCTTCTCCCTGTCTCATTACATAAGGACAAGAGGACGTTCTTTGAAACTGGAAGGTGGCAAATCCAAAATCGAAATATTGTGTTTCCACACAAGGTGTAACTGGAGTGTGAAACTTATTGTCACAGGACCAACAACTTAGCAAGATTCAGAAAGGGACTGGACACGTCTATGGATAACAGTAATGTACGGAGTTATAATTAATTATGATAAATGCTGGAAGGGATGAAACCTTGTACTTCAAGTTTTAAGCCAATCTCTAGCTAGTAGAGATCAGGCTAAGCCCTAATGTGGGGAGCAGATCATGCCACATTTGCTGCTGCAGGGTTCTTACATGTTCCCCTAAAGCAACGGGTGCTGGCCACTGTCAGAGACAGAGCCTGATCTCACTTGCAGAGTCGAGGGCCCCATGGTGCGTGGGCACGGAGTGGGAAACGGTCCCTACACTAAAGAGCTCACAGTCGAAATAGACTCAGGACTCCCGTTTCACAGTCCAGGCGCGTGGTCCAGAGTTCTCCATGAGAATGAGATCGGGGCTGAGACAGGAGGGAACAAGTTAAAGGACATACTTGAAGAGTACAATGTAGTGAATAATGCTGGGGGGGTGCAGGGTAATACAAACAGCATTTAAGTCGAAGGGGAGCGAATCGAGAAGAAATAAATTTAAACAGCGAGGGCGGCAGGGGAGGGCAGGGGTGGGGCTGGGATAAATAAATATTTGCCGGCTGTTCAGGAGGAGAGACGGGACTAGTTCAGCATCACGTAATTACAGACAATTAGACTCGGAGTGCAGCGTGGGCTGTCGGCTCAAACTCAGAGCTGCAGTGAATTAGCTCAGGGGGTAGCCAGAGACCTGATGGGTTCGCTCTTTGGGGCCATCGTTTGGTTCTGGTTTTGCACATCCCCTAGCACACCAGGGTTCTGGTCCAGGTCTGGGGCTCCGCGGCATTACGACAACAATGACAATAATTGACGTTACAGCTCTCGCCCAAACGCTAATTTCCAGCAAATGTTCATAGATCCTCAGGCCAGAAGCAACCACAGGGATCATTTTCTCTGACTTCCTGCCTGGCACAGGCTGTCAGACTTCCCTGAATTAATTTCCGCTTGGATGAGAGCGCCTGAACCCGGACACTCTTGATGAAAACCTCTCGTGAACATTTCCACATCTTCATCTTCTCCTCAGCGTCACACTCCTCCTCCTCCCTGATTTGCATCCTCTTCCATTTCCATGTAGCTTCCGGCCTCCCTTCTGCCTGACTTTTCCAGTTGTTTCCCCTCTACGTGATTCCTTCCCCTTTCATCTGTACACATCACCGACCCACGTTTCCACAGAATCCATTGAACTTTGGAAGGTGAAAGGCATTTTAGATTGGCCCGTGTGGGGGGTGGGTGGGTTGGTTGGTTTGCGGGGGGGGGGGGGGAAGGGTGTTTGATTTTAGTTTTTTTTAGTATTTGCTTTTAAACAGGCAAAAAGTCTTTAAACTAAACAAAAAAGGATTTATTTTCATTAAAGAGTGTGGGGAAGGAGCAAGCCCAAGTGCAGATTAGCAGAAATGTAACTGCAGCCAGAGAGAAACGTATTAGAAACTAGGTAATGGGAAGAGGGACTGCAGCACCGATCGCCCAGTCGGTGGCATCTTGCCAAGTGAAATGCACAGATAAAGGCGGGATAAATTGTTTCCAAAGGGCAAGGAAATATTTTCTTCTAAAAAAGAAAATTAGGGCAAAAGTGATAAAAGCAGAGTGTGATTAGTGGGTGCATGGATGCTGGAGGGCCCAGCTTATGCCTTGGGGGCTGACTTTCCCCCACAGTGAACGAAGGGAAAGATTTCAATAGCCGTGGTGCAGCGTATCCGAGCCTCGTCCGTGAGCCACCCCGTTTGGGCCCTGAGCCGCAGCACAGTGTGCTCCAGCCCCGGCCTGTTCCAGCCCTTACGGGCCCTGGGCAGCAGAGAATTGCCACGATGCAGCTGGTTTCAGCAAATCTTCTGCAGAGCCAGCCCAGCCCAGCTTCTGATCCGCCGTGCGCGATACAAATCTCTGGCGCCGAGGCCTGGCTGAATCCTGCCCTGCTGCCAGTTCTGTGCAGGTGCAGAAAGCTTCCCCTTCCCCGTTCCCATGGGCGGGAAGAATCGGGCTGTTTCCCAGCCCCAGCTGGAGCCTCACATCTGCACCTGCTGGGCTAGGAAATCATTCTGCAGCTCCCCTTCACACGTCAGCGATAATCCGGTGCCTCGGCTTGATTAGTTGGCAGGCTGGGCCCGCCTGTCTCCTGCCTTTCGTTTCTCGCAGACAGCAGTAAGTTTCCGCCCGCCCAGCTCCTCAGCTCTGGGTTGGTTTAATTTCTCGGTGGTGTTGTAAATGGAATTTTTATTTTATTTACAGACTTTGCTTGGAGTAATTCCTGACTTTGCAGCTGCACGTCCCATCTAGGGTCTGCAGCACCCATCCTCACGGCCCCGGCACACGCCACGCAGCCGGGTATTCGGGGGGAGCTGAAGTCTGGTGGGTTCTCTACATGTTACTTTTCAGCACCGTCAGCAGGCAGGTTCACGGGCGCTGGCTATTCTCTGCCCCCCTAGGACCCATGGGGCGGATCAGGGTGTGGCCAGAGCACATGGCACCCTGGCTATTCCCTGCCCCGCCCCCAGGGCCCATAGGGGTCAGATCAGGGGTGTGGCTGGGGTGCACTGCGCTCTGGCTATTCTCTGCCCCCCAGAACCCACAGGGGGGGGATCAGGGGTGTGGCCGGGGTGCACTGTACTCTGGCTATTCTCTGCCCCCTCCCCCTGACCCCGAAAAGTTAGAGCAGCCCTGAGAAGAACAGCCGCTCCTCATGCGGAGGATGTTTAAAAATCTGACCCATCCTTAGGTGCTTAGGTGGAAGCTGAGCTGCGTGTGAAACTCTGGCCCTAGGTGACCTTCCCAAGGCCATGCACCGAGGCCCTGTTCCCCCCGTCCTGCTCCTCACGCAGGCGTTTGCACCGGGGCGAAGCGGGTGCATTTGGCTGTGGTGGCATCTCGTGCCCACTTTACCCTGGTGCACAACAACGGTGCAGGGAGGGCAGAGCATTGAGCCCTGCGAGCCGGCCGCGGAGCCAGGAATTGCACTGGGGACTGGCAGCATTTCACACCCACCTCGGGCCCCGGGGTTCTCTTTTCCATCCTGCGGATCCCTGTTGTGCATTTCACTGCAGCCCCGGTGCTCCCGCGCCGACAGACAGCGACAGCAGCTTGACGTGTCTGACATGGGTAATTACTCTGGGAGGACGCGCCAGACACACTGTGGCTTCTGGGGTGTCAGATCAGTGGCTGGGTGGACGTAGCCCCAGGCCAGTGCTGTAGCCTGAAGGAACGACGGGGATTGGAAAACACTGACAGGCTGCAGAGAGCTGGCGAGGGCTGAAGGATACGTTGGGAGCGCTAAGGCAGGGAAGGACTGGAGGATACTAATGGGCGGGCTACCACGCCATTAATCGGCGCAGACATTTGTGCTAACTGGGCAGCAGGGGCGGCTGGGGCCCCTCTCGCGTTGTCGTGCACACGGTAGGTTGCCGGCCCAGCCAGGCTCTTGTACCAGATATGGACGGACTACAGAGCTTCCTTCCCAGAGGAGACACCAGAGAGGGGTCAGCATGAGACGGTTTAATGCACGGCCAGCTGTGGCTGAGGTTAGCCTAAATTACGTACGTTGCACATTGCGCCACTTAGCGGCTGAATAATACAGTTTAACATTGCATTACGTTTCCCTCTCTCGAGTCTACCCTTTACGAAATTCACACTGCCACTTAAGTTTGGTGTCTAACAGACGGTTAAATGTCGCTAACTCGTCCTGGTTTTCAAATGACACGACCCAAACACGTAATAACTTGGTCATCGGGCTCTCCATCAGCTGCAACGACTGGCTCTGGTTGGTCTGGAATCTTTGAGTCTTCTCTTCTTGTTCTGCATCCATCACCTATAGCGTCTGCTCTGTTGATTTTTCTTTCTGAGGAACGAACTGTTGATGTTGACGGTTTCTGTTAAACTCTCCACTGTCGGTCTCGATCACGTATGATCTGGGCACTGAATTCATTTTCTTTATGACAGCTGGAATTGTCCATCCTTTTTCTCCATCCAGTTTGCTGCAAACACCATCAGCAGGTTCTAGACCAGGCAGTTCTCTGAGTGCACTCTGTTTGTAAAAGAATGTCTACGCTCTCTTTGTATTTTTATCTGATTTGTCTACTTTCTTCATGTCTGGCCACTATGGAGATAGATTCTTTTCCAAAGTTGGAACAGCAGTTCCGAATGATCTTCTTATCAGGCGTTGTGTTGGACTATATCCAGTAGCTGTTATCGAGGATGATCTGTAACTCAGAAGAGCAAAGAATGGATCTTCCTGCTGTAGAATTTTCTTGGTCACTGGCCAAGGTCAGGAAGAAATTTTTCCTCCCAGTGCACAATTGGCTAGATGTATTGCGTGTGGTGGAGGGGGAAGGGGTATCACTTTCTTCTGAAGCATCAGGGATTGGCCACAGCTGAAGACAAGACACCAGATGGGATGGACCTGTGCTGTGAACAGAGAACCCTACTCTAGGTGCCTGGCTGGTCGGCCTTGGTCACATGCTCAGGGTCAAGCCAATGGCCAGCTTTGGGGCTGGGAAGGGATTTTCCCCTAGATCAGATTGGCTGGGAGCTCAGGGGCTTTTGCCTTTCTCTGCAGCCTGGGGCAGGGCCGGCGCTTCCATTTAGGCAAACTAGGCGGTCGCCTAGGGCACCAGGATTTGGGGAGTGCGGAAGGACCCCCCTGCCACAGAATTGCCGACGACGACCGGGAGCACGGCAGGACCCCCGCCTAGGGTGCCAAAAACCCTGGTGCCGCTCCTGGCCTGGGGCATGCCTTGCCTAGGATCATCTAGCCAAATCTCATCTAATCCATTCCTTGCCAGCGCAGGGACCTCGGGCATAGGCGGCCCGCGGGCTCTCCTCTTCCTCACAACTATTTAGTCTCCTGAGGCCTGAAATGCTTGAGTCTCTCCCAAGCTTTTGGGCTCAGTACAGGGGTGACTGGGTGAAACGTAATGGCCTGGGCGATCCAGGAGCTCAGACTAGTTAATCAAATAGCCCTTTCTGCCTTTAAACTCTGTGACGCTATGAACCAGATCTCCTAAGTCCCAGACCAGCACCGTGACCACCCGTCGCCCTTCCAGGGGACTTGCACGTTTGGCATCCTCAGACTGATCCCGAGGTGCAAGAAGCCCCTGCGAATCCATCCCTCCAGCTCAGCATCGCCCCTGAGTTTGGAGCTTCGCAGTTTGACAACGTCAGCAAGTCTTGGGTTTTTTTTTTTTTAAAGGGTTCTGAGATTTATTGATTAATTAAAAAGTAAACCCAACATTTTTATTGCGTAAGGTTTAAATTTGTTGCTTTCATTAGCATAACTCCGACAAAATTAATCCCGCTCCTTTATGGCCACAGCCGCCTTATTTAATTTTCTGTTATGTAAACCACTTGCTCTAAGCTTATTTTAATAGCATTAAAGCAATTCGCTTTGAGCCTGGGTAAACAGCAATGGCTATATTGTATTTTCAGCAGATTGGTCAACAGAAGGAGACAGGGTGGGAGCTGGTTCGTGCTCTCTCTCGGGTTGTCGAGCCTGCTAATATTTCACGGCTATCTAGCTACTATTTCGTGTTGCTATTTGCTTGAGCCGGACTATCTCCCCGTGTGAAACAGGAATAATTACAGCTATTTCTGCAATCGCTACTCATTCCCTTATCTTTAAATGAGAAGCTGAACCAAATGTGCAACGACGGAAGCGCATTGGTTCAACGAGCCGCTAAGTATTCTTTTGGAATGTCATTCCGTTCCGGCTCTCCAGCCCAGGAAGGCTCCGTCGCAGACCCAGGCAGAGGGATGTAAAAACGTCCCGTTCGCTGTCCAGGAAAGGGCGCGCTAAAGGAGAACGGCAGCCTCCCCAGTACATCAATATCCGCTAAATAAGAATGGGCACATTAGCAAGGGGCGCTCATGCAACCCACTGACGAGCATGTCGGACGGGTTCCCTCTCTGTGCCGATCCACAGAGGAGAGGAGTCGTTGCCGTGCTGACGATGGTGGCTTTGCTCGTTAGCTCACGCTCTAGCAGCTTAAGCTTTTAGCTCCGGAGGTCTCGGGTTCAGGCCTTTGTGTCTCACCCAAGGGGGTGACATCAGACCTGTCCCTGCTCCATTAGCACATTAGCTGGGAATTGTCTCTTAGCAGAAGTTGCCACGTTACTGTCACGGCTGGCCAGATTCTTGCCCGGTCTCTGTCGCTGCAGAGTGGGTCCAGCGGCAAAGGCCTCCCTCTCTGTGTGTGTGACCTTGGAGAAGTTGCTTTGGATGGAGTTGTCAGTTGTTGATTTTTGAAAGAGCTCGGCAGCTCTGATTGTGGGACAGAGCTGAGAATGGAACCCAGGCCGCCCACTAGACCCCACTCCTCTCCTAGAGCTGGGGATAGAACCCAGGAGTCCTGGCTCCCCACCCTCCCCCATTCTAAGGAGTTTCTTTCCCCTTTTGGTAAGCAAGCACAGGAAGGAAACAGCAGATCACGAGACGCGAAAGGCTCTGGAAGTTTCTGGCTTCCCAGTTTTCAGCACAGATTTGCCAGTCGTTCCCCAGGGGGAATAAATCCGGGCGAGATCAGGCTGCTCCAGATTCTGACACAGCCACATCATTTCTCGGCATCCCATCATGAGGACGTTATTGGTGTTGCTTCAGCTATTATTACTAATTATGTTTATATAAATGGTGGTATTAGTGCTGCCAGGCCTCATTAGCTCTTGATGCTGCCATATAGGAATGATAATTACAGGGAGCGGCGGAGGGGACGGACGGGGTAGCTAGTGATGGATCAGCGGGTCTCCAGGTCCCTTGGAGGTTATGCGTGGAAGCGGTTGGTGGGTCACAGTAGGTCAGACACCTACACCTCCCCCTTCCCTTAGCTCTCAAAGGGCCCAATGCCTATGGGACATGGCAAGAGGGGCCTCCCTTAAAAGCAAAACCAATAGAATGCAGTGGTGTGCCCAGATTTCTGGGGCGGTTTTCATGGGAGGTGGCCTAGGGAGAGGGGCAGAACCCATCACAGATCAAATTAATGCAGGCTGACAATGGGCCTTGAAACAGTCCCCTCACTCTGAGATGTGCCAGGCCAGGCTCTCTGTCTTTCTGTCCCCATACACATCCTTCTGCCTGTCCATCCATCCACACAAGTACCCTTCTATCCATTCATGAGTGCATGTACTCTCTGTTCATCCATCCACACAAGTACCCTTCTATCCATTCATCAGTGCATGTGTGACGTTGCACTCCATATGTTTATGGAAATATGCTTATGAGTGTGACTATAACTGGAATATGCTTTATGCAAAAGGTCTCTTGTAAGGTATCGTTCCAAAGCTTTTAATCCACTGAGTGTGTTCATCCTATTTGTATGTATGTATGTATCATTCTTGTATCTAAAACTAGAAATATGAAGTATAACTCTGAAGTCCTATTGTAATTATGCAAAGTGTGGGCCATTAATCGTGGTTTAGAATCTTGATGGCATCCATCAAGGGCCAGTCCTGGAAGAATGGAGGGGGCTCACAGGACATGTGAACATGTCACATGATACTGGAATCCATCATTAACCTGGTTCTTTTCCATTTAGAAGGAGGGGTGGGAACCCAGAGAGAGACAAGGGATTCCCACCTTCTGCCAAAAATATAAAAGGGGGCTGCCAGTCATGAGAAATCCCCTAGTTACCACCTGAGCTGGAGCTAACAAGGACTGTACCAGGGGAAAGGATTGGGCCCAGACTAGGAAGGAGTCTAGCCTGTGAAAGAAGCTTATTGGAACATCTCTGAGGGTGAGATTTACCTGTATTCAGTTTCTTAATGTATTAGGCTTAGACTTGCGTGTTTTGTTTTATTTTGCTTGGTAACTTACTTTGTTCTGTCTATTATTACTTGGAACCACTTAAATCCTACTTTTTATTCTTAATAAAATCACTTTTGTTTATTAATTAAACCAGAGTATGTATTATACCTGGGGGAGCAAACAGCTGTGCATATCTCACTATCAGTGTTATAGAGGGTGGACAGTTTATGGGTTTACCCTGTATAAGCTTTATACAGAGTAAAACGAATTTATTTGGGGTTTGGATCCCATTGGGAGCTGGGAGTCTGGGTGCTGGAGACAGGAGCACTTGCTGAGCTGTTTTCAGTTAAGTCTGCAGCTTTGGGGATGTGGGCTCCACTGGGGCTCAACTTGCCCTGTCATTTTAGGCTCTGTGAGTTACCTGCCCACCCCCCGGCTTCCCAGTCAGGGTCTCTGCCTGGCTCAAAGCCTGTGGGAGCAGCGGTCCTGTGCTTGGCACTGTCTGGGCCAGGGCCGGGGGCTCAGCTCTCAGCCCCAGCGCTGCGGCCCATGCTCTGGCCAGAAGTGGGAGGTGTTTTTATGGGAGGGAGTCGGCAGCAGGTGCTGCAGACAGTGCTGGGGGAGAGACGTCCCCGTACTTTGCATTTCAATAGTGTCTTCCTTCCGACTCTAAGCTCTTTACTGTGAGGATAGGCGAGGTGCTCAGGGTCACACGGGTTGTCAGTGGCAGAGCCTGGCATAGAACCCAGGAGTCCTGGTTCCCAGTCCCTCCCAGCTCTAACCACTAGGATCCCCTCTCTGAGCCCGAAATAGAACCCAGGAATCCTGATTCCTGCTCCTCCCCACCCCCAGCCTCCTCTGTATAGCAGGGCTCTGAAACAGACACTTTCCTGTAGCCAGACATGGGGGTTTTGCTTCCAGGGGTGAGCTTTGACCCCTCGCACTGGCGACCTATGTGTCACCTGTGCAAACGAGGGCATAACGCCGCCCTTCTGATCCAGGAGCCTTTTTGCACCAGTGTAAGTTGCTGCTCAAGGCCCTGATAAATTGGGTGCTTTCATTGTTATCCGTGTATTACAGATCTACACAGACATGGGGGGAGACGGCCCCAGCCCTGCGGAGCTCAGAGACTCCCCACGCAAAGGGGGGGGCGAGGAAGCAAAGGGTATGTCGACACTGCACGTTAAGCCTGGGTCCTTGGCCCCAGACCTGTGGATGCAGTGTTTCAGTGCGCGTGAGCATCCACACTGCATTGCAAACCTGGGTTGACAATGGCTGGACCCCGGTCTCACAGCCATGCTAACGTGTCTCTGTTGCACTGCGCAGACCTTCTGACTCAGGTCTGCGGCTTGACTTGCATCCACACTGCAAAATGAGAGGGCTTGAACCCGAGTCACAATGGGACTTGGTCTCTGGCTGCCCCCGCCCCCCAGGTCCTAGCACCCAGGGCCTGAGTGCTTGCTGGCCCGAGTCACTCTGACTTGTGTGTGGACAGAAGGGGGGTTTAGGCTCAAACCTGAATCAGAGTCAGAGCTTAGTGTGCAGTGTAGACACAGCCAGAGAGGGGACCAGGCTGTCTGGCCTCCCTTAGCCCCTTGTGGTGAAACCAGCCCCTGCTCCAGTGACACATGCGGCCTCCTGCTATTTCACTCACCCTGGGGCTAACCGAAAAGGGGGGTTATCTGCTCCCTCGTATTTTCCAGGAGATGTTGGCTTGTGAGCGTTATTGCCTGTGAGCTTTACAAGCCCTAAATGAATATTGATGAGCCCTGTCAAGCTCTCCCAGCTAAAATAAGGACACTGAGTTTTATTTACAGACTACCTTTGGGTCTCCAGGGTGGTGCTTACTCTATTGAATAATCACGCTGCTCACTGTGGGTTTGTCTCCTGTGTCTCGCTAGGCTGGGTGGAGAAGGATTCCCAGGAACAAGTCACCTCGACACAAGAGCTTGCCTAGCTTTACATAAGCTAGCGTGACCCAAGTTTTGCACAGGTATAAGGGAGAGCGCAGTGGTTTGAGCATTGGCCTGCTAAACCCAGGGTTGTGAGTTCAATCCTTGAGGGGGCCATTTAGGGATTGGGGGCAAAAATCTGTCTGGGGATTGGTCCTGCTTTGAGCAGGGGGGTTGGACTAGATGACCTCCTGAGGCCCCCTCCAACCCTGATATTCTATGACATGCAAGGCCTTGCATCACAGCAGCTTCTGTAATGTTTTCCTTCATCTATGGGTCCAAACCGCTCAGGTTTTGCTTTGGAGTTCAGGTTCGTACCAGTCATGCTGGAAACATTTCCAGCCATCTAACCAACGGTGTTAAGAGTGCAGCGAAAAGGGGGAAAGTGGAGACACTCTCAGAGCTGTTCTTTCACTCAGAACGAACATTCGTGCTCCCTAATTGCTGTTCCACACTAAATTCACATTGACACGGAGGCCAGGATTCTCAAAGGGGCTAAGAGCTTCACAAGGGACTCATAGTTTTGGCTGCCTCAAGTGTTGGATGCTCAGTTTAAGACATTTTAAAAGGCCCGCTCTTGAGAGAGTGGGTACTGAGCATCGTGCGAAT
This sequence comes from Trachemys scripta elegans, assembly GCF_013100865.1. NCBI lineage: Eukaryota > Metazoa > Chordata > Testudines > Emydidae > Trachemys > Trachemys scripta. The sequence continues at coordinate 8,777,651 of NC_048313.1, forward strand.
CAGCTGTCTCGAGCTGGACACTTCTGTAAGTCTTGTCCGGGGCCCCTAACTCCCCTTGGGCCTCTGGGAATCGAAGTTACTGGAGACAATCTTCCCCTCTGCGAAACGCGCCCGTCTCTCTGCTGCGCGAGCAAAGCACTTTCATCGCCTTTGGAACGACCATCTCATAACCCGGAATGGTGACGCCGTCAGAGTTTCCCAGTCCTGGATTGGGAAAGTACGTTACTCTCCTACCCAGCCCCGTTTGGCGAGGGGCGGGAGGCTGAATCGCATGAGGAAGGGTGGCATAAAGCAACCAGGAGGAGGAGCGCTTGATTGCACATCAGAAAAGGCATTTGCAGAAGCGGAGCTGGGAAGCCGACCGTTTCATATGCTGGGGACGGTGAGGATGAAAAGGAAACTAAATCAGTGATATTAATAACGGGGCTTAGAGATATCGTTCCAGCTTATCCTTGGTGCGCACACATAACTAAATTGCCTTTTAACCACATCAGAACTCTGGCAGGAGAGAGGTTTTTTTTTTCCTCCAGGCACCTGCAAGTCCATTATCATGATCCAAACCTGTCCTTTGATGTTTAGCATTTTCACTTCCAAAAAATCTCCCCGTACCATCGCTGGAAAGCTCTCGGCTGAATAAGCCTCAGTTACGATGCATGTGAACGAGCCTCTACAGCTCTAAGCGCTCAAGAAATGCAGGATCTAACGGGCCCCTGACTCGAACGGCTCTCGAGGACTCGGGGATCTCGGTGGCCTGTCTGTTGGGGCTGGTCTATGAAACCTGGCTGGAAAGCGACTGGCACCGGAGAAGACGCATGCGGAGTCTGTGTCTGCGCGGTCCGTACTCTGTAACCCCCACTGCTAGCCAGGGCAAGTGCGGGTCCTCCCAGGCGCTCCCGTTTCAGCTGCAGCGTCTACCCCTCTTCGGGGCAGGTCTCCAGGCCTCATCAACACTCGTACACCTGCTGCTGGAGATGCTCCAGAGCTGACAGTGGCAGGGGTCTTTCCAGATTCAGGGCCGGTGTCGAGGAGCAGGGGTCTTGGTTCAGGTTTCCTAGGGAGGAGAGGAAAGTACCTGCCCCTGTCAAGCCATTGAAGACCAAGAGAGGCTGCTCTCAGCTAGGAATCCCCTGCCCCATGGCGCTCTGCATTGTCTCCCCCGGGCGACGCCTAGGCACCGCCACTGCTGGGGAGCGAATCTCTCATGGTAGCTATTGCTGTCAGCAGGACTGAGCCGCTGGGGCAGGCAGCAGTTCCCTGGCCATGGGAGGAACCCGGCTGTTCAGCCCCACAGTATCCAGAGAGGGTCCCCATTGCCTCTGGATGAGACCTTCCTCCTGGTGTCGCTGCCTGTTCTCTGTTAGCCTCATGCTCTGCGTCCTCCTCAGCAAAGCTGCCTTTTATCAGGTGCAGGTCCCGGCTTTTGCCATTAACATGCCATTGAATCCCCCCTCTGGGGCATCTTCAGCCCCTGGGCCCCACTCTTCGGAGGAGAACGTGTCTCGTTGCAAAGGACCCGGGGCCTGAGTCCCCAAAGCATTGCTCCGGTTTCCTCCTGCTGCGAGACTGCCTCAGCCAGGAGAGGCAGGCACTGAGCAGGTGCTCCAGGAATTTCAATCCACTTCCCGGCTCTGTTACAGACCCATGCGGGGCCACAGGTCCCCCATCTGTGGAATGGGGATAATAAGTCTTCCTTGGACTTTGTAGCCTGAGATTTTTCACAGGAAGGGATGCGAGTTAGGTGCCCAAATGGCACTGAATTTCAGCCTAAACTCATCTGGGTGGGGTGTGTGCAGAGCCCAGGACAATGGGGCCCGGATCTCCACAACAAATCAGTCACGGGTGCCCGATTCTCCGGGGCCTGGCTCCTGGTGCAGCCAGTCACTTATGCTGGCTTAAAAGGCGTCGGCTCTGGACCCGCTTTGCACGGGTCCCACTGGCTGCACGGCTCCGGGTGCAGCGTGGGCGCTGTCTGTTAGACAAGAGGTGTGAATGATGAGACAAGGCCCCAGGGAGAGGCGAATTGTTTGGCTTTGCAGAGATCGTCCTGACTCGTATCCCAGAAAGAGGCTTGTTACGGCAGCTGTTTATTATTATTATTATTATCGGAATTTCCATGATGGCTGAGAAGAAGATGCTCTCGTGCTGGGGGCTGCACAGACACCGTCCCTACCGCAAAGAGCTCCCAACCTAAACAGACAAGGCTGAAGGTCAGGTGCCTTGCCCACGGTCACGCAGCAGGTCGAAGCTAGGTCTGCCCTGTGCCCCAGCCACAGGCCCCCATCTGGCCTCTTCAGGGGATCACAGGGCGCTCGGCTTGGGGTGATCCCTGTCCACTTCTTCCCCCAGCCTTTGCATTAATGAGTCACCTGCTGCTCTGCATCCACCTGCTCCTGTAACCTGCTGGCCCTACGGAGACCTGGCTGGGCCAGAACTCCTCTGCTTTGGAATTCCCGCCCCCGCATGGAGCGAGTCTCTGCCTAGGACTCACGCTTCCTCTCCTCCCACTCCTGGGGGGAAGGAAACTTACAAGAGCCCAGAGCCGCTGAACAAACATTTTATGCACTTTTTTTTTTTTTTTTTTTTTTTAAAGGCAGCCTTTTTCTTAAGTGGCTTTCCATGGGCAGCAATTGCTGCCCTCTAAGCAAACAGCCAAGCAGCCGACAGAGGTAAACAGCTCTACATGGAAGGGAAATTGTCCTGCAGAGAATCTGGGAAGGTGTTTTCCTGAATGGCAAAGGGATTAAGTGGCTGAAAAGTACCATGCAGGTAAACACTGTGGTCATTTTCTATGCTAAGGCTGGGCAGGAGATTAAGTCCTTTGCATTAGCGTCTCTCCACGCTTTTCATTGGCAGCATAAACAGTATTTCCAAGGGCAAATTCTGAGCCCTACTGGTTGGCATGTCCCAGTGGTCTGCAAACACGTAATTACCGAGTGTGAAAGCGTGGCCTGGAGCTAGAGTGTGAGCCTCGCAGAGGAAGAATTTCATTTGTTACCCAAATGCTTCAGCCATATCACCAAATGCAAAGCAACGGCTGTGATAGATGGCCAAGGGCTGCAGCCAGCCGAGGTTGGGCTGAATCTCCAGATCTGCGCTCTGCTGCACCCTGTGGATACCCCAGGATCCCGAGGAGCCCAGCGGACACAGCGCCCTCTGGCCGGATTGGATGCAGGTGTGAATGGATAACTGGAACAGCCAGAGCTCTAACCGTTCAAGCTAGAAGAGAGGGAGATAAAGTCTCATGTTTCAGGGCTTAAGCCAATCTCTAACCCAGGGGTCTCAAAGACGCGGCCTGCGGGCCGAGTTATTTCCTGTGGCCTGCCATAGCTCCCCTCACCCCGTCCTGCGCTCCCCGGAGCGCATTGCGTCCCCGCTCCTTCGCCTACCTCCCAGTGCTTCCCGCCGCCAAACAGCTGTTTGGCGCTTAGGACTTTCCAGGAGGGAAGGGGGAGGAGCGGGGAGGCGGCGCGCTCAGGGGAAGAGGCGGGGCCGGGGCCGGGATTTGGGGAAGGGGTTGGAATAGGGGTGGGGCAGGGGCGGGAAGAGGCAGGGCAGGATTGGGCCTCATGGAAGGGGTGGAGTGGGGGTGGGGCCAGGGGCAGAGCGGGCAGCTTTTGTATCTTTGTATGAAAAGGTGTCAGTGATGCGGCCCTGGGGCCAATGTCCTAGTCCTCATGTGGCCCTCGTGGTGATTTGAATTTGAGACCCCTGCTCTCACCCTTAGGGTTAGGCTGAAACCTTCACAGCGGCAGATTCTCCCACTTCTGCCCACCGCACCTTGCATTTTGTACTGGCCACTTGCTGAGATTGGGCTAGAGGGAACCTGGGCCTGATCCCGGCACCAGTGTCCCTGGGTTTATGATCCAGGACGTTTGCCCTGCTGTTGTCCAGGAGGTTCCTGTGTGGGGAACGGCGAACGTCACTCTGCCGGGTTGAAATCCAGCATTTTCCATCAGCGCCAAATTCACTTCATGCCTCCGTATCCTGAGACGTCCCTTTTCCATCCCAAATGCTGCCCATTTCCAAGAATGCCCAACACTGCAGCTCTCATGATGGGGACGGGGGTTAACCCCCAAGAGCCCGGGGCTCAGTAGTATCCTGTTCCTTGGGGCCAGGGGAGAACGTTAAATCCGGGGCAGCGGCGTGGAGAGAAACATGACTGCCTCGGAATCATCTCCAGAGCACACCGTGAAAGTGCTGACGCCCTGTAAAAGCACATTATTAGACCGAGGGGGCGGAGGGACGAGCAGATATTACGCATGCACAATGCAAATCAGTTGTAGCTCATAAATAATCAGCTATGCACGCGGCAGCTCAGAATGAAAATGCCAAGCAGAATTTAATAGTACAACATTAGCAAATTAACTTTAGATGAGCAGACAGGGAGAGAATGCGAATCCAGGCTTTGCTGGTGTCCCTGCCCGAGCACCCTTTGAATACAGCCGTTAGTGCTGAGCCGCCCGTGTAAATCGCTGGTTGGAACGTGGCTGCTGTTGATCAAAACTGCAAACACCAGAGGCTGCTGAAAGCTCCCTTCAGTCTGGAAACAATCAAGGAACGAACTGCACAGACACTCACATGTTTCCGGCTTTGGCTTTCGGGTGCAGATTTAAATATACATAGAGAGAGAGAGGTATATCTATCTCCAGGGCCGGCTCTGGCTTTTTTGCCGCCCCAAGCAAAAAACAAACAAAAAAAATCGGCGTGGCCGGAGCGGCAAAGCAAAATAAATAGACCTGCGGGGCGGCCGGAGCGCGGGTGCACAGGGACTCCCTGAGCTGCAGACATGCCCCGGCTAGCGGGGGGAGAGAGAGAAGGGCGGTGGCCAGGGCTTCAGCGGGGTGCTCGCCACGCGGCCCCGACTGCCGCGCCCCCTGCGGGGAGGGCTCCGTGACGCTCCGGTCAGTGGGGAGGGAAGGACGTGGGCTGCCCTGCTAGGCTTGCTGCAGACCTGGCACCGGCTGGGGCTTCACTCCAACACAGAAATGCCTACAGGACAGCAAGTTATGTAGCAATTAATTACCTGCTCTCCCTCTGCTATTCAGCATGAGTGACCTTCACCCTGTGTGCACGGTGTATTTAGAGCAGTAGAACTGGCAGCCAGGAGTCCTGGGCTCTAATCCTGCCTCGCCCATTGATGAATGGTGCCAAATATTATCATCCCCACCTTGCTTCTGAAGCTTGGCGAGATGAAGCGACTTGGCTGAGGTCACCCAGGGAGCCTGTGGCGGAGATGAGAGCTGAACCCAGATCTCATCCGTCCTTATCCAGTCGCCTAGCAGCAGCTGCTGTCCCGGGTGCCATAAGTGCATTTTACTGTTTGTGACTCTTCCGTGAGCACAGGCTCTCATGCACATTGACGTGTGTGCCCCCTCCCATGCACTACACTGCCACCCGTGCACACACTCGCACATAGACCTCCGACGGGCTCAGGAACCCATCACCTCCAGTCTTGCACGTGATTCTGATCCCGGAAAGGCCTGAAGTCCCAGGGGCCCAGCAGGGTTCTGCTCTGGCCGCCAATCACATGTAGCTGCCACACAGCTAGACTGGGAAGCAGTGAAATCTGGCCCTTTAGTTACAACCACAAGGGAGTGTAAATAACCCCCTGCCTACAGCCTCAAACCAACCGCTGCAGAACAGCGGCTCCATCCACCCCTTTCCCATCCCGCGGCAACCCCGCTCTTTTCCTGCAGAGCCATCCGCTCCCTGCCATGGGGAATGAAGGAGCTGGTCTGACAGGGTAGCAGACAGCTTTGCTTTCCTATGTGCCGTAGGGAAGGTCAGAGCCATCCCTGTATCTGTCTGTGCCACCATGGCCAGCATGGCCTCGTCCCCCGGCCCGCTGCACGCACTAGGCCTTTGCGAGGTCTCACTATAACTTAGGGGCAGATTTTTAAAGGTGCCTGAAGATGTGACTAGGCCCCTTTGAAGCCCCCCCAGGCACCCGTCTGTGTCCTTAGGCACCTAGACACCTTTAACCACCTGGCTCTTTGGATCTGTAGCGAGGCGGAGTAGCCGCCCTCCGAGCCTGGCGGGGAAGGATGACCACAGAGCCAATGCAGAATCTAAACAGGGTTTAGCCTTCTGGTACTTAAGTCACTTTTAAAAACGTGACCTAGGCTCCTAAGTCACTTAGGGCCAGAGTTGTAAAGGGAGTCGAGTGTCAGATATTCAAAGTCCTCTATGACACAGGAGCCGAAGTACTGTTAGGAGCCGGAATCCCCTTGACTTTTCAATGAAAGTTAGGCTCAGCCCCGCAAAGATCTTTAGGTGCCCAACTCCCATGGGCTTCACTTGTACATCACTGCTGAAGAGGGGACCTGAGCTCTTAAGTCAGCTAAGCATTTTTTAAAAATTCCCCCTCATCTCTAACCACTGCAGCTTTCTTTTCCCCCCTAAGAGCCTCTTTATTTCCAATAAAGGCGGAATTTGATGAATTGCTTATGAAAATTGTTGTTGGCTTAATGAAAAGTGCTGCAGAGCGTGATGTGCCCTTCACGGCACCTTATGGAATCACAGCAGTGTGGCGCTAATGCAGGACTCCGGCGAGCTCGGAGTCCAGGGAGGGGAAAGAGACGTCTTATGTGCTGCGAGTAAGGTCCTGGCTCTGTCGTGGAAAGTACAACGCTCCTTGCGATTCTTCGGACTCCTGCTCCACCCCTCCGGCTGGCTAACCACCAAGCCCCCCAGAGTGTCCGAACGCAGGCAGAGTGGAATAGCTGCAAAGGCGCCTTTGAAATCCCAACCCCACGCTCTGGTGAAATGCCAACAAATTCCGCTGAACATCCAAAGCAAACGTCTAACACCTACAGCGAAGTGTCAAAGGGGCAGGTGCCACTGGCCCTTGGGGGTCCGTTTGGTCTTTCAGCGTTGGGGTCCCACGGACAGGAGGAGGTCACACAAGTCAGCAATCAGTAAAGGGTGTTGGACACAACAGTACAATTCAGGGCAGGGCCCCCCGGGCAGACAGCCCAAAACATTCCAGCCCCCCAAAGGCGGCACATTGCAAACAGAACAGGGGGCCTGTGACAGTTTCTTGCCCATTGTGAGCCCCCAGTGTTCACATCTCAGGAGCCAGGTGCCCCAAACCCATGAAACTGGCTTGGAAGACAGGGGATGTTTCATATTCCTGCTCGTTTCTGAGCAGTTAGGCATGGGCCGGCCACGTTTTCAGGGTTTTCTCTGCAGCCCTGAGGGCTAGAAACGTACGTCTGAAAAACACTCAAAGCTGAAATTCTCACATGGCTCTCAGAGCTGGAGGCTAGGAAAACACCCAACAGTCTGCGACTCGCGATAAGCCCATGAGAACTGGTAGCACTGCCTTCCCCAGGTCCACAGCGATCTTTCCTCTGGGGCTGTATCCAGTTCTGCTTGCAGCGTCTCAAGCTGCTGCCCCTGTTTGCTGGGGGTTGTTTCCCATCAGCCCTCTTTATGACCCATGTGTCTCACTAAATAACTCCTCTTCTTGGTTGGCGTACCCGCCCTTTCCTTCTTCTCCAACAGCTTGCCTGGTGCGCCTCTTAATTCCCACTCAGCCCAACCAAGTACGTGCCTCGGCTCACGAGACAATCCGCCCCACTCCCTAACTGAGCGTCACATCCTGCCCGCCAAAGCAGAGACCGCGCCAGCCACTCAGTTCATGTCCATTTATGTGGCCTCATGGCACCTAATGCAAGGGTTACAGATTGCTCAATTGAGATGCGGGGAGAGAGAGAGTGTCTATGGGGATGCATGGATCAGAGAGAAGATGTGCCTGGGGATGGACAGAGAGAGGATGGGGATGGATGGATAGATGAGAGAGAAGGTGTGTATGGGAATGGATAGAGAGGATGGGGATGGAACAGAGAGAAGATGTGCCTGGGGATGGACAGAGAGAGGATGGGGATGGATGGATAGATGAGAGAGAAGGTGTGTATGGGAATGGATAGAGAGGATGGGGATGGAACAGAGAGAAGGTGTGCCTGGGGATGGTTAGAGAGAGGATGGGGGTGAATGGATGGATCAGAAAGAAGGTATGTATAGGGATGGATGGGTCAGAGAGAAGGTGTGCCTGGGGACTGACAGAGGATGGGGATGGATGGATGGACTGACAGACAGGAATGGCTGGAGACAGACAGATGGAGAGTAAACGGGCTGTGTGACGATGGATCCATAGGGATGTATTTAAGTGGTGCCCATGCCCAGGACTTGTGGTGGTCAGAGCTCTGCACGGGGGTGAATTTCACCCTAAAACAGCTGGGTCCCCATGCTGTAATCCTCACTCAGGCAAATCTCCTGCTGAAGTCCATGGCATCAGCTTGGTATCAAAGAAACCAGCTATTCCCTGGGTTCCCCAAACTGTCTGTAACCATGGCAGCAGCCTCTCCCATCACTAAGAAGTATGTTGCCATAGTAACCGAGCCAGTTTCTCTCCCCCCCCCATTAATTGAAGACAAATATTCACAAATAAACCCAACCCGAGTGTCTCAGAACGGTTTGGGGCCCAACTCTCTGCCCAGGAACAGCACGTGCAGCTGGAGAAACGGGCCGTGGAGCTGTAATTAAAACACAGTGCTGTTGGGTGCAATACTGATCCACGTATAGCGTGTGTGCGCACGCACACGCCCAAGTGAAAAAGGCATGCACACACATGCACGCTCATACACAGACATGCACACACACGTGCACAACACACACATCCAGATTCATCCCATGTGCGGCGCTCGTAGCTGCACAGAGCAGCTCGTGGGACCCACCTGCCCTGATCCGACCTCATGGGGCCTCTGCCCATGGTGCCTGGCCGAGCGCGGGAACCCTGTGGCAGAAGCCGCCACATCAGTGGCATTAGGACTCTCAGACTATTCCCTTTAATAAATATTTCATCAGGCGCGGCGGCGGGTTTATTTTCAGCTTTGTTTCATGTTTAATGGAATGCAAATTTCATGAGTTTTTAATGGCATTTGCAGAGGAGAACCCTGAGCTGTGCCAGCCAAGAGAACTGGGGGCCTTGTCTTCCCCAGGGGCGAGCACGGGTCTATTCTCTGGGGTTTGTGCAATTCCACTCGAAGTGTCTCAGGCGTCCACCCCCCTCTCCTGGGAAACCTGAACTGAGGGAGGCAGAGAGAGGAGAAAGCAGACTGTGGGCAAAGCACCTGTAGGAGATGCAGTAGCGGCATGGCCCCCTGGCCAGCATTCTGTGTTGGGCCCGAACTGGGCACTCAGAACCCCTGGGTTCTAGCCCTCGTTTTGCCACTGACCTGCTGTGTCACCTTGAGGAAGTCAGTCCCCTTCCCTGCCTTAGTTTCCTCTCACACTGTTGTCTGTTCAGACTGTGAGCACTTTAGGATGGGGACTCTCTCTCTGATGCAAGGCACTATCATAATCTGACCAATCACAGCAGCTCGGCCAGGACAAAACATGGGAATTATTGTCTGTGGGAACATTTTTGGATCAAATAGAGAAAAAAACTTGGTATACATTTTTTCCAGAATTTTCCATTTTTATGAATATTTTAGCAAATCGATTTGAAATGAACAATGTCCCTTTCAATTCATTCCAATCTTTTTGTTTGTTTGTTTCCATTGGGGAGGAGGAGTTTTCCCCCTCTTTTAAAAGTGGGGGAAGAGGGGAGGCGGGAAGAGCAACGGGGGGGGAGGGAGAGAAAAAGAGACCTGAAATTTTTACTTTCATGAAAAATTGGTAAATTTCAAACTACACAGAAACTCCCCAGGGAAATCTCCATGTCATTCAAAAAGGCATTTTTCATGGGTGACTCTTTTAGCTGGGATCTTTCTCCTCGCCCCGCTGGCTGGAGCTGTTTGGAAGAGTTTGCATCCTATCTGCTTTCACTGGGCAGAAGCAGCGGCTGGCAGGGAGCTGTCCTGGTGCAGCTGGGGCGTGTAGGAGCTGTGATTATATCAGACACTGGTATTGGAGCCGGGGTGGGGGGTGTCAGTCTGTATAACTGCTGTGTTTATTATTGTTGTTTCTGGACACATTAAAAAGATGTGTGGCCTCATAAAAGCCTTCATCACGTTTCCATTACATAACAGTAAAATTATACATTCCATTCAATTCCTGGCTCGTAAAACCAATTTATCCCCCCCATAAGTGCCATTAACTTGCCGTCCCAAAGATGCCCCCGGAGATTAGGCTGCAATAAATAAAGTAAGGACTAGCATTCCCCCTTCTCATGATGGGTGGGGACCCCGCGGCAGGCAGGCATCAGGAGGGCACCTCCCCTGGGAAGAGCCAGTCACTGCAGGATTTCCTGTGCCATTTTCTGGAGCAGCTGGTGCTGGCCTCTGTCAGGAGGTGGGGCCGCCAACCCTGCTCTGATCAGCCTGGCTGCTGGACTCAAAACTGCGTCCCAGTCCTGGGCTCCCCCAACCCGACAGCTCTGCCGATGCTCATCACTCCAAAACCACAGCCCTTCTGTTATCCCAGCCCTGGGCTCTCCAACCCTCACAGCTCTGCCGGTGCCCCTCTATCTCAAACCACAGCCCACCTCTGCTGAGTCTGGGGGCTGCCGTAACCAACGGCAAGGGGATCCCTACCCAACTTGTACTTCTGCGTCTCCGGGTGTGAGCAGCCGTTAAAAGGCAGCTCATTTGCAAGTGGTGCCCATTTAGGAGAGTAAGCCTGGCAGCGTCTCCTGCCTCCCTCCATCATTACCCTTCGCGGAAATGGTGTCGTTGACCTTTAAAGCTTTTATGGCTCCTCCAGGGCTTTTATCCGTCTTGGCCGGCAGGTAGGAGCCGTTCCCTCTGTGAGAGCCACGTCCTGTCTGACTTCCGGAGGGTCTGCCCGCCTTCCTCAAGTGGCCGGCTCTCCCAGACAGATCTGGCTTTGCAAGAGGGTAGCCCCTGTTCCCCATCCCCCGGCAGCGGGACAGTGCAAATCACAACCATTCCACCCCACACTCATGCTGCACCGGTGTGGATTGCTGCACAACCCGGAACTGGGTCCCCAGGGACTGGAGGAGATACCAGACCAGATCCCCAGCGGGTACAAATCAGCCCAGTGGTGCCTGGTCTCTCTCTGCACAATGGTTAAGAGGAACAGGCCTGTACGCCCGCCTTGGAATTCTGAGACCTAAACATTTTTCCATTTAACAGGCACGCTCTGCGTAAATATCCTCCCAGCCCCACCTGGCACATCCCCATGCAACTCCGCATCCTGCTCCCAGCTGGGCAAAGCGGATTTGCATTCCATTTTCTGTCCTGTCACCAAAAGAGCAAACAGATCTTGTAAATGGGCCACATTTCACATGTCTAATAACAGAAACCAAGTGGAAAAACCAGCTCTTTGTCACAGGAGGCAATAACCCCAGGGTCAAAGCGGAGGGGAAGACGCCTAGAGAAAACGATCCAGAGAGATGAACGAGCCAATGGGGACCCGCATGTTCATTTTAAGAACCCGTTGATCTGAAACTGTCCTGACTGTGATGCAGTGGGAAACTTGCTCTGTTTACAAATTAAGCCAGTTCTGCTGATCTTGGTTTAATCCCTGTTTTTACACATCACAAACTCCTGCCCACACTGGATACAATTATCTTGTCTGGAATAGCAGGAGAGGCTGCAGGCTGGGGCAGAGGGGAATCAGCAGAGCTGGGTGTAGGGCAGGCAGGCCAGGGCTGGGTAACAGGGGAGCTGTGGGTTTGTTGGCAAAGCCGGGGGCTGCATGTTAGGACTGAAGGATATTGGCAGAGCTAGGGTGGGAGGGAGCCCACGGGTGGGTGGGATAGCAGGGGGTTGTGGGTCAGGATTGAGGGGCACCAGCAGAGCAGAGTGTGTGAAGATCTCAGGACTGGGAGAGCAGAGGCTGCAGCATTGTATTCGGTGATAAGAGTCCTTGGGCTGGGTCCTGGGAGCTTTCCCAGCCTTTGCGCTCTGGCTGGGGGTCTGTGGAAGCAGCATGGTAGAAACATCACCAAGTCGGACCCGTCGAGCCCAGGGTCACTTGCTCCCTGTGGGACCAGAGAGATCAGAGATGAAAGGGAAACTCCTGTGGGTGACACATCCTGGCCCGTCTCAGCGCCACTAACGTCCGTCGGTCGAATGGCCCTGGCGGTAACACAAAGGCTGCAATTGAGGCCAAGCTGCCGAGCTTCTCCCCAGACCAACAGCTCCTCCAGACCAGCAAAGCAAAGTGCTGCGAGTCGCAATCGGCGGGTTCTAGCAGGATAAATCTGGTCTTCAGTTCTCCTGCGCACGTCAGGCAGAGACGCTAGGGGCTGCGGGCGCCTTTGGCAAAGGGCCTAGAACCACGAGCTTATAACCGAACAAAGACTTCTGGGAAGCAGCATCTGCAATTCCAGCCACTCCACAAGCAACCACCTGGAAAGGACCTGCCCCTTCGCCACAGGCTCCGGCTTGTACCGACCATTTTCCATTTCCAGTAAAAAAATCTTTTTTTTTTAAATGATTATTTTTGGGTTTTTTCTTTTTTAAAACAAAAAATGTGCAGAAAATTTTGATAAAAGAAACATTTTGGAGTCAAGAGGTGTTTTGGGACACGTTGTGGAGTATAACACACACATGCCCACGCCTGTATAAACAGATGCTTCCCACTGAGTCTGTGCTCTGAGAACCAACCGTCCTGTCTCTAAGGCCACGTCTATACTATCCCTCTGGTTGGCAAGGCTTATGTCGCTCAGGGGTGTGAAAAAACACCCCCCGAGTGACATACGTTTCACCAGCATAAGTGTGCACAGCGCTACGTCTGCGGTCTCCCGCCAACATAGCTACCATTTAATTATATCGACAGGCGAGCTCTGTCCCCTCGGCCTGGAGCAGCTACGTGAGTGATCTTCCAGGGGCACAGTTGCATTGATACAGCTGGGCCGCCGTAAGCTAGCTAGTGCAGACGTAAGCTGAGTGGCACAGAGGTTTCTGATGCCCCAAATCGGCGGGTCCCCCCCCCCCAAATAATGCATTTAGCAAATTGGCGGGTTAATTAATTTCTGCAAATGCTGAGACTCCATCGGACGGACGTTACCTGTAATCAGTTGCAGACAAAACCAATCCAGAAGGGTTAAACCCATGGAAATTCACCCACATGCAGGGGCGGCTCTAGGCACCAGCAAAGCAAGCACCTGCTTGGGGCAGCCCATTGGCAGGGGCGGCAGGGATCCAGCCTGGGAGCTGAGAACCAGCAGGGGGCCCTGGGAGCTGTAGTTCCTTGATTAGCTCCCTGCCTAGAGAGCCAGCCCTGGAGCAGGGAAAGAACTACATTTCCCAGCATTCCCTTGGCTGCTAGCAACAGGAAAGGGAGGGGGAGGGAGTGAGGTAGCTGAGCCATGCTGCAGTTTGCTGTGAATGGAGAGCTCACTGCTAGAGCAGGTGGCCTTGTGAATGGGGAACAAGTCTGCCCAAGGAGTAGGCAGCTTGGCCCCAGAGATCCCCTTCAGAAGACATCCCCAGACTGGATTAAGGATACTGGTGTGACCTCACCTTGCAGCCCCCAAAGAAGGAATTGGGTGGACTAAATGGACAGTGCCCCTCTCTAGCTGAAGCCTAGCAAGGGAGGTACGTGGATCCCACTAGAATTTAAAATGAAAAGTAATGGAGGGGAGGCTCTGGACCTGGGCAGCTTTAGATACAGTACCAGGCACGTAGGAGGATTTCCACTTCTGAGCCATGGAAGCAGAAATTGACTTTTCTTTTTCCAGATATAGCTAATATTCAGAAAGGGAATCTAGCACCTGCCTTCCAGATTTGAACACCTCAAAATTCAGGAGTGCTCAAGCTCAGTTTGGGCAGCTGTTACTTCATTTCTCCCAAATCAAGTATACTGATCCACTGGAACTTGCTATAGAAAAAGTAGAATAAATTGAGCAAGAAATACTTCCCAGTGGTTATTAGGACTGGAATTGCTATTTTCAACAGCCATTGCCTTTTGTTTGTTTGTTTGTTTGTTTAAAAGGAAGACAGTGATATCGCATTGGCAAATTCCCCATAGAAAGAGAGAGTGGAACAAAAGAATAATAAAGGCACCTCAACTTTTCCTCATTTATGTAGGACAGTCTTATAATATGCATCCAGATATCCTCCAATCACACAAGCTGAAAATTGTTCCACTTTACTGCAGTTCTGTAACCATATGGGAACCAATCCTGTCTGTGTTCTGTGCACACCTAAAATTCCTGCTGAATGACCTGCCGTGGGAGCGAGTTACCAGTGACCCAGGGCTGGGGCGGCAGGAGGGTGCGGGGGGGGTGGGGGAGAGCCCAGGGCTGGCGCAGCGGGGGGGGGCAGGTGAGGAGCCCAGGGCTGGGACAGGGGGCAGCCAAAATTTTTTTTGCTTGAGGCGGCAAAAAACCTAGAGCCGGCCCTGCCCACATGCGAACTGAAAGGAAAATTCAATTATAAGGAAAGACGCAGAGACTGAGGAGCAGCTTCCACCCAGCCCGGCTCTCCCAGGGTGGGGGGCAAATGGGACTTTTCCTTCCTCCAAAATGATCTTCAAGGGCCCCAAAATTATTGTCAGAAAGGCCAAAATATGGACAACATGGTCAAATGTGAAGCAGTGGAACAGACGCCGATCGGAGAGTCTTCGTCAATTAGACAAATTATAAACCACAGCAAAATGCTGACACAGTAGCCAAATTTCACTTCTTTAAACTCTTAAAATCCGATAGTTTCCAAGGGTTTAACTAGATCCTGGATTCCTTAAAGGCTGTTTGATTTTTTCAATACCCACTTCCCCTGCCCACCCATAATGGGACCTTAGAACTGGCCCTGCTCCCGCAGCACAGCCTGTGAATGGGAGGCAGGCAGAGAGGAAATGCTAAAACATGCTGCCCCTTGGGCGTGGATATGTGGGGAGTGAGACCTGCTTCTCTGCTCCCACTGGTACAAATCAGGAGTAATTCTGCTAACAGCAGCAGGACTTCTCTAGTTTTAAACTCTGTGGTGTATTGAAAATTGTGTATAAAATTACAAGCTGTCATTTTAAATTCTCATCCTGCTTGCAGGCCAGCGGGCTCTGTAGAAGGGAGTAGAATGAAGCTGGATTTTTCACCAGCTTAGAATTAGGTGAGGTGAGTTGTGCCTCTCTGCTTTATGGAGCAGCCTGCTTTGTCTCTCTCTGCTTTTCGTTCTTGTGTGCTAAAGTTCTGGATTTTAAGAAAGAAAGTTGTGTGGCGTTGCAAGCTTCCAGAAAGAGTATTTTATGTGTTTAGCTAACTTCTCTGTTTGTATACCATAAACACAACAAACTCAGGCTCGAGAAGGTCTGGTCTCCATCCCACCCTAGCACTGAGGAATGAAGCATCTAGCCCAGAATCCTTGCAGGATACCCAAGACAAGATCAGAATAGTGAATAGTCTGGTGGGTAGGGCACTCAAATTCCTGCCTGATTTGGAGCTGGGCATTGATCACACCTTGTGGGGACAGGGCCTGTATTTGTGTTCTGTCCAGCATGATGGCCCCTGCCTGCAGCCGGGAGGTGCTAGCCCAGTACAATAATACAAAATAGTCAGTTTGATCAGGGAGTGCCAAATTAGCCTCCACCCACTTTCCAGCCAGAGCAGTATATCACATCCTTGCAGTCTGTAGCCTCTGCTCTTGTAATATGCGAGTAAGAGAACTGAAAGGATGTTAAACTTCCCAAAACACTGCCACAGAGGTGCTTGGGATGTAAAAGCTATTGGCCCTCCAGTCTGTGAAATCTAATTAACAGGCCAGCTCCTAGTTGGGGCAGATTACTGCCTCTCCACTGTGCTGTCGCTGACGTGAGAACAGTTTACACCAGCTGAGAATCTGGCCCTAGAAAGTTTATTTACCATGTAACCCTTCTGCCAGGTGGAGCCAGCAGCAACAAGGGCCGGGTTCAGTATCTAGGGGGTCCTTTTCAACAATACAACACAGCCCTTCCCTGTAACCCACTCACCGTTGCTGTCCTTGGCCAGTGCAGCTCCAGAGTTCAGAGGTTCATCTGCAGGGTTCATCTCCCAGCCTGGGTGGAGGGGGGAGCGGGGTAAAGAGGCACCTTACAGCTCTGCTTGGGCACTCACGGCCAACTGCCACACCTCTGCATGGCCCTCTCCGCCAGCCACACATATCCAGCACCAGCTCCACGCCTCTCCACCAGCTGTCCACTCACCAAGATATCTTCACACACACCCCTTACCCCTGCTCTTAGTGATTTCACTTGTTAGTGGGGGAACCTCACTGATGGTGCACATTGGTCAATCTATTGCAATAGAGGCATTGTCCCAAAGTAGATCTAATACACACACCTAGGTATCAGTGATTTCAACTCTGCAACATACAACAAGACTCTCAATTAGCTCTTCTATTATACCATGGAGACAGCCACACAACATCCCTTAATCAAGACCCACTGCACTCTTTCTACTCCTTCAGCTTTAGAACCCATGTCCCCTGCCTAGCGAGTGCTATTTAGCTGAAGGTGAGTCCCTCCATTGGTATATGCCAGGTACAGTTCTGCTGCCCTCAGTTCACACAACAAGGATAAAAACCCTTTATTACTCCTGCCCCAATAACAAGGAGACTGGGGGTCTGACACCAGCCACTGGTCCAGGGATCATTTGGGCAAGCAGTCCCATCATGCCGAGCCCCTAGGCAGGGTGGGTGTGTCCATGCAAACAAGATCAGCTTCTGAAGTCTTTTTCCACAGCTCACCACGAGATGTCAGGGGAGAGCTCATTCAGACCCTGCTTACAAACATTTGTGCCCCACTCTCCTTAGAGGACGGCATCTCAAAAACATGAAATTATCCTGACAAATTAAAGAAACAACTTAATAGTGTGTACTACACGTGTGTGCGTCTCTGGCTGCTGAATGACATGAGCGAACATTAATTGTGAAGTGCTAATCAGTGGGTAAAACTTGAAACATCACAGCATTTAGCAGCAAATAAAATGTAACGTCAAAACTAAAAATAATGTCAAATTGCTTTAATTAGTGGAAAATTCCTGTCCAGACACTTTGCTAATAACCCTCTTGAATCTAACACAATGTGCTAGGTGATAATTAATGTGTTTAAAATGAGTTCATAAATTGGAGAAGTTATTGCTACATTTCTGTCTGCAAATGCGCTTCTGTTTTTGTGTTGGTTTTTCCATGAGTGTGTGTGCAGTGTTTATCTGCCGGCACGGGTGTCCATAGCTGCGTGTGTGTGTGTCTGTGTCTCTCTGTGCATGTGTGTGTGTGTGGATGGCTGCAACACTTTTGGGTGCTGGGTGCAGATCTGTGTATCTGTGGCGCATCCTTTCCAAAGATGCCATTTTGGGGGGAAAGTCTGTTCTCCCGCAGAAAGGAGCCGTGTCCCCGTACTCCAGATGGGGACAGACATTTTGCTGTGTTGGCAATTAAATGTGCCAAGGCACGGTGAGGGGGGATTTGCCAATGGCCCCTCCTCACCATGGCCATTTCATTGAGCAAAAGGCCAGCGCTCCCAGCCCACGCCTGTTGGGCCAGACAGAGCCCTGTGGGGGTGAACATTGCTCTGGGATTCTCGCACCCCTGGTGGAGGGGCTAAACATGGGGTGGGGGAGTGGGAGGTGACATCCTAGGCCTCGTGTGGTGCAGGGGGCTAAGTGGCCCCTAGGCCCGAGGTGGGCGTCCCAATGTCACTGCAATGCAAAGGCAGGGAGCCACCTTCACGGCTGAATGCTGGAGCCATCCCTCTGCGAACGTTGCCTGGTGCCCCCCAGAGCCGTGGCCCCACAGCTACTGGAGAGGTGGCGTCTGGGGAGGTCATGGCTACGGTAGCATTTCAACAACATATCACACTCGGCGCCTACGGGGCCCAGACACTGAGATGTGTTAAGGATTCAGTGAGTGCAGCTCATTTGCCAAACCCCTAACAACCAGGGTGAATATTTATGCTCATGAAAGTTAATGGGCTGGCAGTTCTGCAGGGTGAATTACGTTTATTCTTCTCTCTTTCTCTCTCTCTCCCCCACACACCATCCATCTAATCTATCTATCTCCATCCAACCCCTCTATCTATCTATCCCCAGACACCCCCTCTATCTATCCCTAGACACCCTCTCTATCTATCTATCTATCTATCTATCTATCTATCTATCTATCTATCTATCTCCATTCACTCTATCTATCTATCTATCTATCTATCTATC
>NC_048313.1:8796104-8807194 GCF_013100865.1 Trachemys scripta elegans
GCCCCCTCCTGCACCCCAAACCCCTCATCCCTGGCCTCACCCCAGAATCCACACCCCCAACCCCCAGCCCTGAGCCCCTCCAAACCCGGTGCCCCCTCCTGCACCCCAAACCCCTCATACCTGGCCGCACCCCAGAGCCCACACCCCCAGCCCAGAGCCCATACCCCCTCCTGCACTCCAACCCCATCCTGAGCCCCCCCAAACCCAGAGTCCCCTCCTGCACCCCAGAGCCTGCACCTCCATCCCAGAGCCCTCATCCCCCCCTTCCCCAACCCAGAGCCCCCTCCCACACCCTGAACCCCCCATCCTCGGCCCCACCCCAGAGCCCTCACCCCAACTCCCTGCCTCAACCTGCAGCTCCCTCTCACATTTCAAATCCCTCGGCCCCACCCCCCAGCCTGGAGCCCCCTCCTGCACCCCAAAGCCCTCATCCCCAGCCCCACCCCAGAGTCCGCATCCCCAGCTGGAGCCCTCACCCCCTCCCACACCCCAATTTCCTGCCCCAGCCCAGAGCCCCCTCCTGCACCCTGAACTCCTCATTACTGGCTCCACCCCAGAGCCTGCACCCCCATGTAGAGCCCTCACCCCCTCCCGCATTCCAACCCCCTGCCCCAGTGAAAGTCAGTGAGTGTGGGGGAGACGAACCACCGAGGGAGGGGGAATGTAGGGAGCGGGGAGCGGGACCTTAGGGAAGGGGTGGAGAAGGGCACGTGGCCTTGGGGATGGGGCGGGGCTAGGGTGTTCAGTTTTGTGCAATTGGAAAGTTGGCAACCCTACTCTAGTAACCAAGCTAGCTAACTAGATGCAGACAGCTGTAGTCACATCCGGGGATTGCAATGCAGGCGTACCCTTAGTGTGCTGCTCCCCATCTGGGGACAGAGCGAAGACAGGCCAGGCGCCCCCTTGCGCTGCCCTGTGTATGGCCGCTACACCAGTGGAAAGGGCTAAGAGATTTGCCAAAGACCTTGGCAGAGCGGGGAATGGAACCCGAGTCCTACACACTGGATCATCCTTCCTCTTGTGTGAATAAAACATGCTATGTAACTGACGTGCCTTTGCAATACAGACAGGCCCGTTTTGTTCTTGCCTAGCCAGATCTTCCCACCCGCTGCTAAGGAATCGCTTCTCCCGGCGCGAACAGCCGCCGAGTGGGGACGGAGGGCTGGCAGCAGCAGGAATTAACTGAATGTTTTAATTTAAAATACATCACCAGCTGCTGAAGGATTTGCGATTTGCTTAATGCAAACCCTGACTGCTTCTCGCCATCTTCTCATCTCCTGCCAGCCCGGCGGCCAGCTCGGCTAATTTGGGGCTGTTGAAATATAGAGGCAGACGCCTGCTTAAATAATTCTCAGCAGCCCCTACTCTGAGCACTGTTCTCTTCCTTACCCTCCCCCCCCCATCTGAGACTGCGGTATCCAGCCTGACAGGGGCGGTGGCACCTGGCTGCGGTACCTGCTGGCACTCAGAACAAACAAACCGAATCCTGGACGGTTAGGGAATGGAAATTGTGGACGGTTTAATGAGAGCAATGATAGCAATATGAAGGCCCCAGTGCGTCACAAGGGAGCAGGGTCGGGGGCCACGAGGGGGCAGTCTCCCTTTACATAATTCTGACTATTCCTGCTAGCCACACAAACATCCGATCCCGCTTTGAATCTTGTTAAGTTTTTGGCCTAAGCAAGCTCCTGTGGCAATGAGTTCCACAGTTCTTTCCTTCCCACGTTGCACAGAGGAAAAAGGAAAGAGACCAAGAGGCAGGGGAGTGACTGGCAGAAATACAAACGTTTCTGCTTCTGGTGTGACCCTAGCAGGTTGATCGAGACGTCAGTCAAGCTCCTGAGGGCATATGGGATTTGTGCACTAATTTGGCTATACCGATGCAATTGCCATGCTGCTGGGCCCTAGTGCATGGACGTGCTCCAACAGTGTAAAAAGTGAATATGGACCAGTACCGCTCACCCTTTCCAACCAGGGAAAACTGCAGTGGGGCAAGATTCCTTTGGCACCCATAAGAACGTCCAGACTGGGTCAGACCAAAGGTCCATCTAGCCCAGTATCCTGTCTGCCGACAGTGGCCAATGCCAGGTGCCCCAGAGGGAGTGAACCTAAAAGGCAGTGATCAAGTGATCTCTCTCC
Source organism: Trachemys scripta elegans (assembly GCF_013100865.1). NCBI lineage: Eukaryota > Metazoa > Chordata > Testudines > Emydidae > Trachemys > Trachemys scripta. The sequence continues at coordinate 8,798,244 of NC_048313.1, forward strand.
TGCCATCCATGCACCACAGTTACACTAGAGCTTTTGCACCAATATTGGGGGGAGCGGGGGAACCCCATACCTTCCTAAAGCTTCAGTTACTGGAGAGAGACGTCTCATGTGGAACTGCCTTGCTGCAATCCAACCATTTCTGCCCGCTGGCGTGACCTGAGCGCACTGATTGAGAAGGCTGGCCTCCTGCTGTGGTGAGCGAGGGGGGCCAAGGGGCTGTCACAGCCTCTCATTCCAATGGCAGGCACGAGGCAGGTGCTGCGGTGGCCTCCTCATTAGGGAGCCGAGTTCTGCCCAGGCAGGATGAGATCCAGGCCACGTCGGAGCAGGCTGTGATGAATTTTCCTCTGTGATACATGAATATTCCTCTGAGTTTAATTACTTTACTAAAGAAGTTCACGAACCATCTCGCAGACGCCTGACGAAGCCCGGCGGCCGGTCTCACTGGCCGGCACTGAGCGGGAGCAACGGGACCCCAGCAACGCTGTCTGCCACAGCGGACGACGCGTGGAACCCGGCGGCGCAAGGAGGAGACTGGCACATGCCTGTCCCTCCCATTAACGAGCCACAGAGAGGCCGTGACAGGCCAGGGCCTCCTGTCATGGGGGGGACAGAGATGCACCCTGACCCTGCACGCCTGAGCGTGTGACATGGGGGCGGCGGGGCCGAGCGCGTCTAGAGCTGTCCAAGAGGGGGTGGCAGGCACCATGTCCCCGTATCAGAGCTGGTGCAATGACGTTCTCCAGTACGCACTAGACCGCACCGACTGGTGAAGCTTAAAGAGCCCCATGGCCCCCTGGCTCCGTCTGCAGGAGCCTGCCTGGCTGTTCTGTGTTCATTTCTCCTGCGGTTCCCCATGGGTGGCAGGAGCTGCTGACAGGCCAGATTACACCTCTACCCCGATATAACGCGACCCGATATAACACGGGTTCGCATATAACGCAGTAACCCCGGGGCTCCAGCAGCGGGGCTAGGGTGGTGATTTAAAGGGCCCGGGGCTCCCCACAACGAGCCCCGGGCTCTTCAAATCACCGCTGGAGCCCTGCCGACGCTACCCCAATATAACGGGGTTTCACCTATAATGTGGTAGGGATTTTTGGCTCCCAAGGACCGCATTACATCGGGGTAGAGGTGTAATTGGCCAGACACAGCTGTGCCCTGCAGGAGGTCTGTGAATCCCTCCAGCTCCCCTCGCTCAAGGAGAGCCTACCCCAGGCACGCACAGCTGATGAGGAAGGACAAACAGGCGCCACTGATTTATCCTCTCTAGCCCATTCTGTATTACTGTGTCCCCTCTGATTCATCTTCTCTCTACGCCAGAGCACCGGGGCGTGTGGCACAGCCTGTCTGGCCTCCCCTGCTAGCAGCAGAGCTCCCCGGTTCTGCGGCCAGCCCATCCGGGGGCCAGGGTCACCAGACAGCAAGGGTGAAAAATCGGGACGGGGGTGGGGGGTAATAGGAGCCTATATAAGAAAAAGACCCAAAAATCGGGATTGTCCCTGTAAAATCGGGACATCTGGTCACCCTACCGGGGACAGGGCATCATTATACCCAGTCAGAGAGCTGCAGTTCCTCCGGTGTCTGCACTAAGGGGTGGCTGGCAGGGACGGTTAGTTGGTCATGCCCATGTTTTGCGGGGAAGGGCTGAGACCATCCTGTGCCGCAGCAAGTCAGGCGCACCAAGGCGAATGACTTTGAGGCTCAGGAATCATTGGCCGGTTGCAAATTACATTAACCTACCGGTGTGTGTCTCTCGCCGTCAAGAGCCATAAATCCCTGTCATGCGGGGACTCCTGCGACCTTGCAGCAGGCTGTCGCCTCCAGCTCGCGTGTGTGTGTGTGTGTGTGTGTGTGTGTGTGCACGTGCACAACAGGGGAGTGCAGGGGGACACGGCTGTGGGATACAGTAAATAAATAAAGAGCTGGAGCAGGTGTGCCAGCTTCCAGAGCGCTGCTGACCTGACAGGAGCCAAGGGCATAGGGTGACCAGATGTCCCGATTTTACAGAGACAGTCCCGATTTTTGGGTCTTTTTCTTATATAGGCTCCTATTACCCCCCACCTCCTGTCCTGGTTCTTCACACTTGCTGTCTGGTCACCCTGCAAGGGCACCGTGGCAGCCAAGGAGCTCAGCCAGGAGCAGGGCAGAGGCAGAGATGACAGCTGCAGATGCAGAACAAGAATCAGAAAATACAGTGGAAGGCAGGAACAGGAGAGAGACTGGGCATCTGGCTGAGGTCTAGACAGCCCTCCACAGCCTCTTGAGAGATTCATTGGCCCCAATCCCCGGGGCTTTGCCCCCGTGCTGTCATTCACACTAGTGCAAGGTGAAGAGCAGAATGGCAGTGTTTCACAGTCACTTTTGCACTAGTGTAAACAACAGCAAAGGTGCAGGGACTTGGGCCCATGGGGCGTTTTCTAAAAAGAACGCTTTGAGGGAAAGCCGGGCTTGGCTACACTGCCCAGAAGGAGAGGTAGATCCAGGGTGCGAGCCCCCCCAAGCTGCACAGGGAAGAGACCCGCCTAAATATTTGCTGGTCTCACGCCCGTTCCCAGGCTCAGCGTAACTGACTTGAATCGGGATTTGGAGTGTGGCTGGGGAAGGGCAGGTCCAGATCTGCACAATGCACACTCCTCCCCGTCTCGTACCTGTGCAGTGGATCAGCACCGGGGAACTGTACCTGTAACTACAGGAGTGCACAGAGACGCCCGTATAGACCATGCTATGGCTAGCGATGGGGCAGAGGGTCCCCGCTCCTGGCCCCAGCTCCAGCCAGGGAATGCTTCTCATGCACACCCTGGCCCCTCGTGCCCGCCTGGCATTTCACCAAGGACACGGAGCTCAGTGCCAGCTGCATTGTGAGCAGCACAAGCGCCTCCCTGTGCAGCCCCCTGAGAGGAGGCGAAGGGAAGAGGATGAAGAAGCAAAAGAAAACGTCAAGCCCAGACCGAGTGGCACTGGGGGTTGCTTGTCTGCGGCTGTCATGGTGACAGAGCTGAGATGCGCCAAGTGCAATAAAGGGGGAGTGCGGGTGAAGGATTCGCTGCTTTGCATCCGTGCAGGGCTCCCTTGGAGCCGAGCGCAGCAGCAGCTCAGCATGGAAGAGGCAGGGCTCCACCCGCAGTCCCCTCTGCGTCAGATACACACTCAGGGCCGAGGCCCCTTCGGAGGCTTTTGCTCACTGACACTCACTGAGGGCCCGATCCTGGGCTATGCTCAGGGCCCCCTCTGTGCTGCTCTGGCAGCGTAAAGGGGGCTATACCTCCTGGAGAATCACCTGCACCCTTTTCTTGCACAGGGGCCTCCCTGCCCATTGGGGAGTCCTGTCCCCACCCTACTCCCAGCCCCCTGGCAGGTAGGGGGTGTCGGGCATTGCACTGCGGCCATTCTCCGCTCCCAGGGGGCCGCAGTGTGAATTAGAGCAGCCCTGAGGTTGCTGTAACTGACCCCGGGGCCAGGTAACGCCCTGCACAGAATGCAAAGGGCCGGGTTCTGGGCTGCCCTGCAACTGCTGCAGCCATTCACCCCCGTGAAAAGTGCATGCAAAGCACAACCAGGCTGACCTGGCTGCAGTTTGCACCCACTTTGCCCTCCCTGGTGCAAACAGGGAGCCAGGACTCCTGGGTTCTAGCCACAGCTCTGGGACCTGAGTGGGGTCGAGTGAGCTAGAGCAGGGGCTCTGGCTAGTCAAGTCTCCTGGGCTCAAGTCCCTGCTCTGGGAAGTGAGTGGGGTCTAGAGGGGTGAATTAGGGGTGAGGACGCCTGGGTTCCTGTTCCCAGCTCTGCCACATCCCACTGTGGCCTTGACCAAGTCACTGCCCCGCTCCGTGCCTCAGTTTCCCCATCTGCAAACCAGGAGCAGTGATATTTCCATCCCAGGGCTGCTGTGAGGCTTAGGTGTGAGGTCCCCGACAAGGGCGGCAGGGGGTTGTACGTAACCTGCCATGGGGACATTCGCCAGCTCTGCTCTGCAGACTGTGCGCCAGCACACGGGCTTTGCGGCTTCTGCCGGCTCGGGTTTGTGTGGCTAGTCGACATGCCACCCTGCGTCTGCGAGAGGCGGTAACATGATCATTAGAGACTTTTATAAACTCCAAGTGCGGCACAGAAGCCATCAAGCCCGGGCTGCACTTTTTATGGAGCCTCGAACCTTGTATTTTTTATCCTCAGCTTCCTGGCAGCGAGCAGAGGCGTGGGAGACACCCCCATGTTTTAATGGGACACGTCTGCGATGGTTACAGAGAACTTTGAGCGCTCTAATCAGCTGTCCCTGCGCCTCCTAATCCCCTGGGTCAGGGGCGGTCAGCACAAGGCAGCTCTCCTCTCATTATCGGTGGCTGCCGTGCTGGTAGCGGTGTAGGGTCCCAGGAGGAGCTGGCCGTGCGGCAGCAGCAGGGCGGTTCCCAATTAGCGTGCAGTGAGACCTAGCTACACACACAGGTCATTCGTAATGGAGCCCAGGGGCTGGCTGATTGCGGAGTTACAGCGCGCTTCCCTCCAGAGCAAACCGCCCTCAGCGCCGGCGCTCAAGCGGGCCAGACAGACAATGTGTGTTCAAAGCAAGTGCCCAGGAGGGATTTCGGTGTCTCTAACCAACGTGGCGCTGCCTGGTCTCTGTGCCGTTGAGCCGGCGCTTTTCCCATCCCAGGGGACCAGCTGCTGTGTTCAAAAGCCACGCTGAACCGGTGTGGTGGCTCTGGCCATCTGCTGTCTGGTCTCATTAGCGCCCATGCCAGCTGCAGGAGCCGACATCCAGATGACTCCCAAGCCCGACATCTGCAGCTGCATATTGATAGGACAGAGAGAGGAAGAAGGAAAGTGGCATTTGTCCAGCGTTCGGGCTGCCAGCAGGGATGAGTCAGAGAACACAGGGCCTCCGCCCCCGGCGTGCCAGCCCTGCCGTGAAGGCTGGCTTTGGGGTTAAGGCTGGGATTCGGGAGCGTTGGGGTCCATTCCTGCTTCTGCCACAAACTCACTCACTTCACCGCTGTGTGCCTCAGTTTACATAGCTGATAATGGGGATGCTGCCAGCACACAGACAGGCTGCACAGCCTGCTGGTTAGCTCAGTGCCCAGGGAGCCCGGAGACACCAGTTCTGTTCCCAGTTGGGCCATTGGCCTCCTTGGGTGCGTCCCTTCTCCTGGGCCCCGTGGTCTGTTTGATTGTGAGCGCTTTGGTGCAGGGTCACTGCTGCAGAGGCTAGGTGCTACATAGCATCGTGTAAGAATAATGCCTCACCGATTGCTCCACGCAGGTGCTTGGAGGGGGCCCTGTAATGACCTAGTGAAGAGTCGGGCTGACGGCTCAGTATTGGCAGATCAAAGCTGGGCTGTGTCCCAGGTGCACAAGTAACTTGGCCTGGGAGTCCCCCTGCCAGAAGCCATGTTTTGTCCGGTGTTTCAGGAGTGATTTTTCTGCTCCGTTGAACTGTGCCCCTCTCCCACCCCTAAGCAGCCAGCTCCCCCGGGACCCTGTAATGGGGACGCTGGGCTGGCCAGAGGGGTTTAATCCAGCCCACTGGACCGACCCCAGCGCTTCAGAGGAAGCCGCATGAAACCTTGCAGAGATGGGATAAGCCACCCCCAGGAAGAGTCCCCTCCGGACCCCAAGATAGCCAGGGATGGGCTCATGCTCTGAAGCGGGGCCGGGACGGGCAAAACTCTTTCTCGTGATAGCCGTGGATGCTCTGCCTTGGCATATCAATGCTCAGGCCTTTTCTGAACCCCGCTAAGCCCAGGGCCTCGGGGAGAACCTGCAGTGGATTTCCACCAGCCAGGGATGCTCTGGGCGGGAAAAAAAACGTATTCCCCTGCATCAGTTTTGAATTTGCTGCCTTCCACTTCCACTGCTCTGGTCTCTGGGCTTGTGAGACAAGGCGGAGGGAAGTGCCCCGACCTCCCTCCACTCGCCCATCCCGCCCACGCCCATGCTGCTTGAAAACCCCATTCACGCTCAGCACAGACACCGGCGAGGGGTCTGGAATGGAACTGTTCTCTACATCAGCAGCGATGCGAGCCGGGGCGGGGCGGGAGCCGAAAGCCGGGATTCAGCTGCTATCGCGCACCGTGTGAGTGCTCCATTATCGATGAATGAAAGGACGGTACTGCAGCTAACGGAGCCCACTCCTTGTGATGCCAACATGCCTCCGCAGAGCAGCCTTGGCTGTGATGGAATTTCATCACGAGCGTTTCCCTGAGCGCTGCAGGTGGAGCCGCCGTGACCATGGAGGGAGTGGCAGTGGGGCCCTGCTCACTGCTCAGCGTTAGAGACATTTTGCTCCGACCCTCTTGGTTTCAGCCTTGCTAAGGAGACAGCTGCTGGGCGGCTGCTGGAATAGCTGAGTCAGGTGTCTCTCTAGTGAATGTATCTGTCATAGAATCATAGACTATCAGGGTTGGAAGGGACCTCAGGAGGTCATCTAGTCCAACCCCCTGCTCAAAGCAGGACAAACCCCAACTAAATCATCCCAGCCAGGGCTTTGTCAAGCCTGACCTTAAAAACCTCTAAGGATGGAGACTCCACCACCTCCCTAGGGAACCCATTCCAGTGCTTCACCACCCTCCTAGTGAAAAAGATTTTCCTAATATCCAACCTAGACCTCCCCCACTGCAACTTGAGACCATTGCTCCTTGTTCTGTCATCTGCCACCACTGAGAACAGTCTAGATCCATCCTCTTTGGAACCCCCTTTCAGGTAGTTGAAAGCAGGTATCAAATCCCCCCTCACTCTTCTCTTCTGCAGACTAAACAATCCCAGTTCCCTCAGCCTCTCCTCATAAGTCATGTGCTCCAGACCCCTAATCATTTTTGTTGCCCTCCACTGGACTCTTTCCAATTTTTCCACAATCATCCTGTAGTGTGGGGCCCAAAACTGGACACAATACTTCAGATGAGGCCTCACCAATGCCGAAGGGAGGGGAAGGATCATGTCCCTCGATCTGCTGGCAATGACCCTACTTATACAGGCCAAAATGCCGTTAGCCTTCTTGGCAACAAGGGCACACTGCTGACTCATATCCAGCTTCTCGTCCACTGTAATCCCTAGGTCCTTTTTTGTCATCATCCTCATCCCTCTAGCCATCTACCCTAGCCATAATCCATCCATAGCCATATCCTTCTACCCATCATACGCACCCCTCTATCCATCCATCGATCTATCCCCATACCCACCTGTCTGTCTATCCATCCATCCCCATATACAGCCATCTATCCATCCATCCATTCCCATACACACCCCTCTATCCATCCATCCATCCATCCCCATCCCTACCCTTCTATCTATTCATCCATCCCTCCCCATACACACCTGTCACGGAGTCCCTGGGCGATGCTCTGGAACTGCTCCCCACAAAGCCAGTCAGGACTCTGGGGAGCCTCCTCTCCCTCGGAGCAGACAATCTTCAGAGAAAGAAGCTCACACGGCTTCACTTCCTGGGTCTCTCCTGGGAGCATTCAGCATATGCCCCTCCATGCGCTTCCCACAGCGAGTCCACCCCGGCGGGGTCCTGGGGAAGCCAGAGGGTTCTGCACCCCCCACTTCGCAGTCAGATGTGACTCTCAGCCAGCCAGTAAAACAGGTTTATTAGATGACAGGAACATGGTCTAAAACAGAGCTTGTAGGTACAGCGGCGAATGGGACCCCTCGGCCGGGTCCATTATGGGGTTCAGAGAGCCAGACACCCCCATCTGCCCTCACTCCTAGTCCCCAGGTAGCTCCAACTCTGAAACCCCCTCCAGCCCCTCCTTCTCTCGGCTTTGTCTCTTTCCTGGGCCAGGAGGTCACCTGATCTCTTTGTTCACCTTTAGCTATTACCTTGCAGGGGGGGAGGGGCCCTGGCCATTTGTTGCCAGGGAGACAGAGTGTCAGTGATTTATGCGCACTGGCCTTTCCCCACCACCTAGAGACTTAAGAAATGCAAAGGGGAAACTGAGGCACCCACACAGTATTCAGAGGAAACATTAAGAACAGTCCCACTTCGTCACAACACCCCTCTATCCATCAATCTATCCATTCCCATACTCATCTGTCTGTCTATCCATCCCTCCCTCCCCATACACAGCCATCTATCCAATGATCCATCCCCATACCCACCTGTCTGTCTATCATCCATCTCCATACACACGCCTCCATCTATCCATCCATCCCTCCCCATACCACCCTTCTATCCATCCACCCATCCATCCATCCCCATCCCTACCCTTCTATCTATCCATCCATCCATTCCCATACACACCCCTCTATCTATCCATCCATCCATTCCCATACTCATCTGTCTGTCTATCCATCCCTATATCCACCCATCTATCTAGCCATCCATCCATACACACACACCCCTCCCTCCATCTATCCATCCATCCCTCCCTATACCCGCCCCTCTAGCCAAGGATCCCATCCCCATACACAGCCTTCTATCCATCCATCCCGGCAGGGGAAAAACCGCTTGTCACTGTTGATTCCCGCACACCTGACTCAGAAACCAAGTGGCAGCCTTAGCCTGGGGCTCCCACCAGAACATCCCAGCAGTTAATACGCTGCCAGCATGGATGTGATGCAGCTGAAGGAGCCATACCTGAGCTAGCGCTAACTCAGGTCCCAGGGCATTCAGGGTGGGCTAATTCCCCAGGTTCCAGATGGCCTCGTACTGCCTGCACTGCCACAGAGGCTGGTCTGGCCTCACCGCTCTGGTATCTGAGCTAGCTAGATTGAAGCAGTGCTTAATTTGTGCCAGAGCTGAGCGCCGGCACCTCCGGGCCTGGCAGTTCAGAGCCCCAGCACCTCTTGGCCTGGCGGTTCAGAGCCCCGGCACCTCCGGGCCTGGCGGTTCAGAGCCCGGCACCTCCGGGCCTGGCGGTTCAGAGCCCGGCACCTCTTGGCCTGGCGGTTCAGAGCCCCGGCACCTCCGGGCCTGGCGGTTCAGAGCCCGGCACCTCCGGGCCTGGCAGTTCAGAGCC
>NC_048313.1:8807216-8834928 GCF_013100865.1 Trachemys scripta elegans
CTCCGGGCCTGGCGGTTCAGAGCCCGGCACCTCCAGGCCTGGCAGTTCAGAGCCCGGCACCTCTGGGCCTGGCGGTTCAGAGCCCCAGCACCTCTGGGCCTGGCGGTTCAGAGCCCCGGTATCTCCGGGCCTGGCGGTTCAGAGCCCAGCACCCCCGGGCCTGGCGGTTCAGAGCCCCGGCACCTCCGGGCCTGGCGGTTCAGAGCCCCAGCACCTCTGGGCCTGGCGGTTCAGAGCCCGGCACCTCTGGGCCTGGCGGTTCAGAGCCCCAGCACCCCCGGGCCTGGCGGTTCAGAGCCCGGCACCCCCGGGCCTGGCAGTTCAGAGCCCCGGCACCGCGGGGTCTGGCGGTTCAGAGCCCGGCACCCCCGGGCCTGGCAGTTCAGAGCCCCGGCACCTCTGGGCCTGGCGGTTCAGAGCCCGGCACCTCCGGGCCTGGCGGTTCAGAGCCCAGCACCGCAGGGCCTGGCGGTTCAAAGCCCCGGTATCTCTAGGATTGCTGCATCCGTTGTGAATGTAAAAACAGTGCTTAAGCTGTGGCACCTCTTTCATTACAAATTAAGCCCTGGATTGAAGCCAGGTCAGGTACAGTGCTACCAGCTGCACTCACCCCCTGTGAGTGCCCGGGTGACATACCCTACGTTTTCTGTGGCATTTCCCAGCCCTACGGCAATACCAGACCCTGCCACCTGCTGCAACAAAGCAAAAAAAGCCCTCCTGGTTATTTTCCACAGCCGATGCTGCCTAGCAAATGGAAAGCGCTGGCGGTGGAAGCAGTGTGAGCCAAGGTCAGGTATAGTCTCTTAGTCTGGATGGGCCAGGCTGGCTGGCTGGCTTTGGCGGGCACGGCTGTTCCCTTGCTGACTTGTCCTTATGTAAACTCACTCTGCGATGCTTCCAGCCGCTGTGCAGGACAAAGCGATGTTTCGCCCACAGAGGATATTCCCTAGAGACGTGGAGGCTATCAGTACAGCAGACATATGCCAAAAGGCGACTAAGGAAAACCAGGAAAGTCCCTGCAGTGCCTTAGGAGTAGATCATGCTCAGCACATGATCAATGGAAATGAGCCACTCAGCAAAGCGATAGACTACCATGAAAGGAGAGCAGACAGGAACAGTTGTGTAAACTGAGGCATGAACATATATATAGTGTGAGCGATATAGGACACACGCTGCTTATTGCCGACTGGAAGCACGTTATGATTATATCATTTGGATGGGTCTATGCTAGGCATTGTGCTAGAATGTAAGGGAGCAGTTGGAGCATCGTAGAAGGAATTAATTGTGATCTGTTTATGTAACACTGACAGACCCCGGTCGCAGGTGGGCAGGATCGAACCTGGGACTTCTGGAGCTTAATACATGAGCCCCTACAGCATGAGCTAAAAGCCATACGGCCCTTAACTAAGGTGTAGAGCAGACTCGTTAATCTGTCTCTCTAAGTGGTCTCGGTGCCACTCGGTGGGACAGACACCACACCCAGGAGGTGTGAGGGTTACACACACGCCCCAGGAGACGGGAACTGGCCATTGTCTTTTTCTGCCTACCTGTCATTTGTTGCTTGTACAGTAATTGTAGCTGCAAGCTACGCTTCTGGCTCAAATAAAGGTTTGAATTAATAACTCTGAGTGTCTTGACCAGAGCGCGGCAGCGGCAGGAGCACTGCAGTGCAATGGCTTTTCTCTGACTGCAGCCGGAGCGCGTCAGCTGCAGGAGCACTGCAGTGCAGCCGGTCCTGGCTATAGGCAAACTAGGCAGCTGTCCAGGGGGGTGGCTGCCCCTTTGTCATGACAAAGGAGCAGCCAGGCCAAGTTTGAGTGGCCCTGAAGCCCCGTGCACCGGGTCGCAATGCCACTCACTCAGACTTGGTCCACGCCCCGCAGCCTGGCCAAGTCTGCCGCCCTGGGCCTATGAGGAGACGGGCAGCGCACTGAAGCTGTGCTTAGGGCAGAAGCTTGTCTTGAGCTCACACGGCTGGAGTGCGTGCAAATGCACCACGGTACAAAACTGAAGCAAAGGGATCTGGGTGGATTTGTGTTGGGATTTGCTTACATCAAAGTGGGGAGGGGTGCACCTGAGGCCCGGCTACCACTTTCCTGTGGGAGGTGGGGGCATGGGGTGCATGTGGGCAACTAGTGAACATCCGTGTGTGTGTTTGTGTGTGTGTGTATATATATAGGTGTATATGTTCACCCCCGTGTGTGTGTGTGTATATAGGTGTATATGTTCACCTGCGTGTGTGTGCACATGTAGCTTTGCACGTCAGTCTGTGCGAACATCTGGGCATGCTTGTGCACAGATACACCATTTTGTGTGTGTGCATCTCTGTGCTCATCCAGTGGTGTGTGTGTGTGTGCACATGCACAAACACGCATGTGCATGCTCCCAGTGTGGGAAGCCATGTATGCACATCCATGTGCACTCTGTATGTGTGCATTCGCACCCGCAGGTGTAGCTGTAATTGTGCGTGTTTCCCTAGAACCCTCATGCCATTGCTCAGTGGGGGAAGGGTGTGTGGTTTGTGGTGTGCGCGTGTGTTCACACACGCTCGCATATGTCCTGGCGCATATTTAATCATTCCATTGATTGCTCAGGCCTGGCCAGTCTCTGCTCTGCGATCAATGCAAGTCATTCTTTGGAAATAAAACACTCTAATGGAACAATTCCATGCTCCCTCTGGGGGTGGGGTAGGGTGACCAGACAGCAAATGTGAAAAATCGGGACGGGGTGGGGGGTAATAGGAGCCTATATAAGTAAAAGACCCAAAAATCGGGACTGTCCCTATAAAATCGGGACATCTGGTCACCCTAGGGTGGGGGGAGGTTGCTAATCAGCACCAGCAAGGGGTGACCAGGCCTTTCATCTCCTCGGTACCTGGCCTCCCACCTAATGCCAATCCCAAATGAATCCACTTCATAATAGAATCACACCTGCAATGGGGACATAAGAATGTCCACACTGGGCCAGACCAAAGGTCCATCTAGCCCAGTATCCTGTCTTCCAGCGGTGGCCAATTCCCAGCTTCTGGCAAAAATGAAATTAAAAAAACCAGACGGTGTTTGCATTGTGTGGCTAAGCACAGAATTCAGCCCTGTATGTCAGTGAATTCCACAAGCACATGCCAAATCCCCGTCTGGAGTAAACTGACACCGCTCCGTCAACATTAACAGGGCCCTGTCAATTTATACCAGCGAGAGATCTGGCTCTTTAAAGTAGTAGTCTAAGCCAGGCTCACTTGCCAAAGCGCATTAGTTTAAATGGACAGGCCGAGATCGTTATTAATTCCTTATGTTGCCCTTAGTTTCTTAAAGCTGCCACTGACAGATGTTGATATTAGTTTAAAAGCAAGTTAAATCCCCAGCCCTGACTTTCAGCAGCTCTCATTAGAGGAACAGACCTGCAGAAAAATACACCACAGGGATCACAGAGGACTGCTTGAGAAAAGAAACTGCATTTTTTCACTCGCCCATTGCTAGTTCTACTGCTCAGAAGGATAAATCCAAAGTGCCAGAGCCAGACGATCTGAAAACGGCACCAGATTGAAATTCATGGGATTCAAGCTCATAAAAATTTGATTACTTTAAATTCCCTGCTCGTGGCTGATTTTAATGTTCTCTTACGGATCCATATTTAAGAAACGGTTTATTTCACCGAGCCCTCTTCAGACTCAGCCCTTCCCTAGCCCCTCTTCTCTCTCTTGTATAAAGCGAGAAGATAATTGCAAAGAAATAAATTATGTGGCCGAATCACTGTGCCAAGTATGAACGGCTGCCAGGCTCTGCGGATTCATCCCAGAGGGCTTCAAGGGCTTTGCGTGCATTTCCTTAGGCCTGGGTGCTCAGCTGCAGTCTGTAAACGTATGCCCCTTCTACGTCTCCTGCATACAATCCCTGGGGTTCCCAAAGCGGGCCGTGGGCAAAGGCTCCCCAGAGCTCACTGCCGGCTCTGGGCGGCCCGGCCGTTGCTGCAGGAGGTTCAGAACGGGGAGCGCCTTTTGAACAGTGTCTGAGTCTAAGTCGCCTCTGTGCATCTAGCCCTTAGGGTAAAATGGTCAAAGGCCCCGAAGTCTCTTTTTAAAATGGGATCTTGGCTCCTAAGTCACGTAGGTGCTTTGGAAAATGTTGCCCTTTGTGTCTCTCTTGGCCTCAGTTTCCCCTCTGGGATCTGGAGCTATTCGCATGGCCCTGACTGCGATGGGTGCCATGAGGCTCAATAGATTAACAGTGTGTGAGACTCCTCGGTAACGAGAGCTGGAGGCTAGCGAGGCAGTTCTGTGCAATGAACGAGGCTATTTCTCATTCCTGAGCGCCGCTCTCTCCCGGGTGAGCGCGTGGCGGAGCCCTTGCCGCCGGTCGCAGAATTCTCCCGCTGCGGGGAACAATGCAGGCAGGATGTTTATGGCCAAATACGCAAATCAAGGCTACTCCCAAGTTATTTAAAAATAATAATAATAATGCAGCTAAACCGCTGTGTCTTGTTTTCAGCACCACAATAGACTGTATTTAATTGATATAATTAAATTCTACTCTGTTCCTCTCATTTACGACTTATTTGTAGTGTAGAATAATTATTTAAAGTGCTGGCCCTCGGGAATAGCTGGGGCTCTATCCGAGATATTGAAGAAGTCAGTCACCAGTTGGTCTGCTTTGCTACAAAAATAACCTCGGCATTTTCCCTGGGCACCCTCCAGCCCACCCTCACCCCCACCCCCAGACCTGCCACCCCGTCGTGCCGGGCACTGCCCAGACCCCAACCAAGATCAGGGCCCCGTCACGCCGGGCGCTGCCCAGACCCCAACCGAGATCAGAGCCCCATTGTGCTGAGTTAGAGTTGCCAGGCGTCTGGTTTTCGACCAGAATACCAGGTCAAAAAGAGAAACTGGTGGCTCCAATCAGTACTGCTAACCAGGCTGTTAAAAGTCCAGTCAGCAGCGCAGCGGGGCTAAGGCAGGCTCCCATCCCTTCCCAGCTCCATATGGCTCCCAGAAGTGGTGACATGTCCCTAAGGTTGGAGGGCGGCTAGGAGGCTCCGCGTGCTGCCCCCGCCCTGAGCACCAACTCTGCAGCTCCCATTGGCCAGGAACCGTGGCCAACGGGAGCAGCGGGGGCATCGCCTGTGGGCAGGGGCATCGCCTGTGGGCAGGAGCGGCACGCAGAGACCCCATGGCCATGCCTCTGCCGAGGAGCCAGCCAGAGGGAGATGCTGGCTGCTTCCACGAGCCGCCTGAAGTAAGCGCTGCCCGGAGTCCACACCCCAAAATCCCTTCCATGCCCCAACCCCCTGCCCCCACCCTGAGCCTCCTCCCGTACCCAAATTACCCACCCACAGCCCACATCCTGCACCCCCTCCCGCACTCCAAACCCCTCATCCCCAGCCCCACACCAGAGCCCGCACCCCAGGCCGGAGCCCTCACCCCCCAGCCTTGAGCCCCCTCCGGCACCCAAGCTCCCTTGTGGAGCACACAGCCTGCACTCCCTCCTACACCCCAACCCCCTGCCCTAGCTCTGAGCCCCCTCCTGCACCCAAAGCCCACACTCCGCATCTCCTCCCACAGCCCTGAGCCCCCTCCTGCACTCCGAACCCCTCGGCCCCAGCCCAGAGCCCTCTCCTGCATCCTAAACCCCTCATCCCCAGCCCCACCCCAGAGCCCGCACCCCCAGCTGGAGCCCTCACCCCCTCCTGCACCCCAAGCCCCTGCCCCAGCCTGGTGAAAATGAGTGACTGAGTGAGAGTGGGGGAGAGCGAGTGACGGGGGGGGGGTGGAGTGAGCAGGGGTGGGGCCTCAGAGAAGGGGTGGGAAAGGGGCGGGGCAAGGGTGTTCAGTTTTCGACAATCAGAAAGTTGACAACCCTATACCGGGCGCTACACAGACCCTGACCCAGATCAGGGCCCCATCCTGCCTTGTGCTGCATGGACACAGAGCGAGAGCCAGTCCCTGCCCCAAAGGATCAGTCTCCCCAAGTTACAGATGGGAATTGGGGCCGAAGAGACACTGGGACCTGCCCAAGGTCACACCGGGAGTTTGTGGCCAAGCAGAGCGGTGAACCCACAGCTTTCTGGGCACAATCCCAGGAGTTTATCCCTTAGGCCCTTTGGTTCTTATAGCTCCACTTTACAAAACCTTCCTTTCCACTTGTTGGTGAAGTGCCTCACTTTGTGCCCTAGGACTGTGGGTTCTGGCAGAACTTGCAGGGGTCAGTTTGAAGTCTTTGGTAGGAGAAGATAAACACATGTTACTTTGCACCAAAACCCCGGCTCCTATTTTGAAGTGGGGTGTCCTGGGATACCCAAGAGCAGGTTCTCACACATTTTAAAAAAAATCCACTGCAGACCTTTACAATCCAGGATTTAAAGTGACTTTCCATAAGGCTCACAGCCAAAGGCATTTGGGGAATATTTTACTCTAAGGGAACATTCATGCATATTTAACTAGTGCTCAGTAAATAATTCACCAGAATTGATTTTTTATTAATAAACTAATGTGAGCTGGATTATCACGCCAGGATTCGGAGACAGATACACGAGCGCGTGAGCTTTATAAATGGGGCTGTGCGACTGGATTATTTGAAAAGCTTTCATTTCCCATCTCTACATTGTGTTGTAACTTGCCGCGCCATTTCTTTTTAAAAAACAATTTCCATAAATCACTTAGCACCTGCTATTCATTGTATTTCCAAGCATTACGTGGAGTTCTGTCATGTCACTGAGGTTTTCACAGAAACGGTATAGGGATTGTCACAGACCAGAGAAACCCCATTAGCCACAGCAATCCTAAACCACCCCTACTGCATGCATTTCCTCTGGGACACAGCAAGAAAATGGGATTTTAAGAGCTGAAAAAACTCTTGACTAAACAGCACTTAAAGTCCAGGTTTTCATTCCCACAGCAGGATGCAGCCATGAACAATGGAGCCCAGTCACCTCAAAGTATTAAAGAATTTATTTCTGCAGGTACCACGGAAAAAAAAGAAGAAGTTAATATTCTGCTAAACTTCCACCCCAGCAGGAGTCACTTTGTCTGGGGGCCGTTCAAAGGGTTGGAAAGTGACAGGCACAGGCAAGCGCACAGGTAACAATTATGGTGAGTGGCAAATCATTATGAGCGGCTATGATCTGCATTAGCCAGACTACGGTTCCTAAAGGGCTCTGCTTGGTCACAATTGGGATATCGAATACACCACTGGGTTCCCGGTGACATGGATGACCGGGCTCGGGGTGGTTGATGCTCAGTGTTGATGCTGAAGATGGCGGGGGGAGGGGGAGAAGAGTATAAATTTTGCACTTATTTAGCACCCTTCAGCCAAGGTCTTAAACCACTTTACAAAAGGGGCATTCGATGCTGCCAAACGCTATCCAGCAATCAAGAATGTTGGCCATACGAGATGAAGACTCTATCCAGGAAAGCAGTGATTCTGTAGCCGTGTGAGTCTGTATTAGTGATTCTGTAAAGGATTTAGGGGCCATGGGTGGAAAGCAGCCGAACATGAGCCCACCGTCCAACACTAGCTAAGAGAGTGAACTCAGTGTATGTGTCTAGACACGGCCATACTGAGCAGGAGTAGGGAGCTAGCTTTACCTCTCATGGAAAAGGTTCAGGAAAGAGCTACAAGGATAATTCGTGGTCTGGAAAATCTGCCTTGTGGTGAGAGATTGAAAAAGCTCAATCTATTTAGTTTATCGGGGAAGGTTAAGAAGCAACTTGACCATGGTCTGTAAGTATCTACATGGTGAGAAGACAGTAGATGGCTCTTTAGTTTTCCAGACAAAGAGAGAACAAGATGCAATGGGTGGATGTTGAAGCTAGACCTGCTAAGACTGGAAATAAGGGGTAACTTTTTAACAGTGAGGGGGAGTAGCCATTGGAACAAGTTACCGAGGGTCATGGTGGATGCTCCATCGCTGGAAGTTCTGAAATTTGAGCATCTTTGTAAAAGCTCCTCATTCGCTCAATCTGAAATTATGGGATTGACGTGGGCATCAAGGAATGGAATTCTCTGGCCCATGTCAGGCAGGAGGCCAGACCAGATGGTCAGAATTGTCCCTTCTGACCTTAACATTGAAAGGTGGGTCCGTCCCACTATCTTCATCTCACAGGCGAGGTTCAGACAGGAAAGGTGACTTGACCATGTTCACAGACAGCAAGTCAGCAGCAGTTCTGTGACTAGAACCCAGGAGTCCTGATTTCCAGCCCCACGTTCTAACAACTAGACCTCACCCTGAGAGGTGACATTCTTCAGAGGAACTGTTAAACTGAGGTCCAGGCATCTAGATAAAAGCTATCCATCTTATTCCAGAATGCAGGAGGGTGTTTTTCCCCCTCCCCCCAGGTTGTTTTTGAATTTTGCAGGAGGCTTCAGAATGAAACTTATAATGAAGATGCAACATCAGTGCCAGAGATTTTACTGTCAAGCTGTCAAAATAATATCCTTAATTCAGTTCCCACTGTCATCAGGAATGTCTGCGTATAGCTGACAAGCGTTAACCTCTGCATCGTCAAGGCGGGATAATTCACAGCATAGAGAAACATGCAGTTTATGTCTAACACATTCGTTCACGGTTTCTGAATTAAATCAGAGAAGTGCAATGCTAATGAGTTTATCAGGTCTGAATGCTCCTGGAAGAGTCAGTGGCATGAGAAATACTATACATGCTAAAACATCAGCATCTCTTCTAAGGTTTTCTTTTCTAAGGTAAAGAAATCGTTTGAAATGCACAAACCTCCTGACGCTACACAGACCTATCTAATGACAGACTCCTAAATATTTAAAGGAAGAGCACGACTCCATTAGGTAACTCAACAATCAAAACCAATTACAATCAATTTCACCTCAGCAAACAACATTTTTTCTCCTTTATTGTTTTCACTACAAAATTAGTAAAGCACCCAGGGGGCCAATGAACTTTCCCTAACTCATTTCGCTCTAATACACCTCACTGCAACATGGAGTCCTGTTATTATTTCTGGTCTGCCTGCTGGAGAGACGCCCCAGCAATAGACTCTCAATTTTACTTGCCTGAGGCGTACAACTGGGGAGTGAGGTTAGCAGCGAGGGGTTCGATTCGTTTGCATCCCCACCGCGAGCTGTGACCTTAAAAGAATCGTCCGCTCATGAGAACTATCCATCTCTCTTGGCAGCAGGGGGTAAAGAGTTCCCTGGAAGTCACAAGCCATGGCCCCACTCTGTGATCGCAGCATTTACCTAGCGGCGCCCATCAAGCCGGCGGTACATTGTGCCAGGTGCTGTACAGACAATCCTTACCCTGAACGCTCACCATTTAGACACAGGAAGAATCAATTCCCCATTTCACAGATGGGAACTGTGCTCTGGGAAGTGTCTCTGGGAGAACTGGGAACTGAATCCAGCTCCTCAAAGTCCCACGACAGCCCATTCCCCTTCCTCTATCTGCAACACCCACCAGGGCCCTGATCCTGACGGGGAGCAAGGGGCCTTCTGTAAGGCCAATGGCATAACACATGGGCTTGCCTTTCAGCCACTAGCGAGTGGGGACTGGGTTTGAACCAGGCCCCCAGCACTCTGGCGCGTAGTGACAACCAGTTCTGCCAACAAGCCGATTTCTGGAGAACTGGCTGCTCCCAGCGTTACTCACCTGCCAGCTGAGCGCACAGAAATCTTGCCATGTGCAATGGTGGGGAAGCAAAACACTCTACCTGTAAAAAAAAACAAAAACTCGTTATGCACATCAGCCTGAGACTCCCATGTAGGATGACCAGATGTCCCGATTTTATAGGGAAAGTCCCAATTTTGGGGTCTTTTTTTATATAGGCTCCTATTACCTCCCACCCCCGTCCCGATTTTTCACACTTGCTGTTTGGTCACCGTACTCCCATGATATATTGCGGTGGCTCACCAAGAGGTGAGTCATGGTGCATCTTGGAAGATGTAGGCCAACGATTTTGGCTGACATTTTTTGGTTTTACATTTTTTACCGGTGCACCTTTCTCATGTAGAAAAGCTCTTTGGAACAGGTTTAAGCTAAAAATGAAATAAACCACCCTTATTCTGAAATCAGACCATTCACACAGGGGCTTGCATGGCCCGTTTAACTAAACCAGATTGAGTGAAGTGGCGCACACTCTAAACTCCTGAAGTGGAGTGGCTGGTGTTACATTCATTTCCCCTTGGTACGGGTTGAGAGTTGGTCATTGCCTCATTTTGCAACTAAGAACTCCTCCCGCCCACTCCCACCCCTCTCCACGCCTCCTTGCTTCATCTATGGGGCATGATGCATGCAATTCAGGCCCCATAAATGTAACTGACGTGATGCGGGGAAGGCAAATTACACCATCATTATTGGCTGAGCTTAACACGCTAATGATTTCGGTTTATGACACGCAGCTGTCATAACTTTTTCAATGACAAAGTAAGAGCCATTCACAGGGAAAGGCGCCTCCATTTATTTTCTCTGACAATCGCATTTTCCTCTAATTGCTTTTCTTCAATTAGCTGATTAGGGAAATGGGAAGTGGCAGAGATCGAGAGAAAGGGGTTTTATTCTGGGACAGCTCCCGCTGGGGTAATTGCGACAGAGCACAGGTTTGTTTAAACTCCTCGGTGGCGCTGCTCTGAGAGGTGAGGTACCAGGTGAGAGGCATTGGTATGGGATAGTGGGTAGAGCGTTGGCCTGGGAGTCAGGCGAGCTGAGGTCTATTTCTGGCTCTGCTGCAGACCTACTGTGGGACCTGAGGCAAGTTCCAACTTCTGTCTCCTCCCACCCTGTGTCTATTTCAGACTGTGAGCTCTTTGGGGCAGGGCCCGGCCTACGGACTGAAATAATCAATTGCATAAATACAAGCTGGGAAATGAAGGCAGAGGGAGGAGGGTCTGGCGGTCAACGTGGATCACAAACTAAATATGAGTTAACAATGTAACACTGCTGAAAAAAAAAGCAAACATAATTCTAGGATGTATTAGCAGGAGTTTTGTAAGGAAGAGATGAGAAGTAATTCTTCTTTACTTAGCACTGATAAGGCCTCAGATGGAGTCCTGTGTCCAGTTCTGGGCACCACCCTTTGGTAAGGATGTGGACAAATTGGAGAAAGTCCAGAGAAGAGCAACACAAATGACTGGTGGTCGAGAAAAATTGCCCTACGAGGGAAGATTGAAAAAATTGGGTTTGTTTAGTCTGCAGAAGAGAAGACTGGGGGGACTGGGGGGTGTGTGTCGGGGATATGGTAACAGTCTTTGAGTACGTAAAAGGATGTTATGAAGAGGAGGATGATAAATGGTTCTCGTTATCCACTGAGGACAGGCCACGAAGCAATGGACTTAAATTGCAGCAAGGGAGGTTTAGGTTGGGCATTAGGAAAAATTTCCTAACTGTCCGGGTAGCTAAACACTGGGACGAATTCCCTAGGGAGGTTGTGGACTCTCCAGCACCGCAGGTTTTTAAGAACAGGTTAGATACACACCTGTCAGGGATGGGCTAGCTAATATGTAATCCTGCCTCGGGACAGGAAACTAGCAAGGTCCATTCCAGTCCTGCATGTCTATGATTCTGTAATGGGGGGGGGGGTTCCCTGATTTCTGATGGCCCCACAACGTGCTGCTGTAATGCAAATAAAAATACTCTGCCCGTGCAAACAGCTCCTTTGCCTTGTCAGCACTGGGATTTGCGCTGGTGCAGCTACCCCGGGTGCTGGGTTGTGGCCAGGGTTTTCCCTAGTCGAACAGACAATGGAACGTGAAACCTCTTAAAACCCCCTCTTGGGGCAGACAGTTGCCAAAGGGGTTTTCTGAAGGCTGTGTCATTCTCTAAGGCTATTTAAGGAGTTTGCAGGCAAAGGGGGCTCTGTGTCTGGGGGGAGAGGGGTAATTGGAGTCTGTGCCTTTAAGGGATGAGCATTTGTGAAGCTCTTGTTACACACGGCCAACTGGAACCCCATGCAGAACAAACCGCATTGTGCAAGGCCCTTGAACGACGAACCCCACAAAGACACGTGGGCACCTAAGCACACAGTTGGCTCTATGTGCTGCAGTCTACCTGGCTCCAACGGCAGTGTAGACGTACCCCTAGTCTGACATCTCAGTGCCTGTTTACTCCTCAAAGCGTCGCCCTTGAAGCGCTCACAGGAACGTAAATCCCACCCCGGGGCGCCATGGCCCGTGGACAGATTTTCCCCTCCTGGTGGGATGGCTCGCCGCAGCCTGGGGCCAGCCCCAGCGGCAGGAGGGATCCCTGATTAACTCAGGAACATGGAGCCTTCAAACCAAGGCTTTTGAAGAGAGCCCCACGCTGCTCTGAGAGATTAGCTCCAGGCCTGGTCAGGTCTAATACCAGAGAGGGGAACCGTGGCATTAGAGCGGCAGATCTCCTGCTGCAGGAGAAAGGCAGCTGGGTGTCCCTCAAATCCTGATAGCCGTACCCCATTGTTTTGGGGCCTAGTGGGGCCTTTAAGCAGAGACAAGAAGCTTGAGCTGAGTGCAAGATTCACACTAGAGCACGTATTTGCGGCCCATAGCTGCCTGCAGACCAGCCATGAGCAGATCCTAATTTCCGGCCATTTCCAGTTCATTCTAAGAAAATCTTCTCCAACTTTTTATTCTCCAGCCTGAGCACTCAGGTCGGTGATTGGGCTGTTAAGTCACATGGTATTAGTTCTGTTCTCTGATTGGATGAAGTTGCAAGCACTTCTAGCACAAATGCTTGCAGATGTAAATTTAAATTCCTGCCTGGGGCTGTGAAATCCTCTTCTGCAGGTAGAACACGCTGCTGGCTGGTGAGGGGCGTGATAATCTCTCTGCGCGTTCATTTCATTCATTATTTGCCCAGGTCTTACATCTGCACAGAGTATAAAGCCAGACCGGGCTGTTATGCTCTCGTCCGCCCTCCTGTATAACATGGGCCGTAGGGCTTCCCTGCATTAATTCCTGTGTGAACCAGAGCATAGCTTTTAGAAAAACATCCAAGCTTGATTTGAAAGTTGCCAGCGCTGGAGAGAAATGAACGGCACAGGCCCATCTGCAGTCGTGAATGGTGCTAAGCTCACACGACACTCAATTCCACCGGAATAAATCCAGAGTAATTCCCAAATCCGTCGAGTAACCCAAATTTACACCAGAGCAAATGAGCAGAATTTGGTCCCTTGTGTTTACAGCTCAGCTAGGGTGTAGGTTGTCCGCACTGTGTAAGCGGTGTGGAGACTGGATTTACGGTGTGCAGTTTTGTGTATAAATTATAGATACCCCTCTGCATAGAGTTTAAGGCCAGATGATCATCCGCTCTGCTCTCCTGCGTAACCCAGGCCAGAGAATTTCATCCAGTATAGGAGTAAAGGGCTTGATTCCCTGCTGCCCTGGGCAGACATTTCCACGAGTGCAAAGTGGGTGCTAGCCACAAGAGATCCTAGTGGAAGCCTTGTGCACTAGTGGGAGTGACAGCACAAGGTGCAGGGCGGCTCAGGACAGGGCCCTGGGTGCTTTGTGATCAGCGCAGTAGGACAGAACAGCACACGGGAATTGGCACCTGTCACTCAAGGTGCGGTGTTGGAACAACCCGGGCCCCCTGCGTGACCTTTGGTTTATCTGCAGAGCAGCGCCACACGGACACTTATTTTATTTGTGATTTGATTTCAATGCAGCAGTTGAATATCTTCTGAGCAGGCCGTTATGGCATGTTTCTACAGAGCAAACAGGTAATTAAACCCAGAGAGTTTGCTAACAGCTGCTGGGTAATCAGGGGCTCTTTGCTAATAAGTGGTCCCTTTTCTTTTTATCCAAACATCACGGACATTTCCTCCGGGCGCTGGGCTGCGTGTGATGGACATGTCCCCACGCTCTGGGCTGCAGCTTCAAAAATTAATTATTCCACTTGAACTAAACTATTTTGATAGTCAGTTGCTCCCAGCTGCTGCCGTGTCCTAGGAACAGCGCTGCCCGGGTCCATCGTGTGGCCAGATACAGAGACGTGACCATGGGGCTGCTCACAGACCTTTCAAAACCCAGCGCTGCAGGTCAAGTGGGACTCAGGCTGTGCTCATGTGCAAGCTAATACCCAGAATGCTTTGCTAGTTCGTGGAGCTGCTGGGTGGGTCTGAGGCATGGGAACACACTAAGAAACCTGGATCTTCTTTCTGGAGACACTGGGTGCAATTTTGCATTGCCCTCCACCTTGTGAAGTCATTTATACCAGCGCACGATGCTCCCATTCTGCTTTGGTAAAACCAAGATCGGGGCCGCATCGCACTGGGCGCTGCACAAACCTTAACTGAGATCAGGGCCCCCCATTGTGCCAGGTGCTGCACAGACCCTGGCCAAGATCAGGGCCCCCGTTGTGCTGGGCACTGCACAGACCCCAACCATGATTGGGGGCCCCGTTGTGCCAGGTGCTGCACAGACCCTGGCTGAAATCAGGGCCCCCCCTTGTGCTGAGCGCTCAGGGTGACCAAGTGTGGGATGCGGAGGGGGGGGTAATAGGAGCCTATATAAGAAAAAGCCTCAAATCTCGGGACTGTCCCTATAAAGTCAGGACATCTAGTCACCCTATAAGCACTGCACAGACCCTGTTCCAAACAGCATTTAGACAAGCCAAACAAAGGGTCAGGGACAGAACCCAGGAGTCCTGAGTCCAGAGCCTTTGCCACTGGCCCTGACTGCCGCTCTGTAACGGTGAGGTGCAGGGACCATGGGCCATGGGCCACAGGAGGGAGAGAGGTTTCTGAAATCAGGAGTGAGGGAGATGCCTTCTCTCTCCCTGCTGAGGCTGCAGCAGGAGCTCAATGCCGGCACCCCAGATGGCCGGCAAAGCCACCCGCATGACAGCGCTGGCCAAGATGGCCTCTAGGGATAAAACCAGGCCTGCCAGAGCTCGGAAGATGAGCTGGAGAGCCAGGCTCCCTTGCTGGGGCTGTAGGACTCACCTGCTCTGTGGATTGCACGGTGCACTGAGCTGCATGGCCCCTCCAGCTGAGACGGTGCCACGGGATGCTGTCCTGGGAGGGGGCTTTAAGGCCTGCCGGGGAGAGCGGTCATGCCTGGGAACCTTCCGCTCCTATTTGCCTCTAGTGCAAGTGCTTTGCTGCTGTTGTCGTGCATGGGTAAGCCCTATGGGGGGCCTGGTTTGCACAGAGGGAGGGCACGTATCATGCATTGAGCGCGGCTCATGAGTGGCTTTTTGCCCCCATGGCGACCCATTTGATCAGCTGATAAATTGGATGGAGCTGCAGCGCCTCGGGCTCCCTGCAGCCACTGAAATGTCATTTCCAGGCCGGTGTCTCGGCACCGGGGAGCCAGCACTTGTAACTTCAATCAAGAACCCATCACATTTCGCACCAGCCTCTCTCCCGCAAGAATCAAGCCAGCCCTGGGCCCATAACAAGACGAGTGGCTCCGTCAGCCGAGCCTGTTTCTCCACCTCCGGGGCTAAGTGCTTCCTACTGCCCGGGCTCAGCCTCAGAGAGCTGATAAATAACCACGGATGAGACAGGGTTTAAAAAACCAGGTGCTGCTGCCCAGACGCCTGGAGCAAAAGGGAAATCTTCATGCCCATGAGACTGGGGGGTGGGGAGAAAAGTGAAATGGAGGAGGCAGCTGGCTGGCTGCGATTCACTAGATATCATGTTTACTGCAGGTTGTCAGCAAGGCTCCAAGTGATGAAATGTGGATAATATTCCAATTTGGTGCCACTTACCCTCATGGTCCGTCTCTCCCCCCGGCCCTGGCTCGCTCTGTCTGAATCCGCCGCGGCTTCACAGGCTGCGTCTGAACATAATTATAGGCATTTTACTAGATTAAACGGGGTAATGTTCGCAAAGGGCTTTGAAGATGAAAACTTCTGCACAGGTGCTAATTGGGGGAAGAATTTATTAATTAGCACTTCTCACAGCATCTTTCCTACCAGATTCTCATCGCATGTTAACTAAGGCATCCTCAAGGATTTTCAGGACACCTAGGTTCTATTCCCAGCTCTGCACTGGCCTGCTGTGACCTTGGGCAAATCACTTCCCCACTATGTGCCTCAGTTTCCCCTCCCAGCCTGTGGCTGTTTGGCCTGTGACCTCTTTGGGGCAAGGAGTGTCTCTCGCTCTGTGTCTGCAGGACCCAGCACGACAGGCCCTGAGGTTTACCTATCCCCTTACATAGCATCTGTCTCTTATTACTCATTGGTTACAGTAACACCTAGGAGCCCTGGCAGACCCCATTGTGCCAGGCGCTGTACAGACACAGAACAAAAAGTTTATCTCTTGCCCCTATACAGCCATTGGTGACTTTCTCCGTATTTATTTCTTCGTCTCTCTCAGGCTCTTGTCTACCGCATTTGGCCAGTTCACATCATTTCCTGAACCTCACAATATTTTGTATACATGCAACATGATGGGGTCGAAACTAGCTGTGACCACTCAAGACAGAGCTCCGGCAGTCACTGTGGATAGTTCTCTGAAAACATCTGCTCAGCGTGCAGCTGCAGTCAAAAACGGGAACAGACTGTTAGGAACCATTGGGAAAGGGATATAAAAAGACAGAAAATATCATAATGCCATTGTATAAATCCATGGTACGCCCACACCTTGAATTCTGCCTGCAATTCTGGGTGCCCCATCTCAAAAAAGATACATTAAAATTGGAAAAGGTGCTGAGAAGGGCAGCAAAAATGATTAGGGAGGTGGAACAGCTTCCGTATGAGGAGAGATTAAAAAGACCAGGACTGATCATTTTAGTCATCTCTTTTCTAAGAGGGGAGAGGATGGAGGTCTATAAAACCAGGAATGGTGTGCAGAAAAAGTGTTATTTACCCCTTCCCATAACACAAGAACCAGAGATCACCCAATGAAATTAACCGGCAGCAGGTTTAAAATGAACATAAGGAAGTAATTCTTCACCCAATGCACAGACAACCTGTGGAACTCATTGCCAGGGGATGTTGTGAAGGTCAAAAGTATAACTGGATTTAAAAAAGCATTAGGTGAGATCATGGAGGATACATCCATCAATGGCTCTTAGTCAAGGTGGTCAGGGACACAGCCCCATACTCTGGGTGTCCTTAAATCTCTGGCTGACAGAAGCTGGGACTGGACAACAGGGGATGGATCACGATTCCCCGTAGCCCTCAGCCTTCTGCAGACATTCACAGCAGCACCACGTGGGCATGAAACGCAGCCATCAGCGCTGGTCAAAAAAAAGGAGGGGGTTAGACAAAAACAAAAGTTCTCGCTTCCTGACAATGGTTTTTTTGTGTGTTTTTTCATCAAAAAGTTAGAAAGGGAAAACTTTCGGGGAAAACTTTTACCAATACTTGGGGATTATTTGTAAACTGACAGCAGTTTTCGGAATCTGATCATTTTCTAGCTGTCAAGCCGGGGCTCTGTAGTGTTGCCCCCTTTGCACTGGGGCGAGCAGCTGCACAGGACGCTGCTAGAGCAACGTGTCCGTGATGCCTCAGGCAGAGACCAAACGCCGCTGGAAAGGAAAGTGGGGGTTTGTGGAACACCGGGAAGCTGAGACTTCTGCCCTCGCCAGCTCAAAAGATACGAGCGGCCGTAAAACTGCTCCAGAGTCTCATATGAGTCAACAAACCTTTGCCATGGAAAATCACCCATCAAGTGTGTTTACGTGTGAAACTTCAACAGAGGCGTGGCAGCTCCCCACACTCAGGGCAGCCGGGGGGTTATTTATTCCGGGCTGCCTGAAGGAGCAGAGGTAACTCCACTGGCATCAGTGAGGGGCCGGGGGGATCTGGTGAGGCAGGAAGTGACATCGATCTGTTCAACGCTCTCAGGGGCTAGAAGCAGCCAGGATGTTTGAATGCCTGGAGCTCTGGGCATGGGGCTGACCAGCCCATTTGGTGTCAAAGGTGACGGCCCTGGAATTAGCAACGCTGGAACTGTCTGTGAAATAGCAGCGCCAGGAGATGGGAAAGAATCATGGTCTAGCGGGTGCAGCAGAGGGTCAAAGAAACAGAATGCCTCTCCCAGCTGTGAGAGGGGTGTGGGGTCCAGTGGTTAGAGCAAAGTGGGGCTTGCAGCCAGGACTCCTGGGTTGTCTGCCAGCTCTGGGAGGGCCGTGGGGAAAATGGTACAAACGGCTCCCTGGTTAAAATGTCTGTGCTGCCTCTGCGAGCGACTCCTACCTTAAACCCAGGGAGTGCTGCGCTGGGGACTGCTTTGGGAGCTGAGACTGGCAGCAGAGCGAGACCGGGACCACATGTCTCTCCTTGCATCTAAATTAACAGCAAGGGGGTAATTTCTCCCCGTTTAATTAAGTGATTGCAGGCAGGAGCGGAGCGGAGATTCCCATGCTGGCTGCCCGTAATGTCAAATAAATTAATTGTTAAAATGAGCCTGGGAAATTTCAGGATTTACTTTCACAAGTGTCATAATCTAGAAGATTTAATTGCAAACTCAGCACGTCCTGTGCTCCGGAGCAGAACAGGGTTGGGAAAACTGTCTCTGCCGCTGATGGGAATAAAACCGCCTCTGCTGGGATCTGGGACCAGGAGAGCCGGTGAATGGTCAGAGAGGGCAGCAGCTGCTACCGAGAGGCCGTATGGGCTAGTGGGTAGGGCCCTGGATTTAGGAGTCAGGACACCTGGGTGCTAAACTCTGACATGCAACATTTAGCAAGTCACTGCCCCTCTCTCTGTGTCTAGTTCCCACTCCTCTTTTTACACTGTGAGCTCTTTGGGGAGGGGCTGTCTCTCACCATGTGTCCCGTGCAGCGTCCAGCATGATAGGGGGCCCCCGATCACAGTGGGGGCCTCCAGGTGCTATTATAATAGGAATAATAATAGTTATGTTCTGGGTCACCACTGAAGCATCCATGCTACCGCTGTTGTTAGTATTACCAATTGATTTCTTCATTTATTTCCCTCCTCAAAATTGTTTTGACCAAGCCACACAGGAAAACAGGAAAAAGAATTCACACTGAAACAATGCCAAGGGCCTTAAGCCAGCAGCCTCGGGCCCAGGAGAAAAACTGAGCAGCAAACGGTTCTCCAGTCCAGGGAACATTTTCAAGATACTGAATTTTTCCTGCCCCAAATTGAGACAAAAAGTCAAAATCTTAAATTTTCAAAAACCAAAAAAATCTGAAAAAAATGTCAGTTTGGGTCAATCAAAACATTTGGTTTTGTTTCAATTTAAAATGTTTTTAACGTTTCTTTGCTGGGATTAGTAGGAATTTCCAAGTGGAAGTCACGGAGAACCGGAACACAGAATTTGTCATTTAGAAAAGTTGCAATGTCGGGGGTGGGGAGGGTGAATCAAACATTTTCTGATTTTAAAAATTCTTTTTCTGCGGTTTCAGTTTCAACCAATTGGTGTTTTCTGACACACACACACACATGCCCCCGAAGATTCCTCTCCCCTGGAGCTGGGGCCTACGCTGGGCCTGTTTGCTGCCAATCCCGGGTTCTGTGCATGGCAACACCTTAGCGCTGCAGCCCACGCCCTGCTCCCAGTGCATCCCTTACCGGGCTGAGTCCCGGGCTGGAGTCGGGCGGATGGGGGCTCATTCTGTTCCCTGTATTCTTTGTGGAAAGCCATCGGCGCCTGATCTGTTGTGTAGCAGAGAAGACAGGGATGAGGGGTCGGGGGACGGGTTCCTTCCAGCGTGTGTTCTGCAAGGGCAGGGGATGAAAATCAGAACACACTCGCTAATATGCTCTGCCCAGCTCAGGAGCCACGGACAGGTAAATCGATCAATCCGCGTGTCCCTCTCTCCAGAGCGGAAAGTGCTGGGCACCCTAGAATGTTTGGCATCTGCCTATTTCCAGTTTGCCTGCCTCTGCTGGGAACTGAACCCAGAAGTCCTGACTCCCAGCCCCCACCACCGCCCCTGCTCTAGCCACTAGACCTCACTCCCCTCCCAGAGCTCGGGGGGATAGAACCCAGGAATCCTGACTCCCAGCATCCCCTCGCTTTAATCCATTAGGCCCCCTCCCTTCCCAGTGGGAGAGTTTAGCTGGATGCTCCGTTTCTGACTTGCTACTCAGCAGAGAGCCTGAAATAATGGCTCAGAGAGAAGTGAACTCCCCCCACATTCAGCCTATCGGGTGTTCACTCTGAAACATAACAATGACGGTTTAAAACTGCATTCCCAAACTTTTGCCTACCTCTCCGGAAAATGAAACCACTCATGTCTCCCGTCCTCCCCCCCCCGTGGGTTATTATAGGTGATAAATACATCTTCCACGCTCCCTCTTCCCCCACCAGCCAGCCCTACATGCCCTGCCCTGGGGAGCTCACCCCCAAGTTTGGGCTCCAACGCGGCTTTAAATGCTGGCCTTGGCTGTTTCATTCCTGACCCTCCTAGCGAATGGCATGGGAAAAGGGGAGCCTTTGGCAGTGCGGGACTGGAGATGCTACAAGGCAGGAAATACAGAGGAGGGAAAAACTGGGGAGACACAAAGGAGCAAAACAGAGATAGGAAGGTGGGAGACAGAAATGAAGGCCAGCGACGGGGGGCGGGGGGCTTAAGGGCAGCAGATTCCACAGACCCCCCACATGACCCACCTGCAGAAATAGGGCCCTAAACCAACAGCCGCTAGCTCCATATTCAGATACTCCCCTGTACTTCCGTCCAGGCCTCCCCACATCCGTTGGGCTCCGCTACAGCCAGAGGGGAGATCGGCATCCTACCTTCCTGCCCTGCTCCATGGCCTCCGACTATAACTGGAATTCAGCGCTCGGCCCCCGGCTCTGGTACACCACACGTCACGGCGAGAGTCATGGCGCGAGCCCCTCTGACTCGGGCAATGGCAGCAGCTCAGGCTAGATGGTCACGATGGACCCGTCGGGCCTTGAAAACCCCGAACGTGCCCCGCACAGAGTGCGTCCGCTGGACATGGCCGGAGCAGCTATTGGCTGAGGCAGCCCCTTAGTTTCCTCGTGCTGTGGCACAAAGCCAATACAAAGCGTTTCTGGAACGTGGGAACGATCGTCCCCCCGTTCAAAATCCAGCAACCTGCCCATGTGAGTCACCCAGAGCGTGACTGGGCTGCGGGGTGTCTCTGAGCGACAAGACAGGAACCTTTAGGGAGGGACTTCCCAACAGGCCAAGACCGGCCGCCACTCACATCAAAGGAGGGGAACTCCTAGCCCATTTGAGAATCTGGCCTTTAAAACCTGGACAATGTGGGAGAGAGATTTCCCATGGCTCAGAGCTCAGCAGTCCTGATGGCAGAGAGCCCATGCCCGTCCTTGCCTCATCCCGTGGGCTCCACAGAACAGGCACTTCTGGCCACGCACAGCCACAGACAGTGGCAGCAGGAAACGCCTCGCACTCCCAGGCAGGGCTGGTTGGAATATTTTTCATCTAAACTTTTTTATGAAAAGTTTGTGTTTTTTTTCTTGGTTGGTTTGACCAAAATGACCATTTTCATGAAAAATTTCTATATGGAGTGAAATTTTCCTTTTTCCCCCTCTTTGGATGAAAACACAGAACCTTTCCCGGTTTCGAGGTGTTTGAAAACAACAGTTTGAGGGGGACTCGGCTTCAATGAAAAAAAAAAAAAAAACTTTGAGAGGTGGAGGGAATTATCCACAAAGTCCAATGTCATTTTTCGTCCTCCACAGCTGTCCTGCATTAGCTTGAGAGCCCATCGGCTGAAGAACCCAGGCCGACCCTATGCGTGGCAGCGTTCTCAGACTGGTGTGGTGCCAGCAGCCGACTCTCTCTGCTGCTTCTTTCTATAAACTTGCTAAGGGGAAGTTTACTTGCTGCCCTGACTTATCATCCACAGACCGAGTTGAAAAATACCAGGCCCAACCCAGGCGTCCTTCTTCGGGTCTCTGATCGATTGATTTCTCTCTTGACATTTCAATGTTCTCTCACCAAGATTTATCCTGGCGCATATTTAAATCCATCAGCTACAATATATAAGGAGGTTGAGTTATGTCATTGCCCTTAATATCCGCTGCCATCCATTATCTTTTATAGCCCCCTCACATATTACTCAGGGCTGTCTCTATCCATTACCAGACCTAGGAGGGCTCCCACCCCTTGCCCTCATCCTAGACCAGTAGTTCCCAAACTTGTTCCGCCGCTTATGCAGGGAAAGCCCCTGGTGGGCCTACGCCCCACTCAGACCCCCCCACGCACCGGGCCTGGGCCCCGCTCTGACCCCACATGCACCGGGCCTAGGACCCGCTCAGACCCCCCCACGCACCATGCCTATGTCCCGCTCAGACCCTACATGCACCGGCCTAGGCCCCGCTCAGACCCCACACGCACCGGGCCTAGGCCCCGCTCCAACCCCCCCACGCACCGGGCCTAGGCCCCACTCAGACCCCACACGCACCAGGCCCGGGGGCCCTGCTCAGACCCCCCGCCACGCACTGGGCCTAGGCCCCGCTCCAACCCCCCACGCACACCGGGCCTAGGCCCCGCTCAGACCCCCTCATGCACCCCGCTCTGACCCCCACACACACACCGGGCTGGGGCCCCGCTCTAACCCCCACACACATACACAGGCCGGGGCCCCGCTCTGACCCCCACACACACACCGGGCTGGGGCCCCGCTCTGACCCCCACACATACACGGGCCGGGGGCCCCGCTCCGACCCCACGAACACCGGGCCAGGGTCCCGCTCAGACCCCCTCATGCACCCCGCTCTGACCCCCACACACACACACCGGGCTGGGGCCCCGCTCTGACCCCCACACACCAGGCTGGGGCCCCGCTCTGACCCCCCCACACACACACCGGGCCAGGGTCCCGCTCCGACCCCCACACACATACACGGGCCGGGGCCCCGCTCAGACCCCCTCATGCACCCCGCTCTGACCCCCACACACACACCGGGCTGGGGCCCCGCTCTGACCCCCACACACATACATGGGTCGGAGTCCCGCTCCGACCCCACGAACACCGGGCCTAGGTGCCACTTAAGTCTCACCTCAGCCCCTGGGCTGCCGACCTGCCTTTGATGAAAGCTGTGCCTGTTTGTGAGGATCGGGCCCAGCTCGGCCCCCTTGGGAAGCGGGCGCGGTGTCATCTCTGTATCACACGTGGGGAAAGTGAGGCAGAGGGAGGGCAAGGGACTTGCACCCTGCGTGTGGCTGGCAAAGCCGGTAGGAGGAGAAGCCCGTCTCCCTTCCCGCGCCCCCTCCCCAAGCTGTAGAGAGAACCCAGGAATCCTGACACCCAGACACCCCCCACCCCCCAGGGACACCTCGGCTCAAACCACTAGGCACTGCTGCCCTCCCTGACCCATTGATGTAACCCAAGAGCCGTTCACACCCTCCAAAGGCTGGCTTACGGGAGAGGGGCCGCCTGGGGCAGGACATTCAAACAGAGGGGCAGCCCGGTCAGATATCCCCCTACCTCCCACCCCACCCACACACTCTCCATCATCCTTCGGCAGCTGCTGGGCTCTTTGCAGCCTGCTGTGGGAGAGGATTCAGCAGCCTTTCGGGTGGCCTCTCCGCATGCACCGCCGTTTAGGAGTGATTCATTCCCCTGCCTGGCCCGGCCAGCGGCTTTGCATTCCCCACACGTCCCTCATCCAGTGTGATGAGCGGCCATAACTCTTTGCCTACAATAACAGTGTCTCTGCTCGGCCTCCGGGGCGTGGTGGTCTCCGACGCGTATAAAGTAAATGTGTCCCCTGTGGTCCTTGGCGCAGCCGAGCTGCGGGCGAGTGGATGGATGGGGCCTTGAGCGGAGTGGCGGGGACGTGACGAATACAGGGCCTCTCCCAGGCTGCTTTGAACTCGGGAACAGGGACTAGGGGCCAAATTCACCCCATTCAGAGGGGCCAGCACGAGGCCTAGGTACAAGGCCTAGCCTCTCCCTACCGCCCTGACTCAGAGGCAGATGGATTTCTCCCCCCACCAGCCCAGTGATCTCCATTCTTGGCGCCATGCCCATGCACTGGACGAGTCACGCATCAGGCGGAGAAACGCCACTCGCGGACGCAGCTTTCCTAGGCCGTAATTCTGATCGATCTCCCTCCATCGCCCCAATGATGAACTACAATATCCTTTTATTATCTCAAGCCTCAGTTCATGAAACTGGTGACATTTCTGTTTATGAGTTATAAATACAATTTATGCCCTAATTACTCCGCGGGAACAGAGCTTCCATCATTTAAACACTTAGCGCAAGAGGGTTTGTAAATCTCATACTACAGCACCCCCGCCCCACATCCCGTCTTGGGGACTTTTAATGTCACATCATCATTAAAAATCCCTCGTTAAAGAGCAGTTCCAAATGCGCTCGGCTCTCACCATCCCAGCCCAAGCTGCCTGGTTCCCAAACGCTCTCCACTTGTAAATCGCAGCAGAGTTTGGATGCGAAGCCGCACGTGGCACATTAAACAGCAGGGGCTGGCTGGTTTTACAACGGCAAAGGATTTATGTGTCTCAGCCACAGCATGGATGTCCCCTCTGGCTGTGAGAAAACCAACACACTCCTGCACGGCTGCTTGTCCTGCCCCCTTGCGGGCCGGCCGTCTGCACAGAACCCCTCATTTCTCCTGGGAATAGTAGGATTGCAGTCAGGTAGGGCAGCTGTCAGGGGGCAGGGGCGCTGCTGTCACATATGGCCATGTAGTGCCCCCAGCTTCAGCAGCGTCACGCCGGATTTACACTGGTCTGAGAGCAGCCTGTGAGGCCTGAGTCTGTAGGTACTTAATGTGTAGGTACCCGCCAGCCCTGCTTTACCGCCCTCCAATGCATGGGGCTGGGAGTCTGTTTGAAGAGACTAAACTATCTAACTCGTCTGGCCCAGAGGAGCTGCTGGCTTCGCAAACTGGGAGATGCCGTCCCCGAGGGAGTGAGCAGTGTCGGAGCAGACATCCTGTCTCCGCAGACAGGCAGCTGGCTAACCAAGCTGTCGCTGTATTTATAATGCACCCAGAAGCAGGACGCGTGGGTGGCTGGGCACACAACACTGGATGGTAGTATCTCAGGAGACCCAGCTTCAAATCCCTGCTCTGCAACTACCCTGCTGCGTGACCGAGGGCAGCCACTGTGGGGCAGCTAGTCAGAAGAGCCCCTCTCCCCTTCAGGTACCGAACCATGGGCCCGTTTCTCCAAAAAGCAGCAGCATCGAGCATGCTGAGACCTCTGGACAATGTGGCCACTTGAAAGGGCACTGCGCTCATTTGCAAATGCGGCTGCCACTCTCTCTCTGGGCCCCAGCTGTGAAAGAGAGACAAGGGTTCTGTCTTGTCATTTTGGAGGAGCAGAGACTGTCTTGCTCTGTCCCTGCATCGCGCTTTGAAAACGCCTGTAGATGCCACTTGGGCACTCAGGGGCACCGACACCAGCCAGTATTTGCTCCCCCAATTCCTCCTCCGTGTCATTGTGGCATTGATGCCACCCGGACCCGCCTGCGCTCAGTTTATCTTTAATTGTGTTGAAATCAATAAGCGTTTACCAGGCAGCTCCGGCAACCGTGCGCTAAGAAATTAACTGACATTCCATTAACCTTGACAGTCCGATTAATTCCCCAGCACAGGGCAGGATGTGACACAATTACAGATCAATCGCCGGATTCATTTGATCTCTGTTCCTATGCGGCAGCTTCACTCACAAGAAGAGAGACAAGCCCCCGGGATGTTTGGGACCCGGCTCTGACCAGGGGAATCCTCTGCATTTAAAGAGGGGCATTTTTCTTGAAGTGGAGTGGGCTAGTTACGTGGGTTGCCTCGTTTATGTGACTGTTTATGGTAGGGTCTCTTGCTGTCCATGCTGGGATAGGCTGTTTGGAACAGCTTCAGCGATTCAATAACACTTGAATGCCTAAAACTTTGGCTGAATTTGGCGCTGGAGATGAGCAGGATGGAGGGTGAGAGAGATCATCTCCCCATTGTGACCCCCAGGCATGGGGCCGGCTGCCCCCCAACACACACATCCCCC
Organism: Trachemys scripta elegans; assembly: GCF_013100865.1. NCBI lineage: Eukaryota > Metazoa > Chordata > Testudines > Emydidae > Trachemys > Trachemys scripta. The sequence continues at coordinate 8,833,037 of NC_048313.1, forward strand.
TGGCAGGCACCTCCCTGGAGACCTGTGAGGCATAGGGGGACACAGCAGCCACAACTACGGGCACTGAAGGACTAGCCTCCATCTCCCCAGCCAGCAGAGGGTCCTAAACCTCCAGTGTTAACCTGCCACGAGACAGGGCTACAGACCCAACACCTGCCCAGATCTGGGGATAGAACCCAGGAGTCCTGACTTTTAAGCTCACCAACTCATCCCCTCTGCATAAAGCATTCTCTCCCCATCCCCCGCCTTGAGTGATGCTTTGTCCAAAGGACCAGTCTGAATTAATTCCATCGTTCCAGCCCCTGGCTACATGCCACTGGTACAAGCCCCTGCAAGCCATTTATGAATCTGCGATCATGCCCTCTTTCATATTGCAAACTCGGAGCCAGGCCAGTAAGCCGCACTGCTCCAGGGAGCCTTGGGTCTGCATGATACCCCAACACCTTCAGTTCTTCATAAAGCAGGCTATTAATAATGTATGGGCCACTTTCCCCTGTCATTGTAGTAATCAACACATCTGGCTGTTAATCCTGAATTAGGAGGATCTGAAACCCTTAAAGTGATGCAAGGAGAAATAACAAAGCGTTGCAGCTCTTGGAAACAGCCCGCGAGCAGCATGTAGATGGGAGGAGCAGCGGTTGTTGTCTTAAAAGGGACCTTCAAAAACTACAGTCAAGGGAGTGCGTCAGCCCTGGGAGGGTCTGTGAATTCACAGCTTTGAAAGGCCAAACAGCAAGGCCAAAGGAGCAAATTAATTCAGATAACTTTTGGGTAAACAGTGGTGTGGGCCAGTCCCTGCTCTATCCACTAGACCCCACTCCCCTCCCAGAGCTGGAACCCAGGAGTCCTGGTTCCCACCCCCCGCTCTAACCCACTAACCTCCCCACTCCCCTCCCAGAGCCGGGGAGAGAACCCAGGAGTCCTGGCTCCCAGCCCCCCCCTTCCAGTAGACACTGGATTTGCTCCTTATGCTGTGCTCTCTGCCCAATGTCACCAGTGTGAAATGTGGCCCTAGATCTGAGGTGCCCTTTACGACACCCTTTTGCCCTGCCCACCCTGGGGTGCTCTCAGGGCCGGCTCTGGCTTTTTTGCTGCCCTGGGCAAAAAAGCCACCTGCCGCCCCCCCCACCCCCCCAGCGTGGCAGGGGAGGGCGCCAAGCCCAGCCGGGGCTCTCCGCTCTCCCCGACCGGCCAAAGCGCCGGGGGGAGGGCGGGGAGCCCGGCCGGGGCCGCTCTCCCCGACCGGCTGGAGCACCGGGGGGAGGGCGGGGAGCCCGGCTGGGGCCCCGCTGCACTGCCCCCCTCCAGGCACCGCCCCAAGCACATGCTTGGTGGGCTGGTGCCTGGAGCCGGCCCTGGGTGCTCTGTGCTCTCTGCCCCGGTGCTATACAATGCAACACTCAACCTGCAATGGACAGAGCAAGTGAGAGGGGGCTGAGGGGAGAGCAGGGAAATGGGGGGGGGGCTGCTTAGAAGCAAGGCCATCAGGGTTTTCAGGGCTGGAGATGGGGGAGGGGATCTGCCTCTCAGACCCCAATTCCTAGGGAGAACAGACGCCCTGCACCCCACGAGCCTCCCTTGGGAGCTGGTCAGCCCAAGAAAGCTCCTGATTGAGCAGGCATGGGAGTGGTGTCAGAGGAGAGCAGGGCGAGCCCCGAGTCCCAGCCCAGGCCTGCAGAGCCAACAGGACAGGATTCACCAGGCACCCTGTGCCCTCCTGGCTGGTGCATTCTGCAGGGCTCTTGGGACCGTGGGCTCTTCAGGGGAGGGGCTGTCTCTTGCTCTGCATCTGCGCGGCCCCGGTGCGACGGGGCCCGAATCTCGGCCGGGATCTGGGCAGCACCCAGTGCAACAGGGCCCCAATCTCGGCCGGGGTCTGGGCAGCACCCGGC
>NC_048313.1:8854768-8889433 GCF_013100865.1 Trachemys scripta elegans
AGGATGATGAGGGATGGGAGCAGCTTGCAGGCGAAGTCACCCAGCTCCCAGCGGTTGCCGCGAGCCACGGGCACGGCTAGGAACGGCAGCGCCAGGCAGCACAGTAGGTCGGCCACCGCCAGGTTGAGGAACCAGACGGTGTTCACCGTGCGCTTCATCCCGTAGCCGATCACCCAGATGACAGCCGCGTTCCCCGGCACGCCCAGCAGGAAGACGAGGGAGTAGAGAACCAGAGACGCCCACAGGACTGGGGTCAGTTGTGGATCCGTCGTGTGGAAGACAGGCGCAGTGAAGTTAGAGTACGAGTCAGGATCGTAGTAATCATACAACTCGGTGACGTTCATTCTGCCGCAGGATCCGCCCCCTGAAAACCAAATTCGGGTTGAATAAAATTCTCTCCCTTTTCTGCTCTGAAATGGCACCATCCTCCCAAGGCCCGATGCTCGCTGCAGGAGCCAGCCAGGCCTGGATGTATCAGTGCATAGACCTGGCGACGGGGGACGGAGGGGTCCCCGGTAGGCACCGCAGCTCCTTCCCGTGCTGGTGTCGCACCCCCAGAGGTTGGTCCCACGCGTGGAGGAGCTGTGAGAACCCGACGAGGCCACGTGAATGATTTCACCAACCAGCCCCCGGCTCAGCAATTCCAGGCCCCGTGATTTCTCTGTGGGTTAGAGACACCCAGAGCTGCAGCCGGGACTCCTGCCTGCTGGATAAAATCCCCCCACACCATGTACTTGCTGCAGCCACATCCCGGCCCGGGGGACCCTGCTGCAGGAGTCTCTGCCCACGGCCCAGTGGGTGCAGTAATGCCCCCCCCTTCTGTGGCGCTCCAAGGGCTAATTCCTGCCACCTTGGGCGCTGCCTTGGCATGGGACGGGGCCCTGCCCTGACGTCACCCTGGCCTGCAGCGGTGGGGGAGTGACTGACGCAGTCACTGAGACTGGGGCCCGGTTGTGCCAGGGGCTGCACACAGAGTGAGAGACAGGCTCTGCCCCAAAGAGCCGGCAATGCAAACGGACAGAATAAGGCTCGTTCTCCCCACACGGCAGCCGGGGGCCGAGGCCTGGAGAGGTGGAGTTACTCACCCCAGGTCGCAGTGGGCGTCGGTGGCAGAGCTGTGCGTTGGAGCCAGGTCTCCTGAGTCCCAGCCCGGTGCCTTCCCCACTGGCTCACCCGCCTCTGCCGGGGCTTCGGCTCCAAGCTGTCCCCACCCAGGCGCGGGACGGCCGCTGCTGCGCTCCGTGGATGGGAGTCGTCGCTGCTTCCCTGCCGCATAAAGGGAAACCTCAGCCCAGGGCACCGAAGGGTTAACAGGACCCCCTACCCCGCATGCCCCTCCCTGAAGAGACCCAGGCCTAGCTGGAGCTGTCCCTGCGGTTTCCTTTGCATCACCCCAGAGCATTGGGCAATGGGGCCTGGCTGCCGGGAGGAGGAAGCTAAGTTCCAGAGAATGGGGAAGCTGGGAATTCTGCAACGGCAGCAGAACGGGCCGGACGCGCGGCCGGGAGGGGCTGCAGGGGGCTCTGGCCAGAGCCGGGCATCAGGGTGGGGTGATGGGCATTCTGGGCTCTTCCCTGTGTTTGCCACGCAGTCCCGGCTCGGGGCTCCCCCTGTCAATGCCCCAGCCCAGGCAGGGCGGAGGCGAGCGCAGGCTGTCGGGGCCGGGGTAGAGGGGGTCACTCACTCAGCTGTCACACACGTGAACAAGGCGTGTCACGGACACAGCCGCAGACGGTGCCGGGGATGGTTCCGAGCTGCCGGCCGGACTCCGGCAGTGAATCCTTTATTAGCCCTTTCTACTCAGAGTCTGTTTATGAAGCAGGGCCCACCGCACGGACCCGCACCAGTCCCTAGCGAATGGCACAGAGAGAAGCAAACAAACTAGCACCAGCCTTTGAGTCCCGCCCCCCAGGAGCAGGGTGTGGGTCACTGCCGGCTGCTCCTCAGAGCAGGGCTGGCCGGGGGCCCTGTCAAAATGCGCTGGTGAGAGACTCCCCACTCAGTGCCTGGCTGCTCTGCAGCATCACAGCCGGGGCTGGAGCGGGATCTTCCCACCCCCAACACCGACCAAGAGCCCAGGTCCCCCAGAGGGAGGAGGGGGCTTTAGCGGTGCTCGCAGAAACCTGACAAATTCACAATGCCCAGCATCGAGGGCGTGGCCAGCCTGGACCAGCCCAGGGTCCCTCTAGCCCAGTCTTTAATAGAGGCCATTGCCCACTGCTGCAGAGACGGTGATGGGATAACGTGCCCTCCACCTCGCCCCTGCCCGGTGAGGGGTCAGCTCCGGCCGCGAAGCAGGGGGACTGGGAGCCCTCCACAGAGCGGAGATGGGGGCCACTTCCCCAGGGGCTGGTGTGCTAAGAACTCCACCCAGAACCGCTGCAACAGCCCGCAGCCTCTTGCACAAGCCCCGACATTTCTGCATTTCTAACTCCTACAGCTCCCCCACACCCCCCCACAGCTGAGTATGAGCTGGGACAGCTGCCACCCTGGGCAGGGGTGCGGGGGCCGATTGCGTCAGCAGCTGCCGGTTTGCTTAGGGCAGCAAGAACATTGCCCAGCTGTCCTGTGACCAGCCTCCAAATAAACACCAGAAACGAGAACTGGGGTTAGTGTCTGGCTACTGCCCTGGGGGGTGGGGGAGAGGCCTGGGCACAACTGCCAAACGCACCCCCTGTGACGAACTGGGACTGTTCTTACTGTGGTGTGTGAATGCTGACAGGGGAGTGTGGCTAGGATGGTCTGCATTGGGGGATGGGAGACTGACCGAGGGAGAATACCTGAGTGTGTAACATGAGAACCCAGGAAGGGGTTAGAGGCCAGGTGACACCTTGGCCCCGGGAAACTGAACAAAGGCTGTGGGAGGGGTCACTGAAGGCAGATTTTCAGGAGCTGGCTGGTGATATGGCTGGGAGGCAGACGGGGCTCTGACCTCCCAAGGGGGCTGGGGTGCCCTGGGACCCCAAGATGGACCTAACTGAGGGGGGTCCTGTTGTCTGTGCCTGCAAGACCTGTCTTGGACTGTGTTCCTGTCGTCTAAATAAACCTTCTGCTTTACTGGCTGGCTGAGAGTCATGGTGAATCGCAGGACGCCGGGGGTGCCGGGCCCTGAGTCCCGCACACTCCGTGACACACACACCCCCCCGAGGATCCTGCTGGCCCCAGGGTCAGGTGTGTAACCAAATCAGCCACCTTTCAGCTGGGCTCTGGATTTGTTAGCGGTGGGGGCAGGGGCCTGTCCTTTACAGCCCCTAAGACAACGGGGGCCGGGATAGGATTGGGGCCTTTAGGTGCGACCATAATTCACAGGTTTCAGGGTAGCAGCCGTGTTAGTCTGTATCCGCAAAAAGAACAGGAGTACTTGTGGCACCTTCGAGACTAACAAATTTATTAGAGCATAAGCTTTCGTGGGCTACAGCCCACTTCATCGGATGCATAGAATGGAACATACATAATTCACAGACTCACTGGAGATGTTTCTGCTTGCACCCTCCTGGCCAGCGTGTGCTGCCCCTGCCCCTGTCGCTCCCTCGCTTGTGGCACATCGAAAAGCCCCCAGCACCCAGCAGCTGGGCTCCTTGGATCGTGACCCCCCTGCACCGGCCCGGATCTGACCGCGGGATCAGAGTCCTGGGGCCAGGGAACGTCACGCTCCGCATCCGCTGGGAAGCACCCGACTCGGTGTGCTTCAGGGCCACGGACTGAGGCAGAGGGAAGCCCCTCACCCTCCACTCATCAGACCCCACCAGGCACCCAGCCTGTGGCGCCTTTCAGACACGCTGCTTTCATGGCCTGCCCCCGCCCCATGTCTCCACATGCAGCTGTCCCTAGCTACGTCGCACGGCAGACGCCCAGGAAAACACCAGAGGTGATGAGCTCAGCTAGGAACAGGGCTTCTGCTTTTCAGTTTTTAACCCTGAAGCACCAGCCCAACATCCCGATACAAACTCCAACGCAGCGACAAAGAGGCACATTTATTCACTGAACACGGGGAGCAGTTACTCGGGTCTCCTGGGAGCAGCACCGCGCGCTGGGGGGGGGGCAGGAATCTGAAGAACCCCCCACTGTGTGGTGCATGAATTGGTCCGCGTACGGGACCCTGGCAAAGAGAGACCTCTGGACAGTGTGTGCAGAACCAGCGCCCCGAGAAGCCCAGCCTTGTGGACAGCGCCATAAACTGCTAAATGTAACACACACCCCAACCCTCCCTTCAGGGCGTGGCAGCCCCATTCCCAGCCCCTCGGGTGCCTTGTCCCCCGGCCCTGACAAATAAACAGGTGGCTTCATGCCCCCCCCAGATGCCCCACACTCATCGTCACAGCAAGAGTCAAGGAGAGACCCGGCAGCAGCCATGTCTGTGTTTATGGCAAACCTGGAAACACCCCCAGGATCACATTGGCGCTGACCCAGCGGGCGACGGAGGGGCCTCGCCCAGGGTAAGCAGAGCCGCGTACAGGCTAATGGAGGAAGGCGGAGCGCCAAGGAGCAAGCCACAGAGCCACTGTTTATCTGCCAGGCAGGGGGACCTCAGCCCAGGGCCGAGGGGGCGCCGCAGAGACCGGGGCTGCCAGGCCCGGAGGGAGCAATGCACAATCACACGGGGCTGGAGGGAGGGTCATGGTGAGACCTCCTGGGGGGTTCCGGGACCACGGATCAGGGCAGGACTCACGCTACCTCTGCCCAGCCAGTCCCAGCTGCTCCAGAGGCCGGTGTGCTGGTAGGAGATAGCGCCAGGCCAGCCCGAGGCCTGTGCACGCCCGCGAGCAAAGGGACTCAAGCGTTTGTAACGAGCGTCTCCTGGGAGGGGCTGTTTGGGGGGGCCAGGGTGACATGCAGGAGCCGCTGGGGCAACTGAAGACGCCGGCCCTGTCTAGATCCCCATCGCAGAATGGTTTTAGGTAGGAGAGAAATGGTCGCAGACTGTTTTTAAAACCCTTTTCCCCTTTAAATGCTTTGTTCCTATGGTTAAAACAAACAATACTTTGGCTTGCTGGGCACCGGCTCCCAAAGGGAAGCCCAGAGGTGCCAGGACTCACTCAGACCCCCTGGGTCAGCACAGGGTGCTGTGTCCCAGGCCTGGGCCTGGCAGAGGTGCACTCAGACCTGTCACCTCCTGGGAAGTCTCTCCCTGGCCCAGTCAGTCAGGGGCTGGCTCGTGCCCTGGAGCAGGAGGGTGATTTCCTGCCAGTCGTCCTCCCCCATGACACAAAACCCAAACCACCAACATTTCCGGAATGGTGCCTCTGCAGGGTGCTGGGGGGGTGGGGCGGGGGCGGTTGGCTCCAAAAACCTAATCCCCAAAATCCCAGCCCTAAAAGGGGGAAGTTACAGAAAATTCCGAGCCTCTGGCAACAGGGGTGGGAGGCTAGAAACTCTCCCGTAATCTTCCCCTGGTGGATGCTGCTTGCCTGGCTCTCAGGTGCTCGGCCGCACCCATGCAGAGCGCGTGCCCAAACGCTGCCCCGTTCCGACCTGTGCTTCACACCCTGGGCTGGTGCCGACGACTGCATAAGGGGCAGGGAGAGTCACGCCCTGCGGCCCTGGGTCTCCGTAAGCCCCGTGCTAGGGAGGGCAGGTCTCTATCGCCCTCTTGTGGCTGATTTGACTAAGAGGGTAACAGGCTACTACTGCTGCCTGGCAGAGGAGTTACCCCCGTAGCTTGGGAGAGAGGAACCCAGGCCGAGGGCCACCAGCTCCAGCCTGGCTCTTGGATTGGCAAGCACCCAATGCAGGGCTCCTGCCTGGGACAGCTGCAGAGCTGAGGGTGAGACTCCATACGCCATATCTCTATAGTTAGCCTCCTGGAGGCAGGTTCTCTCTCGGAGGACCCCAGACAGAGAGGAGACCCCACTGCATGGAGGTCTCCAACCACAGAGAGGACCCTAGCCAGAGAGGAGACCCACCCAGAATGTGGCCTGTAGCCATGGAGATGTGGTTGTAGAGCGATTCCGGGTGTTGCTCCAGTCATGTCTCTATGGCAGAGGGGTTGTTGCGGGTGGGGTCAGACTCGGGGGAAGGGATGGAGAAGGAATTTGGAGCAGGGGGACATGGGGAACTGGAGATTGGAGGGAATCAAGGCAGGAGCTGGGAGGGTAGGAAGGGGAGTGAGGCACCAAAGGGTTGGATGATGGGGAAATAGGAGAATGAGAGCATAACTATTCAGATATGCAAATGTAGAGGTGGCACTATGTGCATTAAATCACCGTCTGCCCCACCCCACAGCCTGCAGGACTTGGGAGGGTGCAGGGGCGGTGGCCACACAGCTGTGTGCCCTGCATGGACCCCCCAGGGTAACAACAGTGAATGAAGGGGAGGCAGCCGTCACCTGACATGTCACAAGCCCGGCTCACGGTGAGGCTGCCAGGGGCCCGTTCCCCAGCTCACACCCCGATGCTCCGGTCCTCCATCGTGGACTTGGTCTCCTGAGTGAATCTGGTCTTCTTCCTGCTGTCACCCACGGAGAGCGAATCCTCGCTCAGCACGTTGCGGAGGATGGTCTTCAGCGAGCGCTGGAACCGGTCTTTGAAGTCCTGGCCCATGATGACGTAGATGATGGGGTTGAGGCAGCTGTTGACGTAGGCCAGACCCACAGTCAGGGGGTCGGACTCAGAGGCACCTTTGAACAGGCTCGTTCTGGACTTGTTGGTGGCCAGGATCAGCCCCACCACGTGGTAGGGGAGCCAGCACACGAAGAAGCCGACGATCACCACAAGAATGACCTTAATGGTCTTGCGGGAGCGAGTGAAACGGCTCCTGTGGACGCGGGCTAGGACCAGGCCATAGCAGGTGGCGATCACCACGAAGGGGACCAGGAAGCCGGCGGCAAAGCGGAAGGAAGCGACGGACACCTCAACGGCGGTCTGGTAACTGGACACTTGAACGTACTCCAGGACACACATCACTTTGTCTGAGAACGCTTCGGCGTGCGTCTTCCGGAAGATGAAGGTTGGGAGGGTCATGAGCAGAGCCAGGAGCCAGGCTGCCCCACTCACGCCCCAGGCCAGCCGGGTCGTGCGGTGGTTCTGGCACCAGATGGGCCTGGTCACCAGGGCGCAGCGGTCCACGCTGATGGCCGTCAGGAGCAGGACGCTGGCAAACATGTTCAGGATGATGAGGGATGGGAGCAGCTTGCAGGCGAAGTCACCCAGCTCCCAGCGGTTGCCGCGGGCCACGGGCACGGCTAGGAACGGCAGCGCCAGGCAGCACAGTAGGTCGGCCACCGCCAGGTTGAGGAACCAGACGGTGTTCACCGTGCGCTTCATCCCGAAGCCCGTCACCCAGATGACAGCCGCGTTCCCCGGCATGCCCAGCAGGAAGACGAGGGAGTAGAGAACCAGAGCTGCCCACAGGATGGGGGTCAGCCGGAAAGGCTGCGGATCCGGCGTTTCAAAGATGGGCGCAGTGAAGTTAAAGTCAAGATCGTAGTCACCAGACAACTCGGTGACGTTCATTCTGCAGCAGGGTCTGTATCCTGTAAACAAACAATAAAATACAAAGGCTAGTCACGTCCTGCTACTCTGCGGGAATGGCACCGTAACCGCACAGTTGTATTAAAACACAGATCCAGATTGGCCTGTGGAACTCAGCGACATAAGATCTCTGTGAGGCCAGGAGCTTAGCGGCATTTTTAAAAAAGAACTGAACATTTGTACTCATGGGACCGCCTGGCGTCCCGCTGGGAAGGACTCAGGAAGTGTGGCTGGGATCTAAACTGACTGACAGGCGTTGTGGGGGGGACCTTTCCCTGCGGATGGGCTGCTCCCCCTTGGGAGCTGGGCTGAGGCCCCCAGCGCCTTTCGCACAGGCCAGCGAATGCCCATTGGAGGCTAAGGACCTGGGCCCGAGCGTCTCCGCGCTCTGCTCACAGGCTGCCCAGTTGCAGGACGACTCTGCATTGTGAAGCCAGTTGCCCAATGTCGCATCCTTCCCATGATGAAAGAGGAAAGCCGTGTAATTGGGGCAGGAAGGAAAAAGCAACTGCTATTTATAAAGCACTCTCTCCGGGCGAGAGCCCTGAGCCGGGAGGCATGGGCAGCAATGCTTACAGGACTGGGCCCTCGGTGAAAACCCCCGTCCGATTGGTGCAGGTTGCTGCGCTGAGCTGGGCCCCACGTGGATAGCAGTAAGGGCCTGAGCTCGGCATCTCCCCCTGCTTTAGGCTGGTGACAAGAATAATGTGATCGTGCAACAGCAGAACCTCAGGTTCACGGATTCTCTCCCCAGCTCTGGGAGGGGAGCGGGAGCTATTGGCTACCCAGGGGCTGCTGGGAGCCAGGACTCCTGGGGTCTATTCCCAGCTCTGGGAGGGGAGCGGGAGCTATTGGCTACCCAGGGGCTGCTGGGAGCCAGGACTCCTGGGGTCTATTCCCAGCTCTGGGAGGGCAGTGGAGTCTAGTGGCCAGAGCAGGTGATGGTGCGTCAGCACGTACAGTTACTAACGAAGCTAAACGTGCAGAAATGAGGCTCTTTAGCCCAAGGCAGATGGCAGCTCCAATGCTGCGGAGTTTCTAGCCACAGAACAATCCAATTTCCCAAAGGCAGAGTTTCGTAAACACAGGAGCCCTTCTGCCAGGGCTCGAAGCAGGCTGGGTGGTCATAACTATTGGGGGACGGACAGCTCAGGGCGTGGGGGTGCCCTGGCACCAGACACGTATCGGAGCTAATTGGCAGAGCAGTGTGGTTGTACACCGATCCAACCAGCCTGGGTTAAACGCAGACCAAGCCCCTAGCTGCCAAAAACAGTGACTTAAACTATTTTAACTGAACTAGAGAACGGAACCGGGAAAAAATCCCTGGTGCAGGGGAAGTCTCAAGCCTGGTGCACACAGGAACGTGTGACTGGTTCCACCAGTCGAGTTACACGGGGGTAAGCCGCCGAGGGGCATTGAGTCCAGTATCAGAGCGGCTTTTTCTGATTAGCTCCAACTCCTTCCCAAGCAACCTCAACTACACTGAAAGCCACTGCTCTGATGCGGAATAAGTGTGTCTACACGGGGGTGACCCCAGTATAAATGCACCACTTTACATTCATACCAAAAAGCTCACTCGTGTAGAGGCAGCCCAAGCCTTGTTTTACGGCAGTGACGAGTTGCCCATTAGAGAAGAGCGGGCGCGGGTGCCAGGAATTGACTGTCAGCATCAAACGGAACAGGCTTGCCACACCACGGACCAACCCCGAGACCGTTCCAACAACTCACATGCTGACCCACAGCCTATCTAAAGCTCCACCCCAAATGCAGCCATCACGACAGGCAAATCTTGACCTGGGACACGACTGGTCTGGTGTGGGGTGATTTGTGGACAGACTATCAGAGCGAGTCCAGGGGACCGGGATGGGGGGGGAAAGCAAATGATCTAGGAGCTCCAGCCCAGAGCCAGCACTTAACCGTCTCACCTGGATTCTGATAGACACCCTCCTTTGATCAGGCCACTTTCAGCAACGCCCCGAGCGGCTTAACAACAAGCTTTGAGGCCAAACCAGTCTATCCATAGCAACTTGTGCCTGTCTGGGAGAATGACAATGCCAGAGAGGCTGGACAGGAGCTGCCCGCAAAGTGCAGGCAGGAAGACATCAGCATTTGCCCCATGGGCTCGGCTGTTCCCCGCTGGAAGGCCCCACCACGCCCCTGAGAAGAGATGGCTCCGGGCCCGCGGCGCAGAGCTAAGCAAGCACTCACCCCGTGTGCCCAGACCCCACAGGCTGCGTCCGTGCTCCAGGCGATTTTCGCAAGTGCGGACAGGCAGTGAAGGCGGAGGTTTTATAATGCCGCAAACAGGAAGCTCCAGGGCTCTGCAGAGAAATTGCCTAGTTCAGCCCTTAGGAGCAGGGAGAGGGGTCAGAGGTGGGGTGGCGGCCCAGAAAGGAACCTGGCTGTGGTGGAGGCTTCCACCCCCTTTCCTGGAGCTCTGGGTTTGATTCCCAGTGCTGCCACCCTCACCTAAACCCCTCGGGGCCCCGTTCTCCGGCCCCCCAGCACTTCATGCAGGCGTTTACACCCGTGAAACGCCCCCCAGGTCAGGACAGCTACACTCTCCCGTGGGGTAAATGACGGTGCAAGGTACGTTCTCAGCTCCCTGTCTGGTCTCCAGACCGGTGCAAACACACACCTGCTCAGGACGGAGGCGGTGATGGCAGAGGGCCCCTGCGCAGGCAGACGAGTCGGGCACAGGAGATCTCAAAGGGGCTGTTTGGAACGGAATTGCATCCTGGGGAGATTAACTCAGCCAGCCAAGTGGGTGAGGTTTTGGCTCACATGAGCCTTCTTCCCCAGCGGCTCAGAGCCACTGAGCCATGGCGGGACACCTGTCTGCTGCCAGCAGCCACGTCGCTGCAGATAGCCTGGGCAGCTGGGGCCGGGGAGAGTCTCCTCTTGCAAAAACCTCACCTCAGCCTCCTTCCTGCTGCAGGGCCCGGGTGGGTGAGTGCCCCGCCCCCACGCCGGGCTGTGAGCTCCTTGCCATGGGGCCTCCCAGCTGTCTGCATCTTGGGCGCTCCCCACAGAACCCAAACCTCCCTGGTGCACCTCGGCCCTGCCCCTGAGGGACCCTTTGGGGGGGCTCCATCCCAGGGCCCATTCAGACTTCTCCTCTGCTGAGGCTGCAGCAAGGGGGGTAGCTACGGGAGGGGGGGTAGGAACCAGCCCTACCTCCATCTCCTTCCACCCAGGAGAGAGGGAAGCAGAGGGACCTCAGGCTGTAGCCCCCTCCCGGAGCTGGGGCAGGAACTCGGGATCCCTCTGGGGTAGCTCCCTGCGGCCCTCCCAGCTGAGAGGCCTTTGCTAGCTGCGGGGGGGTGGGGCGGGGGCCCACTTCAGGCCTGATTCTGCCTCTGCGTTCCTACTTGAGAAACTCCACGATTGCACCTGTGTGAGTGAAAACGGGCACCTGGGCCGTCTCTTCATTAGTCACCTGGGGTCCCACCTCCCCTCCACCCCTCTGGGACCCAGGACTCCGGGGGCCTAACCCCGGCGCTAGACAGGGGAGCTAGTGGTTTAGAGCAGCAGGTGCTAGTGGTCAGAGCAGCAGGGCTCCCGGGTTCTGTTCCCTGCAGCTCTGCGCCCTGATGGAGCCCCATATTCCTCCTGCTGGCCATGCCAGTAGCTCTGCGAAAGGCAACGTGGGGGACACACCCCAGCTCTGGCACAAGGATGCAGGGGGAGCAGACAGAATCTCACCCCTAAACCCTTTGACTATGTCCTGTAGAGGAGCTGCTGCCCACGAAGTGCAGGCAGGAAGACATCGGCATTTGCCCCGTGGGCTCGGCTGTTCCCCGCTGGAAGGCCCCACCACGCCCCCGAGAAGAGATGGCTCCAGGCCCGCGGTGTAGAGCTGAAGAATGAAATTGTGTTTTCCATATTGTATCTAAAACTCCATTTTGAAATGCTTAGTCCATTTTGCAAAACCTGCTGTAACCTTATTAACTTAGTTCAGATGTGTGAGTGAGGGATGCATGGATAATGGGATCAACCTCCAGCCCCAGCCTGTCCCCATAAGGTAAAATGCAAACACCAAGGGCTGAAGATGCAGACAACAGCCCTGACAAAGTGAGAAGAGTCCACCCTAAAAGAAAAGAACAAAGGTGCCATTGAAACAAGATCAAAGCCAGGTCCGAGGCTGACGGTCACATCTGCAATTGACGGGTGATCCATCACACCGTACCCAGAGGCAGCGCGACCCAGCGAGACCCATAGACTCTTGTTCAAACTAAAGCCTACAAAAAGGATGGGTGAGGTGGAAGACTTTGGGTAACGTTCTGCTGCCAACATCAAAGGGCATCGGTGTGCGCCTGACATCGATGGGCTCTTCCGCGTGCCCGGCTTTCCTGGCCAGTTACCACCACGAACTACGAACCCAAGCTGCGAAATCAAGCTACGGGAACAGCGGCACAGAGCTAAGCAAGCACTCACCCCGTGTACCCCGACCCGCAGGCTGTGTCCGTGCTGCAGGCGATTTCCCAAGCGCCAATGGGCAGCGAAGGCTGAGGTTTTATAATGCCGCAAACAGGAAGCTCCAGGGCTCTGCGGGCAAATTGCCAGTTCAGCCCTTAGGAGCAGGGAGAGGGGTCAGAGGTGGGCTCGGGCCCGTCTGCTCCGATGGGGAACCAAGAATGGAGAGAGGAGAGTAAGCAGAATCCTGATTCTGACTTGTTGGTAGGCATTGATTATGTCCCTGTAAATCGAGTCCAGTCTCTGGGTGGTGGATCTAAAAGTAAGAATGCAGGAGAGTGTCCGGGTAGATGCTCAGAGCCCAGAGGGGCTGCAGTTGGTGGACACACCCAGCCACGGGATTCTTTAAGCAGGGAGGTTCAGATCTCAACCCTCTAGGAGAAAGGTGAAGGGAAAAGGACCTGAGACTGCTGATGGGGAGAATGAGTCAACTCTAAGAAGGGAAATGAAATTTTGCGGTATGCACAATGATGAGAATTTGAAAACTAGTGTCAGTGTTGATGCAAATTACCAGTCTGACAAGGGAGGGGGAAATTTGCCTATAGTTGTTGGCACAGAAGATACACCAGGTCGGAGCTGTGACGTTATTGATATAATCTGGGACCATATAGATCATTGTTGCAACCAAAGTCCTGTAGTGGCACCCAAATCTTGTATAAAGGGGGTCAAATGGGGTGTCTAAGACAAGGTTATGGTTTATTGGTTATGATTATGCTGTCTATATGTGTGTACCAATTTTGTAGTTGAAGTTATGAATATTGGCTCTATACTGTCTGTATTTCAAACTTATGCTATGCTGCTGGGTGACATCCCAGACAAACTGGGGTTAGCTCTGCCTAGCCTGCTTGATGGCCCATTAAGGACCATCAGCTATACAATGGACCCATTGAGAGAAGGCAAATATGCCTTGAGACTCAGCAAAGTATGCAGGAACTGGCCCATGTGACTCCAGACTCCATTTTGCTGTAATTTTCCACAGTAAGAACAAAGAGGTGTTCTTACACCTGGAAAAGACTATATAAGGCTGATGCCTCATCTCCATCTTGTCGTCAATCCTGCTTCATACCTCTGGAGGAACTTTGCTACAAGCTGAAGCTTTGAACAAAGGACTGAGGACCCATCCCAGCGGGGGATGTATTCCAGAGCCTTGATTTGAACCTGCAGTTTATTCCATCGCTGCTGCAAGCCTGAACCAAGAACTTTGCCATTACTGTATGTAATTGATTCCATTTAACCAATTTTAACTCTCATCTCTATCTTTTTCCTTTTATGAATAAACCTTTAGATTTTAGATTCTAAGGGATTGGCAACAGCGCGATTTGTGGGTAAGATCTGATTTGTATATTGACCTGGGTCTGGCGCTTGGTCCTTTGGGATCAGGAGAACCTTTTTCTTTTACTGGGGTATTGGTTTTCATAACCATTTGTCCCCATAACGAGTGGCACTGGTGGTAATACTGGGAAACTGGAGTGTCTAAGGAGATTGCTTGTGAGACTTGCGGTTAGCCAGTGGGGTGAGACCGAAGTCCTCCTAGTCTGGCTGGTTTGATTTGCCTTAGAGGTGGAAAAACCCCAGCCTTGGGCTGTAACTGCCCTGTTTGAGCAATTTGTCCTGAGTTGGCACTTTCAGTTGGGTTCCGCCAGAACCGCATTGTCACAGTGGCGTAGTCGGCAGGATCCACAGAACCAGGTCAATTAAGCTTTGGGTCAGAACCCCGCGTTATCCACATTTGAATTTTGGGACTGAGAGTTTGGTTGGTTAAAGAGCAGTTGCAATGGGTGAGCAAAGAGCATATGAGGGCCTTGACAAAAAAGCCCTGAAAGATTTGTGTTCAGAAAAGGGGATAAGCTTTAGAAAGAAAGCTACAAATCAAGAACTGAGAGATCTGTTAATGGCCAGTGATCAGAAGGCAGAAGCAATTGAAAAGCAAAAGGCAGCAAGTAAACTGCAACTTGAACATGAGCAAAGACTGGCAGAAATTCGATTGCAGGAACTAGAAGCTGAGGCAAAAGTGCAAAGATTTCAGCTCCCAGTCAAAAAAGCAAGGGAAGAAAAGCAGAAATTGTATCCTCGTGAAAGTCCAGTTTATAACAATGTTGGTATGTTGTATAACTCTGAGCAGTTGTCTGGGTGTAACCAAATGTACCCCAACACTGCCACCTTTTATGTAAATGCTTTTACTGTGTGTTCAGTAAAGAGTAGCTCCATAACTTGTGCCAATGCTCTGTATGGGAGTGGTAATGAAAAATTCACTGAGAATGTAAAAGTCAATGGTAAAAGCTGTTTAGGGCAAATGATGGCTTCTAACATCACGCTGGTTAAAGCAGATCTTGTCAAAGAGGAAGATTATTTACCAAATCAGAGTGTGAATGTTGTAGTCCTCTAGGAGTTTACTGTCCGTGTGCCTTTAGCCAGAATCCACCTTGAATGGAATGGTGCTAAGCATGAGGTTATAGCTGGGGTAAGGAAGTTATTGCCTAAGGATCTTTTGATTGGGGAAAATGTTAAAGCTTTGTTCAGTCCAGGTGGTCAGTCACAGGACAGGAATGATCTTAAACCTGTGTCTATTGTGGGCAATGATTTGCCTGGGGAGGGTTGCTCCAAAGGTTTGTCTGAGAAGAGCTATTTGTCGGTAAATGAAGTTTCTGAATGTCGGTCTAGTGTCTCAGAAGTGAATCTGGAGTTAAATCAAGAGCAGCAAAATCTTACTGGGCAGGAAAATGTTTCTCTGGAGCAGATTAAAGTGGATGGTCAGGTGGAAGCCCTAACTGAGAAAGGAAAGGGGGGATTTTGGATGGGTGATGCATTGGTGGCTAGTACAGCTTGCAAAAGTGAACCTGAAAAGGGTAACTGTGATTTGCTGGCAGTGGCTCGGTGTAGTAAGAAGAGCAGTTTATCGGTTGGGAGTGGCAAGGTGCCTGGTAAGGAAGCTACCCCACTCTCCCAGTCTTTGTCTGTAATCAGCCCTGTGTGCTGGAACAAAGGAGAGGAAGGCAGGAAAAGTTTGGAGGAGCCTGGGCAGCCTTGTGAGCTGATGGCTTTGTCTAGTCAGCAGTTTGGGAAGGCAGGGATAGTGGAAGATGAATGTCCCTAGACCTTACCTGTTTCCTGTGTGGAGAATAGTGACAGTGAAGGAAATGTGCCTGTATCTGTCAGGGGTATTGACTTGCCTATGGAGGAAGCTACCTCAGTCTCCAAGCAGTTGTCTGTGAACAGCCCTGTGTGCTGGGACAAGGGAAATGAAATCCCGAGCTGTGTGTCTGGTAGAAAAGGTGTCTCCAGCTCGTCTTTGTCTGTGGAGCAGACAGAAGGGGCCTTTCAGCCTGGGATGGTTGAGAATAGTGCAGTTGTCTCAGAATTGGTTCTGAATTCAACTAAAGCCCAGGAAGGGAATGGTCCTAAGTCTGTGTCTGCTGGGGAGAATGGCACTGTAACTAGGTTGCATCCAGTTAGTGTCTTAGCAAAATCCCAGAGACCAGACAACTCTGCTGCTTATATTTTGCCTATTGCTAGTCTGTGGTTGGTAAAGGATGTAGCAACTCTGTCTAATCAGGGTAATACCCTAGCCAGGGCACAAGGAGAGCATGAAGGTGATTTGGTTGTGTTATCTACTGATGGTGTGGAAACTTGTAGCAAGAAGGAAAGGATTCCTGAACTTGTGTGTGGCAAAGGGAAGGGAAATGTTTCTAACCTTTTATCTAGGAAGTCTATGGGTTTGCCTGAAAGGGGATTGTGTAGAAATCTGCCTGATGGGCCAAAGGTGATCCTGGATGTAAGTAAGACCCAGAAAAAGTCTGTTGTTGCTCAGGAAAGTGTTCCTTTAGAGCAAGCCCTAGGTGAAGAGGGTAAGGGCAGAATTTCTGTGAGGGGTGATGTGCTGCTTAGAAAAGCTCCTGGGGAAAGGAATCCTCATGGTAATCTGTGCAAGCAGTTCCCTGAAACTGAAGGATGTGAGAGTGATTTAATCAAGGGAGTTTCAGTTCCTAACAGCCAGAAATCTTCTGTTGTGAATGGATCCACTGACTTTCCTTTCGAAAGATCCAGTGTGGGTAGCTTTGAGAAGGTCTCAGATGGAGTAAGAGCTGTTAAGAAAGTTAAGCAGCCCTATAACCAAGTGGCTGTGTTTGGCCAGCTTGTTGGGAAGACAATGGTGTTGGAACAGGAATGTCTCCATTCTAATTCGTTAAGTGAGCAGTCTGTGCTTCAGGGTCTGAGGACAGATTTGGTTACTGGTGTTTCAAAGCAGAACAGTTTTATGGCTAAATGCTGGAGGATGCAGGGGAGAGGAAGCAAACTCTCACCCTCAGACTCTTTGGATTTGTGTGGTATCTCTTTAAGAGAGAGTCCAGCCTTGGAAATGATAGCAGTTAAGGATATGAAAACTGGTGGACTGGCTTCTGTCTGTGGTAATACAAATTACTTGTCTGGCTGGGAGGGGAAGGACTTGCTAATAGCTGTTAGCACAGAGAGCCCACCCCATCAGCCAGTGAATTCTGGTAAGCAAGAAAAATCAGGGTGTGATCCTGCAGGACAAGGAGGAAAGAGAAAACTGAATTTTGCAAAGGGAAGCCACAGGTTAACCCTAAAATGCCCAAACTCCAATGGTATTGAGCCAAAGGTGTGGCATGACAACCATGATTGTAGATGGACACTTGCAATGGATTTGTTGTTAATGCTAATGGTGATTTTGTAACTAATGTGTTGCTATTACCAAGAACTGTAAGAATGTACAATGTTCCTAATCTGTTGGAAAATCCCTTGAACATGTTAAAAGGAATACATGAGAACACACTTTATGTTAAAAGGCCTTGCTATACTGATGTTTCACAGTTGATGCCTGTAAACAGTATTGGAACTTTTCACAGGAGAAAAGACATTCCAGACCTAATGTGCTGTATGAGAAGGGAAACTAAGGCACACTACCATATTGCTTTCACGGCTAAATGCCAAGATTCCTGTACTATGAACATCATTAATATCTGCATTTATTTGATGTTAATTGGGTTCCAAACATTTGCCCGAGCTTGTATGGATAAAGTAGCTGTTTTCTTTAGCTCTTGGCAAGGTCACATGAGACATACAGGAACCATGCTGCCAGAGCAGATCCAATCCACTATTGTTCTAACCAAGTTTTACCTTGAGTTTGTAAAGAGGTTCAATCATGTTGTTGAACACAATTTTGATAAACCATTTCTGTTGTTCTTTAGCCAGCTAAGCCATAGTGCCTATTCCGATACTAGCCGTAGTGAGATAAACTCAAGGATGGGGAGCTCTTGGGATGCAGGCAGTGATGTTTGTGTCAACCCTTCCTGCATCAATTTTGCGTTGGGGGTGTGACGTTATTGATATAATCTGGGACCATATAGATCATTGTTGCAACCAAGGTCCTGTAGTGGCACCCAGATCTTGTATAAAGGGGGTCAAATGGGGTGTCTAGGACAAGGTTATGGTTTACTGGTTATGATTATGCTGTCTATATGTGTGTACCAATTTTGTAGTTGATATTATGAATATTGGCTCTATACTGTCTGTATTTCAAACTTATGTTATGCTGCTGGGTGACATCCCAGACAAACTGGGGTTAGCTCTGCCTAGCCTGCTTGATGGCCCATTAAGGACCATCAGCTATACAATGGACCCATTGAGAGAAGGCAAATACGCCTTGTAACTCCGCAAAGTATGCAGGGACTGGCCCATTTGACTCCAGACTCCATTTTGCTGTAATTTTCCACAGTAAGAACAAAGAGGTGTTCTTACACCTGGAAAAGACTATATAAGGCTGATGCCTCATCTCCATTTTGTCTTCAATCCTGCTTCATACCTCTGGAGGGACTTTGCTACAAGCTGAAGCTTTGAACAAAGGACTGAGGACCCATCCCAGCGGGGGATGTATTCCAGAGCCTTGATTTGAACCTGCAGTTTATTCCATCGCTGCTGCAAGCCTGAACCAAGAACTTTGCCATTACTGTATGTAATTGATTCCATTTAACCAATTCTAACTCTCATCTCTTTTTCCTTTTATGAATAAACCTTTAGATTTTAGATTCTGAAGGATTGGCAACAGCGTGATTTGTGGGTAAGATCTTATTTGTATATTGACCTGGGTCTGGGGCTTGGTCCTTTGGGATCAGGAGAACCTTTTTCTTTTACTGGGGTATTGGTTTTCATAACCATTTGTCCCCATAACGAGTGGCACTGGTGGGAATACTGGGAAACTGGAGTGTCTTAAGGAGATTGCTTGTGAGACTTGCGGTTAGCCAGGGGGTGAGACCGAAGTCCTCCTAGTCTGGCTGGTTTGGTTTGCCTTAGAGGTGGAAAAAACCCAAGCCTTGGGCTGTAACTGCCCTGTTTGAGCAATTTGTCCTGAGTTGGCACTCTCAGTTGGTTTCCGCCTGAACCACATTGTCACAGGAGCTTATAGGGATAAACTACCTATTTTAAAGAACTCCTGGCAAGATCACAAAAGGTCCAATCCGCTATTGACCTAGTCAAATATTACCACGGGGTTTGTAAGGTGATTCAGTAACATTGTTATTTCCATGATAAACCTTACCAAAAAAAAGCCTGTTCTAGTCAAACCTGATTTTGATAAACCATTTCTGTTACACACTGATAATGTTGATGTGAAACTGAAAAGTCTAATAATACTTGTGACGTTGCAGTCTATATGATTTTATGAAAATATGCTAATGAGTTAATATAATTTGTAACTGGAATATGCTTCATGCAAAAGGTCTCTTGTAAGGTATCATTACAAAGCTTATAATCTACTGAGTGTGGTCATCCTATTTGTATAAATGTACCACTCTTGTGTCTGAAACTAGGAATATGAAATATAACTCTGGAGCCCTATTGTGATTATGCAAAGTGTGGGCCATTAATGGTGGTTTGGAATCTTGATGTCTCCCATCAACTAGGACAATTGACTGTAGGTGGCTGTGTTTACCTGTAAGTCTTCCTGTATACGTGTGTGCTGGCAAGTGGGCAATGAAGTCTTGCAGTGACATGTGATCATCTCACCTGAACTGGAATCCATCTCTAACCTGGTGCTTTTCCAGTGAGAAGGGGGTGGGTGGGAACCTAGAGGGACAAAGGATTCCCGCCTTCTGCAAAAGATATATAAGTGGGTGGAACAGAGAAAAGGGGGAGCCATCATGAGAAATCCCCTAGCTACCACCTGACCTGGAACAAGGGCGGTACCAGGGGAAAGGGTTGGGCCCAGACTAGGAAGGCGTCCAGTCTGTGATAGAAGCTTATTGAAACATCTCTGAGGGCAAGATTGTATCCGTAATCAGTTTTCTTACTGTATTAGGCTTAGACTTGCATGTTTTATTTTATTTTGCTTGGTAATTCACTTTGTTCTGTCTGTTATTACTTGGAACCACTTAAATCCTACTTTTTGTATTTAATAAAATCACCTTTTACTTATTAACCCAGAGTATGTAATAATACCGGGGGGGGGGGGGCAAACAGCTGTGTGTATCTCTCTATCAGTGTTATACAGGGTGAACAGTTTATGAGTTTACCCTGTATAAGCTTTATACCGGGTAAAACGGATTTATTTGGGGTTTGGACCCCATTGGGAGTTGGATATCTGAGTGCTGGAGACAGGAGCACTTCTTAAGCTGTTTTCGGTTAAGCCTGCAGCTTGTGGGTGATGTGGTTCAGACTTGGACCTGTGTTGCAGCAGGCTAGCGAGTCTGGCTCAAACAAGGCAAGGCACTGAAGTCCCAAACTGGCACGGAAAATGGGCTCCGAGGTAGTCTAGGCACATCAGGTGGCAGTTCCCAGCGGGGTTTCTGTGATCCAACCCGTCACAATACTGAATGAAAAATTCCTGTGATGCCTTCAGCGGTGCATAGGGACACCCCTTTCTGCATCAGTTTTGCGTGGGGGGATGTGACGCTGTTTGGAATATGGGAGACTGGAGGATATCTGCTGACAGCCAGTCTGGATGCGACAACTCCCACAGCTGGGAATGGGCTAAAGTGACACGGTCTCTCCCTCACCTTGCAACCCCCACTCCTCACCCTGCTCCTCCAACCCCTCACCCTGCTCCCTGCAACCCCCACCCCTCACTCTGCTCCCTGCAACCCCCACCCTCACCTCCCAGCCCTCACCCTGCAACCCCCACCCCGGTCCCTGAACCCCTCTGCTCTCTGCAACCCCCCTCACCCTGTAACCCCCCTTGCTCCCTGCTCCTCCCACCCCTCACCCCGCTCCCTGAACCCCTCTGCTCTCTGCAACCCCCACCCCTCACCCTGCTGCCCCCCCCACCCCCTGCTCCTTCCACCCCTCACCCTGCTCCCTGCAAACCCCCTCCCCGCAACCTCCGGGCCCTGCTCCCTCCAACCCCCACCCCTCACCCTGCTCCCCCAATCCCTATGCTCCCTGCAAACCTCACCCCGCCCCCTGCTCCCATGCCCCCACCCCCCCGGCTGGGTAAGTTTGTGGCGTGAGGCGGGACAGAGGCTGGGGCAGGAGCAGTGACTGGTTTATTGGACAGACAGACGGAGAGAAGGATACAGGATTTGCTGAGCCCAAAGCCCGCAGCCCGGTGCCCCTGGGAGTCTGAGTCCATTATGGCCTTGACACCCAAAGCACCCCAGGCTCCTGGCGCCAGCACACGGTGCCTTGGGGGTCGGGGGGGCGATGCTGGTAGGTTAGCCTGGTGCCCTCCGACCCTGGCACCGGCCAGCCCCCCCGGGGCCTCCAGCCCTTCTCCCGGCTCAGCCGGCCACGCGTGCCCCCCAGGCCTGGAGAGGTGACGGCTCCCGCGGGCCCGTCCTTGGCCGCCTCCTCCGGACTTTTCTGGGCGCCTCCCCGGCAGCAGGGGGGACCTGCCCCCCGCCCGCTCTGCGCTTTGGGGCTTTCACCGTCCGGTCCCCGCTGCGCGCCCCGAGCGATGCCTGCGGAGCCCTTCACGCCCAGGCCGCGGGCCCCGGCTCCGTCCTGCTCTCATCCCTCCTGGCCCGGTTCGGTCCCACGGGGGGAGCCCCCAGGGGCGGCTCCATCCTCCGGCGCCTCAGTGGGTCCCGTCGCGGCCTCGCCAGCCCGTGCGCCCCGCGGGGCCCTGCTGCCCGCTCCGCTCCTCCTGCGCGGGCCGCGGGCCGCCGCCCGGCGCCCCCTTCGCCGCCGCCTCCTGCAGCCCCGGCCCCGGCCCCGGCCCGCTGTGGTTGCAGAGCTGCGGGGCCCGCGGGCCGGGCTCGGTGCCGTTCTCCGCGCCGGGGCCCCGCGGCGCCCACACCAGCCCGTAGTAGATCACCAGCAGCAGCGCGGCCAGCGAGACGCAGAGGAAATAGGCGCAGACGGTGGCGACGCGCAGCCAGCGCGGGGGGGCCCGGCCGCCCCCCAGCAGCAGCTTCCCGCCCGCCCGCGGCCGATCCCCGGCGTAGCTGGGGGGCACCGGCTGCCCGGGCCCGTCTCCCTCCCGCTGCTTCATGCCGGCTGCGCCCAGGACGCACGGGGGAGGCTGGCACGGCCCGGGGCGCTCGGGAACCGCTTGTCCTGCCGGCCCCGCCCGAGCCCTGTCCGGTCTGGGCAGCCCCCCCCCTCCCCTCCCGCGCCAGGCCCGCCCCCCCTGCCAGACCCGCCCCCGCGCTGTGCCAGCCTCTCCGACCGGGACTGCCCCCTCCCCCGCGGGCTCACCACCGCACCCGGTCCCAGGAGACAGAACTCTGCTCCCTGCCCCCAAGGCTGTGAGGGTGGGGGTATCTCAGGGCTTGGACCGCAGAGCCTGCCCCCCCCGTTAGTCTGAGACGGGGGGGCACATTTCCTGTTCTCAGCCTTGAAGGAATTTTCCCCCCCCCACCCCCTGCCTGGCTGCAGGGAAAAGAAGGGGGGAGACACCTATGCAGCCCCCAGGACTAGGAAGCCCCCCCTAAGCTCTGGGGGCTGCACGGACCCTCTGCCACACACCCTTCCTGGCACAGGTACCGCCCTCCCACCCCCGGACAGGGAGCGTGGGCTGGAGAAGAGAGCGCTGCCCCTTGCCATTCCCTGCTCTGCGGTGCCTGGGGACCCTCACCCCCAATCCCATCCCTGACCAGTCAGCCCCTGCCACCCGCAGCTTTGCCCCTTCCAGCCCCGTCCACACAGGCGCACCGTAACCTGGTCTCCACGCATTAGTGCTAAGGCCAAGATGTACTCGGAGGTCTTTTGGGTAAAAGTCCTGGACAGGTCACAGGTAATAAATAAAAATTCACCGCCCTGTGACCTGTCCAGGACTTTTACCAATAATACCCGTCTAAACCTCTACTTCTGGGGCCCCGCTGCTCCAGGGGGCCCTGCTCCAGTGCTGGGGGTTGACTGCCCCCCAGCTGCTGCTCCCAGGACTGCACTCGGGGCACCCCTGGGGCCGCTGCTCTGACGCTCCCTTGGGCGGTCCCCGGAGCCAGCTGCCCAGAGCATCCCAAGCAGTGGCTGGTGAGGGTGGCCCCAGGACCACCGGAGAAGCTGGCTCCAGGTCCCTCCAGTAGCGGCCGGTGTGGCTGGCTGTGAGTCGCCCGAGTAGCTGGCCCTGAAATCAGCCACACCAGCTGCTGCGGAAGTCACAGGAAGTCACAGCCTTAATTATTGCAACAAACACTCCAGCCTGCACCTGCTTGAGAGACATTTCTGGGGGCAGAAGAGCGGCTCGCC
This sequence comes from Trachemys scripta elegans, assembly GCF_013100865.1. Taxonomy (NCBI): domain Eukaryota; kingdom Metazoa; phylum Chordata; order Testudines; family Emydidae; genus Trachemys; species Trachemys scripta. The sequence continues at coordinate 8,877,355 of NC_048313.1, forward strand.
GAGAGGCATCTATATCTGAAGCGCCAGCCTCATGGTCTTAACGAAGGCAGCTTTTCTCCTCGCGTCTGCTGGCTTCTGCGTCAGATTTCTAACACCTCCCTGTCCCCACTACAGCGAAGAAACATGCTGGCTCCACGGATTAACGGGGGCAGGGTGGGGCTATGTGGTGCCCGCAGCATGGGTGATTGCGTTAGCCTCTGAGAGCTGTGCTATGTCCATGCCGCAGGCCAAGGGCTCACTGCAGGTTTGCTCTGTGTGCAGGAGGCCAGGGCCTGCAACAGACCTATCACTGCTTCCTAAGAGCAGCCAGACCAGGTCAGACCAAAGGTCCAGCTAGTCCAGTATCCTGTCCTCCGACAGTGGCCAATGCCAGGTGCCCCAGAGGGAATGAACAGAGCAGGGAATCACCAAGTGATCCATCCCCTGTCGCTCATTCCCAGCTTCTGGCAAACAGAGCCTAGGGACACCATCCCTGCCCAACCTGGCTAATAGGACCTATCCTCCATGAATTTATCTGGTTCTTTTTTGAACCCTGTTATAGTCTTGGCCTTCACAACATCCTCTGGCAAGGAGTTCCACAGGTTGACTGTGCGTTGTGTGAAGAAATACATCCTTTAGTTAGTTTTAAACCTGCTGCCTGTTAATGTCATTTGGTGACCTCTAGTTCTTGTGTTATGAGGAGTAAATAACACTTATTGACTTTCTCCCCAACTATCATGATTTTATAGACCTCTAGCATCTCTTCCCCCCCCCCCCCCCCTCTCTCTTTTCCAAGTCGAGCAGTCCTGGTCTGATTAATCTCTCCTCACACAGAGCCATTCCAGACCCCTCATCATTGGTGTTGCCCTTTTCAGAACGTTTCCCAAGTCCAATGGATCTATGGGGTGTAACGGATGGAGCACTCTTGGCCACGGCACCTCCTGCGGGTCAGTCCAGGAATTAGCACTTTCCAGTCTTGGAGCACCCCCTGCTGGCCAGTGTCTTGCCTGCCTCAGACCTCCATGTCTCTCCCAGACCCTGGCACCCCTTTCCCTTGGGGTGCTGCCCACACTCTGGGTCTCCCTTCCCAGGGGAACCCCCTCCCCCTATGCCCACCTTGCCTCAGTGGCTACTGCCAGTCATCATCTAGCCCCTCTCCTCTGTAACGGCCACTCATCATTGGCAAGGGGGTTGGACCTGCTGCCTTTCCCCGCAGCCCAGTACCTCCCTAGGCCTTCCTGCCAGGCCTCAGCTCCCCAGCTCAGCCTTCCCCTTCCCCAGCACAGCTCTGTCCACGGGACCCTTTGCTCCTTCAGGCAGCTAGGGCCAACTCACTCCAAAGCTAGAGAGAGACTGACTGCCTTCTGGCCCCACAGCTCTTTTATAGGGCCCAGAGTGGCCCTGATTGGCTGTCCCTCAGCCTTTTCTGATTGGCTCCCAGCCCTAGCCCTCTCCAAGGGCTGGCTTTTAACCCTTCCAGGGCTGGAGCGAGATAACCACATCTGCACGCAGTATTCAAGATGTGGGTGTACCATGAATTGATAGAGGCAACATGATGTTTTCTGTCTAAATGATGCCCCACATTGTTTGCTTTTTTGACGCCGCTGCACATTGAGTGATTGGGCAACAAAATGGCAAATGAAATTTAATGTGGATAAATGTAAAGTAATGCACATTGGAAAAAATAACCCCAGCTATACATACAATATGATGGGGGCTAATTTAGCTACAACAAGTCAGGAAAAAGATCTTGGAGTGATCGTGGATAGTTCTCTGAAGATGTCCACGCAGTGTGCAGAGGCGGTCAAAAAAGCAAACAGGATGTTAGGGATCATTAAAAAGGGGATAGAGAATAAGACTGAGAATATATTATTACCCTTATATAAATCCATGGTACGCCCACATCTTGAACACTGTGTACAGATGTGGTCTCCTCATCTCAAAAAAGATATACTGGCACTAGAAAAGGTTCAGAAAAGGGCAACTAAAATGATTAGGGGTTTGGAACGGGTCCCATATGAGGAGAGATTAAAGAGGCTAGGACTCTTCAGCTTGGAAAAGAGGAGACTAAGGGGAGATATGATAGAGGTCTATAAAATCATGAGTAATGTGGAGAAAGTGGATAAGGAAAAGTTATTTACTTATTCCCATAATACAACTAGGGGTCACCGAATGAAATTAATAGGCAGCAGGTTTAAAACAAATACAAGGAAGTTCTTCACACAGCGCACAGTCAACTTGTGGAACTCCTTACCTGAGGAGGTTGTGAAGGCTAGGACTATAACAGAGTTTAAAAGAGAACTGGATAAATTCATGGCGGTTAAGTCCATTAGTGGCTATTAGCCAGGATGGGTAAGGAAGGGTGTCCCTAACCTCTGTCTGTCAGAGGATGGAGATGGATGGCAGGAGAGAGATCACTTGATCATTGCCTGTTGGTCCACTGCCTCTGGGGCACCTGGCATTGGTCACTGTCGGTAGGCAGGATACCGGGCTAGATGGACCTTTGGTCTGACCTGGTACGGCCGTTCTTATGTTATGTTCTTATTGAGTGGATGATTTCAGAGAACTATCCACAATGACTCCAAGATCTCTGTCTTGAGTGGAAACAGCTAATTTAGACCCATCACGTTATAGGTATAGTTGGGATTATATTTTCCAATGTGCATCACTTTGCACTTAACATTGAATTTCATCTGCCATTTTGTTGCCCAGTCACCCAGTTGTGTGAGGTCCCGTTGTAGCTTCCAGGGAACCACAATCCTGCCCCTTGGACAAAGAGCGACTGCTCCACGTCACCAGGAGCCGCGTGCTCTGAGCACCCAGCGGACAGACCAGCTGTGCTGACTGCAGGAGCAGCCAGCCCCAGGGAGCCCTGCACCTGCAGTGCCACCAAAGCACCCGTGAGCCAAACCGCGCTGGGGAGGTTCGGCGCCGTTAGAAGGGAGCAAGGGCCAGCTCTGCGCCCAGCCTGCTGAGCTCTTCTGGTCCCCACGCTGGGGGCTGATATCCAGATTAAACCTATTAACGGATTTGAAACCAGGTTTAGCGCTGAGGTCTGGCCAGTGGGCAGCCGCCCACCCATGTTACCGCAGTGCTCCTTCTGGTTCCACCCATCCAGCTACACTTACCCAGCGCCCGTCACCCTTGGGACCCGACCGGCCTTTACACAGAGATCACCCACTGTAGTGCAGCCACCTCTGGGGTGGAAGCCGTAACAGCACACAGCAACGCTGCACCATTGCTTGAGATGGAGCCACAGCCGCTTTAAATGTTCTGGGGGAGGGTGGCTCAGGACAGGGGATTAACTAGAAATGCTGGAATCTAGCCAGGGCCCTGGGTTTAACAGGTACAGAAACCACCAGCTGCCCAGATTTCTGTCTCCAATGGACAGCCCTGATGGCAAGGCCCAGAGGGAGGGCGTGCCTGAGCGAAGGGGCACCTGTAAGTTTGCCCATCCCCACGGCAGTGCCCAGGAACACAGGCTGTCCCGGTAAGAGATTTGTCAAGGCACATGCCCCCACCCCTTTAAGCAGCATTCTCAGAGCCGTGCTGCCAGCCCATCCCCTCCCCCCGGCCAGGAAGAGCCCGACGCAGCCAGGCCCAGCGGCTGTGTGAAGGTTTTATTGTAAGAAAGTCAGGTACATCGGCATTGCTTTTACATGATCGAAAGCGACCGGACAGCACAGGAGACCTGGGCAGGACAACCAAGCATGCCAGGGCAGCACCGGGGAGTGAAAACACCTCTAAGCCCAGGCTCCTACCCCCCCAGCGGGCAGGGTGGGGGAGTTCTACCCCCTGGGGAAAGGAGTCACGGGCTGCACAGCGGTGGGTGGAAGTGGCTGCCGGGGAGCGCAGACCAGGAGGACGGGGACACATTCAGCCCACCCGAGAACAGCCCCTTGCAATGGGTACAGCTGAGAAGGGGCAAAGCGCGGCTGGCTCCAGCACAGGAGACGTTGGCTAGTAGTTGGCTAGTAGTGCTTGGACAGGGCTAGCTGCGGCTGGGGATCATACAGGTGCCCCCAGGTAACCCACAGCCCTCGCCTGGACTTCGGAGCTAGCGGGGCGGGACAGGGCGAGCCAGGGGCAGCCGCACACAAGAGGCGCCCACATAGTCTTTACACCGGGATTTAGGTGACTCCCTAATCCCATTAGACAGACCCACACAAGCCATGGCCCCTCCTGGACTCCAGCAGGGGAGGTTAATTGTGGACAGACGCACGTCGGATCCCAGACATTTTGCACCGCTTGCTGGAACGGCCTCCTCGCCCTGCTGCTCGGGGCCACGCAATTCCCATCAGAATAAACCCTCCAGGCCACCCACCCCCCCCACACACACACACACCCCCACACACCCCTGCATCCCCGGGCTGGGCCCCCGGGAAGGTTAACCCAGACAACATCCAGACAGCGGAGCCTCAAAGCGTGTCCTGCCCGCACGGCTCCAGAAAGAGGCTCTACCAATCTGTGGAAGTCATGGAGGGAGCCGCCTGACCTTTGCCGCGGCAGCCTCGGGGGTGGCTCTGGGGCATCAGGGCTCTCCATTATCCTGTCAAAGGGGGGGGGGAGAGAGAGAGAACGTGCCGTGAGTTCGAATCCTGGCCACGGATTCTGTCGGTGCAGCTGACAGAGACAGGTCACCCCACACCCCAACAGGCAGCACCGATCCGCTGCACTACTGACCCCAGCTCCTGTGGGGCCCTGAGCGGGGATCCGGGTCCCGCTGCACAAGCGGCTAGCGGAGAGCTCCCAGCTGGGAGACCCAGCAGCTAAAGCCAATCAACCGCTCGCCCCTCAGCGACCCAGCAGCAGCTGCTGCTTTCCACGTCCTCAGACCAGACCCCGTCCAATCCCGCTCCACCAAAGTCAATCCCCCACCCCCACTCCCACCCCACTGCCAGCAGGCTCAGGCCCTGGTTAGCTGCCCCCTGGGATAGGCGAAGGGGCCTGTCTTGCCCTCGCCTGGGACAGACACCGGGACAGGAACGCGCGGCAGCCCCGAGCCAGGCAGCCGCCGGTTTCCCCGTCCGGGATCTGCCTCTCCCCGCCCAGAGCAAGTCGTGACAAGGCCCAGCGCGGCAGGCGGATCAGTCCGCAGCGGGAGTGCCCCTGCCAGCGGGGCCACGAAGAAGCAGAGGGGCAGAGAGACAGGGCAAGTCCCACTATCCACCGGCGGGCAAGGCCGAGCTCTTACGGAAACACACCCGCTCGAGGTCTGTGATTTGCACTGCGCCTGGCGCCGGCTCCGCCTCCAGCTGGGTTGGGGTCTCTACGGCTGCTGGGGAGGAGAGGGAGAGAGCATCAGCAGCCGGGGGCTGCGGGCAACCCCCCCCCCCAATCACCCCAGCCCAGCCGTGCATGGCTCCCTCCTGGCTGGGGGTGAGCGCCCCTGGGACTGAGCCCCACACGCAGCCCAGCCAGCCCCCTCCCCTACCAGCCCAGCCATGGTTCCCCAGAGGCCAAGGGGAGCCTCCCCTCCCCCCAGGGGTTCCAAGCAAGCCCCTGGCTCTTGCCCCCTCCAGCCCCCCCCACCACGCTCCGGCCCAGACCCCGCCCACCCCCACCCCCTTGCGTCGCAGGGCCCCCCGGCTCCTCAGGGCCCCCAGCCGCGGGGGGGGCCGGCTCCTGCCTCTCCGTGCCGCCAGGGGCTGCTAACGCCATCGATCCCCTGGCCTGCGCCGGCTCCTCCTGTTGTGTGGCCTCGGCAGGCTCTGCCGTGCCCCGCCCGCCCGGCTCTGCAGCTGGGGAGAGATTGGGAGCCATTATTTCCTGGGGTGATGCCCCCCCACCAGTACTCCTGCCCTCTGACCCCTCCCCTCTGTCAGCCCCTACTCCCCATCCCACTGGGACCGCACCCCAAGTCCCACACCGGGGCCCTCTCCATTGTCCAAATGGGGCAAACGCCCCAAGCCAGACCAGCCTGATACCTGCCCCTCCACAGCACAGCTCTCCTCCACTTACCTGCAGTCTCTCCAGAGGGCCCTGCCCGCTGTGCCTGGGGGGCGGGGCCGGGGCGCTGTGGGGGGCTGTCCCCCACACTGCCCCGGGGCGAGTTCAGCTCCATCTCCTCGCCCCAGTCTGAGACAGGCTGGTAGCCCTCAGCTGGGGAGAAGGGGCTGAGGGGTTTGCCCTGTCCTCCATGGGCTCCCGGCGGGGGCATGTCCAGCTTGGGGGCTGGGCCCCGCCCAACCTTCAGGGCCCGCGGGGCTTTCGGGGACTCCACAGGGGGCGCTGCCTCCTCCTCCTCGCCCGACGAGCTGAGGTGGCCTTCATCATCATCCTCCTCCTCCTCACTGACATCCTCCCACTGGTCCTCATCCTCGTCGGGGGGCTGCCGGGACTCGGGGGGCAGCTGGGCGGCCAGCACCTCCGCCTGCTGGCACAAGGCAGGGATGTTCAGACAGCGAGGGGCAGCGGGACCCAGGGAGCCGTGGGGGACAGTGGGACAGGGCCTGATCCTGCGTGGGTGAGTCCGTAGGAGACGCGGGGCTGTAGGGGGAGTGGGGAGACATGGGGCAGAGCTGCAGGCCGAGCTACTTGTAGAGAGGATGGGGGGGGGGGGAAATCCCCAAATGGCCGTGGCTGGACCCCGCCCCCTTACCTGTGGCTCCTCGTGGCGGGGGTCGGGCTCCTCAGCCCCTGGCCCCTCGTCCTTCTCCTCCCACCGGTTGTCGTGCATGCTGGGTGGGGGAGGAACAGGCGTCAGGAGGGCCCAACCGAGCCAGACCCCATTCGGCACCCGCCCCACCCACCACTGCAGAGCCTAGCCCAGACACACCGACGAACAGGGCCAACTAGCTCCAGAAGGGTTCACACCAGCCCAGGGGAAACTGAGGTGCAGTGAGCCTCCCTTCCCTTCGTCACGCAGGGAGTTAGTGGCTTAAATAGGGACAGAACCCAGGAGTCCTGGCTCCCAGCCCCCCGCACCGCCCAGTGCTGTAACTTACCAGACCCCTCTCCCTCTGCCCAGAGCCAGGAATGGAACCCAGGCGTCCGGCCCTCGGCCCTCACACAGCAGGGCAAGGGTGGACTCACCTGTAGGGCTTGGCGGGCGCGGGTCGGCCCCGGCCCTTCCTTCTGCGCTCGGCCCGGTGCTCGGACAGGAACTCCCCGAAGGTGGGCGGCCTGGGGGGGCGCTTGTTCTCGTCTGAGAGGAGAGGGAAGCAGGGAGTTAACAGTCTGGGGGCAGGGGAGCTCACAGCAGGGCTGCCCCTGACCCATCCCCACGGCTGTGCGGAAGGCAGGCCAGGGCCGGATGACGCTTCCCAGAGCGGAGGCCTCCGGATCACCCCAGGGTCCGTCCTTGCCGGGGCTACAATTCCAGTCCAACCAGTTGGAGAGCCAGTGGGTCTGCCCCAGGCCTGGGAACAGATCTCCCCCCACAGGGGTACTGCCCCCAGGGCACGGCATCCCCCACCCCCAACTACCCATGCTGTCCAGTAGGGCCCCCCGCCTCCTTGCGCCTGGGTCCGGGGCTGTCCCACAGGGACCAAACACCCCCTCCCAGAACCTTCCGCCAGAGCATCGGTATCCCCACCCGTGGGGATGGGGAATGGCAGGGGGGGCCCCCCCCCCCCCCCCCAGTCTCCACTGGGCCCTGGCGCTGCCAGGGTCACTTACCACGCCTGGTGCCCGGGTCCGGTCCCGGCACCGAGCCACAGCCCTCCTTAAACCTGAAAGACGCGTGCTGGGTTAGTGCGGCCACGGGCGACACCCTCCCCGAGTTGGGTGTGAGCCCAGAGACACTCCCGCTCCCCACTGACCAGCCCCCGCACCCACTCCTCAGACTGGGCCCTATCTGCCTCCCCCCCCCCCCGCCCCGCCAAGCGACCCAGCTCAGGCCCCGAGAACCAGTGCAGCCCGGGGCCTTCCCCACCCGCCCCGGGGATCCCGCTGCTCCGCCGCCCTCCTACATGGTGTCCGTCTTCTCGGCGTCCCACTCCCGGCACCACTGGCCCGTGGGCTTGCGGTGCCGCGCCAGCCGCTCCTGGTCGATCTGCTCCCGCTCCTTCTTCCAGCGCATGTACTCGGCCCGCTCCCGGCCCGTCATGGACAGCGTCATGTCCAGCGGCCCCCCGCTCTTGGGGCCTGGCCGGCGGCCCTGCGAGGAGGGGGAGAGAGACACGCAGCTCGCAGCCAGGAACTGGCGTCTCACAGGGCCGTGGGATGGGACCCCCACCCCGCCCCACACACTCCCACCCAGGCACAGCCCCTGCCCTGAGGGGCACCAGCCCCACGGCCCAACCCCACTGGCTGGCCATCGTAGGAGGGGCAAGGGGCTGGGATACACCCACACACACACCCACCACCTCCCACAGACACCCACCCCAAGGCTCTCCCCCACACAGGACCCCCTTGGCTCCCCCTCCCCGGGGTACGTACCGGGGCGTGCCACTCCTTCTCCCGCTCCATGCCTGTCTTGACCTTGTCAAAGTCGGGCCCACCCCAGTTGCGGACATGCCGCCGGCTCCCCTCCTTGCGGTCGGCCTCCTGGAAGGAGCCACTGCGCCGCGGGTCATCCAGGAAATTCCGCACCGGGTTCTTCTCCTGCAGCCCGTCCTGCAGAGAGGCAGGGCAGGGTCAGCCCAGAGCCACGGCTCCCCCACCGTCTCACCCAGCCCCACTGCAGGGAGGGCACTGATGTGCGGACAGCTCAGCACAGGGGGCCCAGAGGCCCTTGGGGGAGGGGGGAAATCCACCATCCCCCTGCACCTCCCAGCAATGGTAGCAAAACAGGGGCGGGGAAAATGGGTTTTCCAAGCTGCCCACCCCTCCCTGCCCCCCACTCACCCGCTGGTTCCGCTCATACTCCGCAATCTTCTCCATTTCCTCGTTCATCTTCTCAATGTTCTGCCGCCTTCGCTCCTCCCACTCCTGGTGTGGGAAGGGGAAGAGTGAGAGGGCACAGCAGGTCCAGGAGACACCGGCACCACCTGGGGACACCCACATCCCATTCCCTGCCCCCGCCCAAGCCAGCCAGTCAATGCCCTGGGGCTGGATCGGAGCCAGCACCCCCTAGAGCAGAAAGGCCCCAGGGTTACAAGGAATAGTCAGCATGGATCAATCATGCCAAACCAAACCTAATTTCCTTCTACGGTAGAGCATTACTGACCGAGCGGACGAGGGGGGAAGCCGTAGATGAGTCCTATCTTGAGTTCAGGAAGGTTTCTGACACAGCCCCACATGACATTTTCATTAGCAAACCAGGGAAATGTGGCCTAGAGAACGTTACTCTAAGGCGGGTGCCTAGCTGGTTGAAGACGGCACTCAACGAGGAGTTATCAATGGGTCGCTGTCAAACCGGGAGGGCAGATCCGGGGGGTCCTGAAGGGGCCAGTCCTGGGACTGGTACCAGTCAACATTTTCCTTAGTGATGTGGATAACAGAGTCCGCTTATCAAGTCTGTGTATGACGCCCAGGAGGAGGGGCTTCCGGCACTTTGGAGGGCAGGGTTAGGATTCAAAATGATCAGGACCAACTGGAGACCTGGTCTGAATTCAGCCAGGTGAAGCACTTTGCACCTTTCTTGGGAAGCGGAGACTGGGCAGAATCAGATGCACAGCTCCAAAACAGGGAATGACTGTACATCGGGAAAAGTTTCCGAACGCTCGGGGGAGAGACAGGCTTCCCCAGGCGGCTGGGAGACGGGTCGGACAAACCCCCGTCAGGGCTGGGCTGGGTTTCCGTAGCCTGGCTCAGTGCCGGGGGCTGGATGCGACGACCTCTCGATGGCCCTTCCAGCCCAGCATTGCTACGATTCCATGCCCCCTCCCCACCACCCGAGCCGGTGCCCCCCAGAGAGACCCCACATCCCACTCTGCAATCCGCCCCCCGGGGGAGAGTCCTGCTATGAGCCTTCACCCCCTGCCCCAGCAGAAAGCAACACGCAACAGCAGCATGAGTGCAGCGAGTGTAGACGCGCATGCAACGCACTATTGCTGAACTAGGCCCAGCCTGGCAAACTGCCCACAAGACATGACGCACCTTGGATTTCCTGTCAGGGCCTCCTTCTCCTGCCGCCGTGACCGCGCCGGCCCCTCCTCGGCCCCGCGGCCTGCGCCCTCGCCCGCCCGGAGACGGTCCATCCCCTGCGCCGCCTCCTGCCCCTTCCCAGACAGGCTGGTCAGGCTGCTCCGCCCGCGGTGACCGGCTGGAGGGGTACGGTCCGACCCGCCCCGCGCCCCGGGGAGGTGGGCCACGGCCAGCCTTGGGCGCGCCGGGGGACTTCCTGTCACTGACCACGCGCTTCTCCTGGGGCAGGGGAGAGAGGCAGAGGGTGAGACACCAGGGCCGGGCCACAGCTGCTCCCCACCCTCCTCCCCCGCAGCACCCCAACTTCGTGTCCCTCTCAGCCCCCCACAGGAGCTGTGCCCCCCACCCTTATCATCGTACCCCTCAGTTCCCCAGCAGCCATGCCCACCCCCCCCCACCTTCCTCCTGCTCACCCTCCCTACAGCTGCTGCCCCCCCAAGCTGGCTTCCCTACCCTCCTTCCCCTCCACAGGAGTTGTGCCCCCCACTGGTTTACCCACCCCCACTTTTTATCAGTGGCTACCATCCCCCCAGCAACCATGTTGCCCCCCCCACTTATCAGTGCTCCTCTACCTTGCCCCCCCATGCCCTTGGGGGCTGTCCCATCCCTCTCACCCCCCACCCCGCCAACCCCAGCGCTCACCCCGGGGGACAGCAAGACCTGGACAGTGATGGAGACGTCCTTATCCGCCCGCTTCCTCTCGGGCTCACCCTCGGAGTGGCGCGGCCGGCGCGAGCCTGTCACCGCGATGCCTTCCTGCTCGGCCTTCTTCCGATCCTCTTCGATCTCCTGCGGGGAGCGGCAGGGACGTGACGGGGCTCCCGGGCCGAGCGGGGAACGCTCCCCCCCACCTTGATCCCCAGAGCAGAAAGCCAGGGCTCCCCAATGTAGTCACCCCGTCTTGCCCCTGGAGCCTGGTATCCCCGCTCCAGCGCACCCATCTGGACTGGTACCGAACCCCTTCCCTGCTGCCCCAGAACTGGCCATCAGGCCCAGAACGCCCCCCCCCCCGACCCCACCCACAGCACCAGATACCTCTGCTTCAGAGACAATAACCCTCTCCCCCCATGTCCCTGTTTAGGGGACCCCCAGGGATTCTAGGACCTGCCCCCCGCCCCCAGACTGGTGTTACATAAACCACCCCCAGCGCTAAGCCGCTGCTGGACGTTTGTGTCTCACGAGTTGGATTACACGGCTCCTCGGTGCCTTAGGGCACGTCCGACACCACGGGGTGGAACCCGCTGCAGGGGTAGGGGGCTGGTGGGTGGGATCTGGGGGGCAGGGGGTAAGTGGGGCTGGCGGGGGGTCGGCGATGGGATCGGGCGCTGGCACCAGGATAGGGGGGCTGGCACCGCAGGGGAGGGGTCGGCGATGGGATGGGGGGGCTGGCTCCGCAGGGGAGGGGTCGTCGGTGGGATGGGGGGGCTGGCTCCGCAGGGGAGGGGTCGTCGGTGGGATGGGGGGGGCTGGCTCCGGGGGGGGGGGCTGGCACTGCAAGGGAGGGGTCGTCGGTGGGATGGGAACTCACTGGGGCTTTCCTACTGCCCAGCACTTTCTGGGGCACCAGCCTGAACCCCCCCAGCTCCCACCTGGTAGCGCTTGATAAGTGCCTCGTTCTTCTTGCGCAGCGCCTCGATGCGCTTGTCCAGCTCCGCGTCCTTCTCCTCCTTCGACTTCAGGTCCAGCGTGGCCGACTAAGGAGAGAGCAGGGAGAGCTGGGGGGGCCCCACAGGCCAAGCTGGGGCAGGGGCAGGACCCCCGCACCCCACCCGGGAGCGGGGCAGATGCTGCATGTCCCTCCCCACCCCCCAGAGGGACCTGGCTGGAGCCCGACGCCTGGCACCTCGGGCCCTGGGGGCTGTGGGGGGCTGACACGGGCTGGGGGGGGTCCCCCCACCTCTGGGCTGGGTCAGAGCAACGGAGGGGACCCAACTGTGGGGAACCCCTGGAGCTGCCAGCGGCACCGTGACCCCAGGGCGTGACTCCTGCTCCACCCCCACTTTGCCAGGGGCACCCCAACCCAAGGGGGGCAGGCTGGAGCCAGAGCTGTGAATGCAGCTCCCCTCCC
>NC_048313.1:8944429-8982894 GCF_013100865.1 Trachemys scripta elegans
TGGCCTCATTAATGTCCCCTTTGTTCTCAGTGGCTTCATGGACCCCTGCAGGCCACAGGGGGGCTTTAGGGAGAGCAGTGTGGGCAGAAAGGCACCTGGGGTGTAATGAGGAGTGTGTAGTGGTATGGGATGTGTTGAGCAGTAATACCCCCTTGGTTCCCCTCCCCCCTTTATATAGAGAGACTCCCTTCCACAGCTGGAATCTCAAGTGATCCCAGTCTATCAAGGTACTGAAAGGTTTATAGTCCCCCAGGAAAACCCTCTCTCCTTTTATCCTCAGAGATGTATGTGAAACACCTTTCCCCTGCCAAAGAAACATAAGTGCAACTGTTCCCTTTGCTAGTATTAGCACTTGCTGTCATTTGAAAAGGTAGAGCCAGAGATTATTGTATGCAGTGCACAAAAATAAACAGCTTAATCATGTATGTTTGTGAGAGAGAGAGAGAGAGAGATGCTCCCCTTCCCACTCCCCTATGAAGGCAGTTGTGTAGTACAGAGAGCTGCTTGTATGTATTAGTGTGTCTTCCTCTCTAAGGAGTTCTGTATTTCATGTGATGCAGGGGTTGGGGTGGTAAGTATTCTCTTTTATTGAATAATTCAATTATACGTTTTCCTTTCTTTTCCCCACCACCAAAAAAAAAGTCCGGAGACCATCGTTTTATACATTTCATGTAAGGAATGAGTTAATACAGTATGTATACAAACCAAGCGGGATTCTGCCCCTTTGTGTTGACTTGACTTTTAGATTCATGCACCCCACAGACGTGAACTAAAAAAAGTCACAAAAGCACACAGTTTTCTCCAAAAATAGGTCTGCTGTGACGTTTAAACGGCACGGGTACCAGAGTGAAAGGTCAGCTAGCTCAAACCCCTTGATTCCATCTAGAAACAGGATGTGGATCCATTACTTTGTTTGCAAACTCCATCCTCATTCCATTATGTTGAAAGCAGGCAGACTGTCCTGTTAAAAATATTTGGTGACCAACTCACAAGTGTGCAAAAAAAATTGTGGCAAAAGAAATCACTGTTTCCCAAATGTCATCACACATTCTCTCCCCCGGCCCCAATCCCCTTTTAGAGTGTTATAGTTGATACCTGGAGAAGTTTAAGCAGGACAAGTAGTGATGTACAGTATAAGCACACCGTTTATAGGAATCTGTTTTACAATGTCCTAGTTTCTCTTCTGCCTGTGTTTCCATGATCCCTTTGTTTATCCAATGTATTATGAAAAGTTCATATAAGTTTGTTCCTCACAATACTTACATGAAATAAATTAGCTCATGTATCCCCTCAGTGTACAATATACTGCCCCCTACCCCCCCCAAAAAAATCCTCAGTCATTCCTTCTGTCTTTCATATTGAACAAAACCACACATATTGTCCTGGAGTATTCCATCCAGTTTACGTTTTTCTTATGTGGAAAAGACAAAATTAGTTTCTTAAAAGCACTCACAAGTATATTTATGAGGAACTGTGGTGTTTCATTTCCCCCTTGTTTACTCTTCTTCCACTGCAAAAAAAAAAAAAATTAGAAACTTGTATACATTTGTTAGAAAACGTCAATTATAAAACAGCACAAACACTCGTAATCCATTGTTGAAGACTAGTGGAGGATTTTTGTTGCAAATGTTGGTGCATTGTAAAGGGGACTTTCACAATTGAGTACAATGGGGGGGGTGTAAAAAATGCAATTTACTTGTATTATTCCGTTTGCTATTATTTTAGATGTATTTTATAATGGGACCTTTCTCCCTAACATCCTACCTCTGGCAGCTTACTTTTGCTATGAAGTCATAAGGATTGAAATGTCTCTTTGATCAATGGGCCAGGGTCAGAGCTGGAAAATGTTTACGTACCTGGCTAAGATGTTTCTAGCTCTGGCAGTTCATGAGGAGTGGGACCTGACAGTATGGATTTCTCCTAATTTGTTAAAGCCATATTATTATTTTTTATAAAATCCTCATGTTAAACCTCTCAGTTGTTCCACAAAATTTAAATAAAAGTTAATTTTTATACCTCCATAGTAGATCATTTTCCAAGCAACATCTGAAAGGCTTTTTGAGTCTTAATCTACTATTGACTGATGTCATCAGGAGTTTCTGAATCCACTGTCATTGGAACTAGAATGGCCAAATGCAGCTGAGAAACTAGATATTTGGTGGAGGAGAATCTTATACTAATTTCCACTTTATTGGGCTAATGTAGTGCCACTTCTTCATGGAAATAGGAATTGTAAAATCAGAAGCAGTAGAATCTTAAACTGCCAAGTTTTGTGGAATTGTTGAGAGATTTCACAAAATGAACATTCAAGTTTTGGAGTTTTTTAAATGTGAGTAAATGAAGTGACACTCAATCTTTTAACGTTTTCTTCTGATTACAATCCTGCATTTTCAGTTCTGTAATGACCGTAATCCAGCACTCAAGACTCCGGCCTCAATCACACGTACAGGCATGGGTTTAACTTTACTGCTTTGAGTAGGCCCATGGAAATCAATGGAATTGCTTTTCGTAGTAAATTCAACACATGCCTAAATGTTTGTTAATATTTTTGATTACTTGGTTTCTTCCAGGTGGTTTAAGGCAAAAATTTCTAGTTTTAGCAGTTCTTGAATTAGCCACTAATAATGTCAGGTGAGAATTGAAGTGCAGATAGATGAAGCAAGATGGTATTCGGAATGATTTAGTCTTATGACCTGATATCCTGTGACCTGATGGACTAGAAGTGAAGAGTGTACCCCTTCGGAAAGTTGAAAGCTTGGGTATATGGTATTTTATTTTTCAACCGCTGCTTCACAAGATACCAGCCCTTGCAAAAACTAGTGTTGGTCCTTTGGTCTAGCAGTACTTTATGGCACTGGTTGAGAAGTGATTAAAGCAAATCCCGAACCCCAGAACAGTGTCCTTTTCAATAGCCTTGTTATACTCCTGGGTTTGTGACATCATCTAGTGCTGTAGCAGTGTCTAGAATATCAAAACAACATTATTACTTCACTGCAGGATCGAGTAACGGGTGGGAAGGAGCCAACTGTCTAAACTCAGTGACTTCAGTAGTTAGCAATCGGCAAAAACATGCCAAGTGAGAGCTGGATTATGTTTTAAAGCAGTGTGTGAAAGTTTTCCCCAGTATAAAAGTCCCTTCAAAATAGAAAAGAAAAGCAGTAGTTACAAACTAAGAGGCAGTGAGCGAGACCCCAGTTCAGGAATGACATTAGTGTTTTACCTTGGGTTGAGAGGAATGTCTCGTAGAACTCCCTGTGGAGAACCCACAGTTGATATCCCAGTTTGAAGAAAGGCATTGAATGGAAGGTAGCTTGCAGAAAGGCTGAGAAACTTGGGATGGAATTTCTGCTTCAACCTGAATGGTTCTGTAGGTAACACTGCATTCTTGAGGCCACACCAGTTTGCAAAGTGAATATTCTCCTGGTTTCTCAGTTGACCTTATTCACGCTGTTACCATTTTGAGGTAAAAATCCAAGATGGCAACACTCTGAAGGAACAGAAAAGAGGCAGGTTCTGGCCAGTTCTGTTTTTGCTTCAGGATTGTACCGAGTTTCTCAGGGTTTTAGTGAATTAACCAATATTTGTATTGAGGGAGGTAGGACTTCAAATCGTATTGAGATAGATAGACATGTAATTCTCTTAGGTTCCTTTGAAAATCCCATCTTTAATGCAGAGATGTCCTGTCCATTCAGGCCTTTGACGGCCTTTACAGAACTCAGGTAATAACCTAAGACAGTGTGCCACTGCCTACATTAAAAAGAGCCACAAAGCACCGTAAAACAACACAAGATCTCCACCCTGCTGTACATACTGCAAAACCAGGAAATGCCTTTTAAACCTTGTTCAGAAAGATGCTATGGATGCACCATTGCATGACTGGAAACTTGTTCTCAACTAGAATAGTCTCTTCCCACTCCTACATGAAGTTTTCTTCATTTCCTGCATGTTCAGCTAGTTTAATGGCTTTCTTGCTAGTTTTCAGCTTTTCTTCTTCTTTTTGCTGATTTTGTTGTGTAGTTTTTTTCCTCCCCTATGGAATGTGCTGTAAAAAAATCAGATTATTAATAGAAAACAGAATTCATCTTAAACCCTCCGGATCATACCTTTCTTGAGGTAGAAGAGAGACATTTATCCCAAGAATAGGGAAATGTGCTATACAGTCTAGCTAGGGTTTCATTTATTTTGTTTAAATTCACACAAAATTAGAAGTTAATATTTCATGATTGTGAGATTAGATCTTGCAGGCTTTTCGGTCCAGTAAACTTCCTGTTAACCTGTGTTTGTGGTTCATTTTCTAACAGAGCCACCCCTTCTATTGCTTTGAAAAGATGCATTTTCGCCACATTTTTTGCATTCTTTTATGCTGACCTCAGTTACCTTGTAGCCATTTTTCTTTGTATGTTAACATTCAGGTTTTGTAGTCTGTGGATCCACTCCACTAAAACAGATCGCACTGTACATGGGATTTCATGCTCAACTGCACCTGTTGTGCAAACGACTATTGTAAAAAGGAAGGTTTTCTGCAGTAGTCAGGCAGACCAGATATTAATCACCATCCTAATTCTCCTCCACTGTGACTGACACTTTGGATAAAGCTGTTTTTTATAACTGTAAATAAGATGGGTTTACAGAGCAATGTTTTCTTTCCCTTGAGTCAGACAAACTTCCTTCTCTTCCCTTTCCAGCTTCCATAGATAGTAAAACCACTTGTTTCCATATGAAGTTGGCAGATGAGGGAGAGCATGTTATTCTGGACCAACTTTTGTAGCTGTGATGAGGAAAATAATTATAAAATCTTTAGCATAACTAGTAAACTATCTCAGTTACAGCTGTCAGTTATGTCCACTGTGCAAAATGTTCTCATAATTTTTCAGTTTCATATGAGTTTTTCCAAGTTCAACCAAGTATTGTTTAGTTATATGAAATAGAACTTTGTAAATATTTAGCCCTTAATTTTTCTAAGCCATTTTGAATTATTTTTAAAAAGCACCTGAATTGTTTTTAATAGATACTTTTGCACAGTAGAAATGCTGTTATTACATAAAAATTGTGGTTGTTTCCTGTATTCACATGAAACATGTTATTGTTAAAAGAAAACAGAGGGCAAAAAATTAATATTTAAGGGCAGGGGATTTATTAAGCTCACAAGTGCAAGATTATTCTGAGCAAAATTCTTTCTTACCTCTCTTTTGTGCATAATATTGCATTATAGTGCTTTAATCCCCATAATCCCAATGGATGACTTAACATTCCATATGTGCATATATACACCTGTTCAACTTCAGTTCATCAGAAAAAATGTCAATCAAAGTTCTGAAATAGTTCGATAAATGTGACGTTCTAATTTCTGTAAATTCTAACAGTGTGTGGTAGTGAAAGACCTTGAGCATACACCAAATTTCCTATTTTTACATAAAAACCATGTATTATTTTTGCTACTTATTTCTATGATTTAAAAAATCTTTCTAAACACCTGGTGTCCCATTTTAGAATCGATTACAATATAATGGTTAAAAGAGAAGAAAACAGAAAACTTGAAATTGTTTTCCAAAAGGCCACACTTTTCCCTATTTTTTTCGGATTTATGCTGGTGTGAATAATAATTTTGTTTTCTCTGCTGCTGTCATATGAGAGAGTTCACCTTTATGACACCGTGTCTGCTTGAGATGGCAGCTGGTTCACAGTACTGTGTTTAGGTCATTTCTATGATTGTGATGTCATAGATGTAGTGCTATGGATAAAGTTCAGCATTCTGCTAAGACAGCAGCGTGCTCTGTACTGGAGACGGCCCTTAATAGAAAAAGTGTGAAGGGGCTATAGGAAGGCCACAAGATGGGTACACACTTAGCTAAGGATTTTCCCACAGTCAGCATTCTTCTCTACAAATACGTTAGCCACTTTACCAACTTGGCTTCTTTACTGTATAACCACAGTGAATGCAAATGGTGAGCTCGCTTATGAAATTGGCACAGCCTTGTCACTTTATAGTCATTTTTATTCAAACTTTTTAATTCATAGTTTTACTCACCCTAACTTTCAGATGCCACTATAATTTGCCAGATTTCAGATTCTGGTGTTATTTTCTATTTTGTTTGTGTGAAAACCCAAAACCAAAGTTAATGATAAAATAATATTAAGCCCTCTAGAGTCCTTCTGTCCAAAGAGCTCAAAGTACTTTCCCCTACACTAATGAATTAACCCTCACACGCTCGCTCTGAGGTAGGTATTATAATCTCCATTTTACAGACTGGGAAATTGAGATTGAGAGATTAAATAATGGGACCAAAGCTACTAAAATGAGTCGGTGGCAGAACCTGAGTTAAGGAATTCAGGAATATATGGCTCCTTGCCCCGTGGTGGGTGCTACGCTGTGCCATTTCTCCCAAGATTTTGCTTGATATCTAAACATTTGTATAAAAGCGATGTATTAGACTCTCTCTTATTCTATGGAAGATTTGTACAATGATGAAAGTAACTTGTATCACCAGAATTAGTTCTGTTTAGAGTCCCAGCAACTGTTTCACAAATTGCCTCGCAGTAGCCACAGGCTTTTACGCTTACTTCCAGATTGTCCTCTTGTTCTTCACAAATGCCTTGATAGAACAGGCTGATAAATTCCTTTCTCCAAACTGTTCATAGGCCAGAGTAATTCAAAGCAGAGCTGAAGAACTGTGTACTTTACTCAACAAAAATGACAGTTGTTCTGACCGCTGGGAATTGCAATTAGGGTGATTGCAACCTGATATTGACGGGAGCACTTGTTCCTATTTAAAGCCAACAGGGAAGGTAGGAAATTAAGAGCAGTCTTGCAATGCCCAGTTGGCAGGTGCTTCGGGGAAGGTAATGCTGATTTAAGCAGAGCAGTGCTAATGGGAATAGTCTTTTTTCCCCGTGGATAATAGCATGCATGCCAAAACATACGTCGTTGAATGAATTTACCATACCACAGCAGGCCTTTAAAATAGTGGCTCATCAGCAGTTGCCATAGGAGAATATTAATACTCTAAATAGCCTGCCCGGCTTGTTTCTTCTCACAACATAGTCTGCGCGGAGTGTGTGTGGGGGGGTGGTATTATATCCAGCTACACACTGCTAGGTTGATGGAAGAATTCCGTCAATCTAGCTACCACCTATTGATAAGATGGATTTACTATGGCACTTTAGTAAGGGTCTGCACTACATTGGTACATTTCTAGTCTAGATATACCCTGAGTCTCTTGAAGCCCAGTCCTTTGTGGCCAGTGCATGATTGTTCCTGTTAGTTTTTTTTTTTTTCTACATCATTCTCCCATCTGATTGTAAATGTCTGAAATAATGGGGTTTCCATTGTTTCTGGGATGCTAGTATAAAAGTTTAAACACAGTTTTTTTTCCTTTGTGAAGCTGACATTTTAAATTAGCTCCAACCCCATGAAAAATGTTGGTTCATCTAGTCCAGAGTTGATTTTCCTATTTTCTAGAAGGAGTCAGATTCACCAGTGTCCTGGGTCCTTTGTGATTGCAGAGAATCAGTCATGGAGGATTCTCCTGGCTGATCCTAACATAGTGCCTTCTCAGTGCTACAGAGGAAGATGAAAACCAACTAGCCACTCCCAAGGCAAATATAATGTTAGAACTCAAGGATTTTTGCCTTCTCTCTGACTGCTCTAAAGGGAGGAAAATCTTTCATGTTATGTGTACTCCTAGTGTCTCGTATGTTTTCGATTTGTCATGTGTGCGTTAGACTTTGGAAGTGTTTCCTTGGAAATCATAAGATTTGGTGACCTTAGAGGGGCTTTTGTTTTGAACTAGTAGCTAAGCATAATTTGTTGGGGGATGGAGAAAGGGTTGTCAGGCACCTGGTATTGTATTGAACCATTATTTTGAGATTCTGGAGTGTCTGAGGTAATTGTTGTGGGGACAAAGGGAAATGGCTACTGGAAGGGGAAATTACAGTTATTTAACCTTTTTTTTCTCATTGGCTTTATACATTTATTATTTGACTCTGTCAGAAATGTGTATAGGGTCTGAATTCACCAGATATTGTTCCAGGCACTCTCACTTTGTGCCATTTGGAAGTGTGGAACATGAACCTTGGATGGGCACTGAGTACTTTCAGTGACTAGTTGAAGTTTATTCAACTGGTGCTTGCCTTTCAAAATTCCACATGCTTGCAGGAACAGGTAGTCCTGCAGCAAGCCTGATCTTGGATTGAACAAATCTGTTATTCAGATGTTGCAAATACCAACTAAAACAGGTTTGGAATTTTGGATTATAGCGGGAATGGATGGCTCAGGAAAATTGGCAATGGTGGGATCTGGAGTGTTCGATCTCTAAGGGGCTAGAGCTGGTTTCCATCCAGTCCAAGCGGATGATGACCAAATTTTGTCTTCTAATGTCTGTTCAGCTGTTTGTGTAATGAGTTGCAGGGCCTTAGTCCGTTCAAAATAACTTCAGAAGTGTGAACTGCATTGCTCACTGTCCGGGATACATTGGGGTGTGACTGAGGGCTAGCTGGCCGAGACTCAACCAGATAAGGCTGTGGTGATGTTGGTCGGATTGCTGAGTTTACCAGAGGAGATTGCAGGGATTATTTCTGTCCCTTCAAGGTGTGCGACTGACTGCCTGTGGTTGACCTGGTTCCTGACCTGGGGATGGCGGTGTCTAATGAGATTCCTACCTGCTGCTAGAAGAGCAGGTAGCAGCTACAGCCGCTTTGGCCTTTTCCCATCCATTGGCAGCTAGGAAGTTGTTCCCGTTCCTTTCAGATGTAGACTCTGCCACTGTCATCTCTGCCTTTGAAATTAGATACCGACATGTGCTCTACACGCGGATACTTCTTAAATCTATTTGGAAACTGCAGCTGGTGCAGAATTTGTCGGCTTGCTTGTTAATCAGTGTTTATTTCTGTGAGCACATTAGACCTGTGATGCATGACCTGCCCTAGCTGTATGCTGAATTCTGGATGGATTTTAAGATGTTGGTTTTGAATTATATGTCTGTAAATAGTCTGGGATCTCCCTGTCTAAGAAATGCCTCTGCCCCAGGACACTGTCATAGCTGCAGTCAAAGGAGGCACCTGAGCTGGGGTCCCATCAGTATAGGCTAGAGGGGTTTGTTGCCAGATTGTTTTTTATTAAGGCCCTGGGACTTTGGAACTCGCATCCTCCCCAGGTCCCTGTTAACCTACCGGTGTATCACAGGGTCTGTTTGTTAGGGTGACCATAAATCCCGTTTGGCCAGAACAGTCCCTTTTTTAAACCTTATCCCGGCCGGCCCAACTTTTTTGGCAAAAGTGGGCATTTGTCCCGTTTGCTTTTACCGACTTGATCAGTTGGCAAGAGAAAACTGGGCAGATGCCCGCTTCCGTCAAAAAGGTGGCGTGCTGTGGGGAGGAACATGCGGGGGAATGAGCAGAGATGCTAGCCCCTTGCAGGGGGGCATGGATTGTGCAGGGGCAGGCAGGGTTCCAGCAAACCCAACCTCACGTGGGGGGGGAGGGCAGACCAGCGACCCCAGCCTCATTGGGGGGGGGGGGCTAGGGAGGGGACTTGGGCGAGCAGCTCAGGCTATCCCTGTGTGGGGAAGAGGTACTCAGGCCAGTCCCGTGCTGAGGTGGGGAGAGGGCTCGGGCCAGCCCCGTGCGGTGTCTCATTTTCCCTTTGGTAAATTTGGTCACCCTACTGTCTGTCCTCTCTGGCCTTGCGGGGAGAGTGGTGTTGAGCAGGGCTTGTGGTGACAGGGGACTCTGGCATGGGGGTCGATTAATTTCTATTTACATGATCAGTGGGTTATTTGATTTAATCTGGTGGTATTGATTACTCTGTTCATTTATGTAATGTTGAGATTACCAAGGGCATCCAGAGTCCTGGAAGGGGGTGGGGGGATGCCCTTTTACCATTTGTAAAATCCAGATAAATCATTCCCCAAAACCACAAACAGACCGGGTCCCTTGGTGGCAGAGTTTCAGCAGGGAGGTCGAATGACTGAAGTCCCTTCTTTCCCAGAGCTCGTCTCTCCGTGGAAGGGGTGAGACACAGTAGCAGAGGGCCATGTAGAGAGTGGACCTTTGTACCATTGCTGCTGTATCTGGTCTGCAGCTAAAGGCACTGTTTCGGTTTCAGTTTCTAGGGCTGTCCATCTTAGCATCTTTCAACAGCAGTGAAATTAATAGGAGATGTTTTTGTAGAGGGGCCAAAGATTATTGTCGTAAATGCTGTTTCTGTTTGAATTCTTGCCACTGAAAAGTAGTAACGGCACCATTATTGTGGTTCTTTGCCTTAAACAGAAAAGGAGCGGGAGATCTTGTAATGGGTTTTAGACTGTATGCTCGCTGGGGTGGACAGTGCCTTCCAAGATGTCTGCACAGCACCAAGCTAATCTTGGGCACGTCTGCCAAATAAATAACAATGAAGACAACATAGAAAGATCCCTGTGAAAGCAGACATGCTGATAGCTACTTAAGGGACAGCATTGCCTCTGTACCCAGTACCCCATATAGAGTTCCCAACAAGGGATGAGTTAGAAGGGGAACCTCCCTCGGAAGTTTCCCTTCACTGCGGTACTGTATGCTACTAAGGCATTTGAGGAAAGGGTTACCCTTAAATTGGTGGCATATAAACCCTGTTCTCCAAACTCAGGGATAAAATTCCATCCATTCATCGTACTCAAAATCATCATTTTAAATAAAGAATTGAACAGTGATAAGTATGTACTGCTCTAGTCAGAGCATAGAAGAGATGAAAAATTAGAGCAAGATTAAGAATGTGAGAATTTGTAGGATTCAGGAAGGGGTGAGCAGTATAAAAAGAGAATTGAAGTACTGTTTGCACCCTTACTTGATTTGTAAATTTGATTTATTGTGAGCTTGGAGAAAGCTTCACTTAACCAAACCCCAGTAATTCTTAAACTGAATGTGACTGGAAAATCCTCTGAGGATATTTCAGATCTTGGTTTGTTTTATTTCGTCTCATGATGACCATAGTTATGTGTGAACCCTAATGTGGTGTCAAGTATCTACCAACACCTACAAGATCTTCACCAAGCATTCTCAAAACTGCGATACCCACACAAGGAAATAAAGAAACAAATCAACAGAGCCAGACGTGTACCCAGAAGCCTCCTGCTACGAGACAGGCCCAGAAAAGAAACCAACAGAACTCCACTGGCCATCACCTACAGTCCTCAGCTTAAACCTCTCCAACGCATCATCAGTGATCTACAACCCATCCTGGACAATGATCCCTCACCTTCACAGACCTTGGGAGGCAGGCCAGTCCTCGTCCACAGACAACCCACCAATCTTAAGCATATTCTCACCAGTAACCACGCACCACACCATAACAACTCTAACTCTAACTCAGGAACCAACCCATGCAACAAACCTCAATGCCAATTCTGCCCACATATCTACACCAGCAACACCATAACAGGACCTAACCAGATCAGCTACAACATTACCGGCTCATTCACCTGCACGTCCACCAATGTTATATATGCCATCATGTGCCAGCAATGCCCCTCTGCTATGTACATTGGCCAAACTGGACAGTCACTACGTAAAAGGATAAATGGACACAAGTCAGATATCAGGAACGGCAATATACAAAAACCTGTAGGAGAACACTTCAACCTCCCTGGCCACACAATAGCAGATGTAAAGGTAGCCATCTTATAGCAAAAAAACTTCAGGACCAGACTCCAAAGAGAAACTGCTGAGCTCCAGTTCATTTGCAAATTTGACACCATCAGATCAGGATTAAACAAAGACTGTGAATGGCTATCCAACTACAGAAGCAGTTTCTCCTCCCTTGGTGTTCACACCTCAACTGCTAGCAGAGCACCTCACCCTCCCTGATTGAACTAACCTCGTTATCTCCACACTGATTTATACCTGCCTCTGGAAATTTCCATTACTTGCATCTGATGAAGTGGGCATTCACCCCCGAAAGCTTATGCTCCAATACTTCTGTTAGTCTTAAAGGTGCCACAGGACCCTCTGTTGCTAATGTGATGTAAAGATCAGGAAGCAGCAGTGCGTGTGTTTCCAGATTTGTCTCACCAATCCAAAATTAAGAGACAAATTAAATTTTCTTAAGGCAGCATTCTCACTTGGAAATGAGGACTCAAACAGCTATTCTTTCCAGGCAAAAGGCTAGATAATTATAGATGAAACCAAATGTTTGTTTGTTTATTTAAATTTACACACACACATGCTTTTTAGATAAGAAGAAGTTGCCTGTCTAAAACCCTTGGAAGAGGAGCTGCATGCTTCTTCAGTACATGATTTGCCGGATTTCCTATAATAATTAGGATAGACAATAGGAATAATGGGGTTTCTAGGATAATTTGTTTTATTTTTATCTTTTGTAGGACCACATGGTTTGTTGTATATTGACTTTAATTCTAAGGCTGATTGAATTTGTGATAATGTTCTCTAAGATTTGAAGCTGTAATTTTGCAGTCTCTGCTATCGTATGTTGTTCAGTAGAATTATTGTATAGGCTTTCATTTTTTTAAAATGTGCATAGATGTAATCAGTTAAATAGCAGAGCTCTCTTGTCTTTATTTAACTGGGAACTTTGGTCTGAGGCGTGTGTGTATGTGTGAGAGAGAGTGAGTGAGCGAGATTTGAATAGGCTCTATTTGTATGTTCCAGTGAGACGGATTGATACAGTCAAATGTGACAGATGTATCAAACCAAGGTATTTGGGACTAGTGTTACCTTTAGATTTAGGAAACCCCAAGATGTCCAGCTGGCTTGAGTGCCTTGAGTGATTTTGTCAGGAGTGAAATGCCAATGTGAGTGTTTGCTTTGCAGGGAGGATGGGGAGCTGGAAGAAGGCGAGCTGGAGGACGATGGGGGAGAGGAGCCCCAGAATGCCTCTGAGTCCCATGAGAGGGGCCGGAAAGAGAAGGGAGAGAAGCACAGAAGCGACTCGGATGAAGAAAAGGCTCATCGGCGGATGAAGCGCAAGAGGAGGAAAGAGAGAGAGAGAGAGAAAGAGAAAAGAAGAGCAAAAAAGAAAAGGAAATCCAAGCACAAAGTGAGTAAACAAACCTCCAGGGTCCTCTTATTCCTGCCAGGTATGGTAATAGGGAGCCCAACTCCACTCCTCCAAGAGGCTACATATCTAGTGATTCCAATGGCTACGTTTACATACTTACCTTGTAGAGCTGGGTTTCTCAAACACCCCTCCTCCCCCCCAATGCTGTAAAACCTCCACAGCCCACCTCTGTCACAACAACTGCTTTTCTGCATATAAAAGTCAGGGCCAGCGTTAGGAGGTAGCAAATGGCAATTGCGTGGAGCCTCATGCCACAGGGAGCCCCATTAAGCTAAACTGCTCGGGCTTCGGCTTCAACCCAGGGCCTCAGGTTTCAGCTCCATGCAGTGGGGCTTCAGCTTTCTGCCCAGGGTCCCAGTGAGTCGGATGCTGGCCCTGTGTGACAGACCCCCTGAAACCTGTTCGTGGGCCCTCAGGGGATCCCGGACTCCTGGTTGAGAACCACTGTTGTAGAGAACATATTAACTGTAGTATCCTAGGCAGAATCTCCCTGCCTTAGGCCTTGCCATATGGACGTAGCCCATCCTTATGGCACCATGTAGTGCATTGTACCTCACTTACAAAGAAATATGGGCTTACTGTTTAAATTAGACATAATCCAGCAAGAGGTAACAAGTAAACAAACGGTGGGGAGGTAGAAGATACCCTAGTAAGGAATCTCTCTTCTTTTTCTGTGTTTGCCTATATCTGTGGGTAGAATGGAAAGGAAAAACAATTTCATTTGGGAAACTAATTTTTTTTTTTGGTGAACACCTGTGCTTGCAAGAAGACTAGTATATGGTCAATTAAAATATCTGGCTTGTAAAGTCAAAGATGTTTATGAGACCCTCAAGCTAACAGACAGTGTGATATGAATTGCTTTCATTAGAATCTGATGAAACAAACTGGTAACGTTCCCAATTCGGACGGAATCTATAGTGAAGTTTGAAATACACTAGAAGCCTTTTGTATCATAAATGTTCAATTCAAGGAACACTGTCAAGATTTTTGCAAGCCAGAATCTGAGTTACCTTCAGAAAGACTCGTTTATATTGTGTGTGGCAGTCCAGATGCCTGGCCACAGAGTTGGAATTCAAGCTTAGAGCATAAGAGCCTCTGTACTAAAATCATACAATATGTTTGCCATGCCTTGCAGCGCCATGCATCTTCCAGTGAAGACTTCTCTGACTACAGCGAGGACTCTGATTTCAGCCCCAGTGAGAAGGGGCACAGAAAGTACCGGGAATACAGCCCTCCTTACCCTCTTGTAAGTATCTGCGATCAACTAGTTGTGGAAAAAGCTGCTCTCCCTTGCACTGGGTTGGAAATGCTGCAGGCTTTGCACATAGAGACCTGTCTTGCTGCATGCAGGGGAGATGACATGAGTTCACCTTTCTAGTTCTGTCTGATGGCTCCATTACACCCCTTTTAACCGCACAATCTTGATGAGGAGCTTGTCTGTCTCTGCAGAGTTCTGAAGGCCCTGGGAGAAAGCTGCCTGGGAAGGGATGCATGGTGGGTAGTAAATGAAACCATGAGGGGGCTGCGGCTTTGCAGGTTTGGGGATAAAGACTGCTCTACTTCCACAATTCCTTGGCAAGTCTGGAAAGAGGGCATGCCCCAGGGACCTGCTGTGCGTCAGCCATCACCATGCTGTTTCAGATTGATCTTTGCTTCATTGTTAACCCTTCCTGTCTGTCTACTTTTTTCAGTCTCACCAGCAGTATCAGTCCTCTCACAGTGCCCCCTTGCCAAAGAAGAGCTACTCCAAAATGGAGAGCAAGAATTACAACATGTATGAGGATTACGAGAATGAGGCCTATGGCGAATACGAGGGGGATGAAGATGAAGACATGGGGAAAGAAGAGTATGACGACTTCACAAAAGAGCTGAACCAGTACCGGCGAGCTAAGGAGGGGACACATCGGGGGCGAGGTATGGCTGCCATTGCCAACACGCTTCCCAGGCCAAGCCACTTTTCTAATCAACATGTTACAACAGTTTGCTTATGAAGGTTGATGCTCAGTCACCATGTAAGGCTCTGATCTTGTAGTTGGCGGCTTGCAGGTGGAATGCTGTGCCCGCTCTGAGCCCCTGGTACAGCAGAGGTCTGCTTCAGTTGCAATGGCAGGGCCTAAATAACTCATTAGTGCTGCATAGCGAGACCCAGAGACAGCCATTTCTTGACATCTTTTATTCTGCCAGGGCAAAGGCCAGATCCCAGTTTTGTAGCTTTATATTTAAAGGCACATTCTTTCTCTTATGTCTAGATAGATTTAAAAATACAGGTGAGGTAGAAAAAAATAGTGTGTCCTTTATGTGCAAAGAAAACAAAGTCAGAATAACGTGGCAAGTCCGATTTCATCCTGTTAAAGTCTATTCAGAGTAAACTCTGAAGCGTAGCATGTTGCTGATCCTGCAGGAAGGATGAAACTTTATGTGCGGTAATTTCCCTGCATTCACAATGGCTGCTTTAAAATGTTTACATCCTAGCCACTTTAAGAGTAATTGCTTCAGAATATTAAAAAGCATTAACCCACTTAAAGCCAAATAGCACCAAGATTTATTCTATCAAAAGTCTAAAATAAACAGAACCTGCTCTTATAAGGAGGAGGCAAGTGTTTTGATATCTTCACTAACCAGGTATGTAATATATACATATATAGATACATTCTGTTAGAAGGATCGCTGAGTGGTAGAGGTGATGGCTTGGAGGGTCTGAGTTCAGTTCCCTGATTTTCCACAGAGCTCTTGTGGGACCTTGGGCAGGTTACCGTGTCTCTCTGAAGCTCTGTTTTCCTGTCTGTAACATGGGGAGAGTAGCCCTGCCCTCCCTCATAGTGGTGTGGTGAGGATAAATACATTAGAGATTGTGATGCGCTCAGATACTGTGGTAATGGGGGGCAGGTAAGTACCACAGATTGATGGATTCTGGTTACAGGTTGATAGAGCCTGAAGCAGAAGCATGGTACAGATATTGTACCCGGCATGTATTGTCTTTGCCATATTCTTCACTATTTAAATGTGATGGGTAACCCTTACTGGAATGCCATTGACTTTCCTTTCAATTAGGTATGCACTTACGTTTGTGTTCCTTAAGAAAGTGACCCTATGTTGTATTAGTAGGCTTAAAAAGTCCCAGCACGCCCTCGCAAACTCATTGATCTCACTAGCAGTAACTAAGAGATCATTTGCTGTCATAAGCTGATCTGATTGTCCTCTGGAAGTGAGAGACAACATGTTACTCCTGTGAACTGA
Source organism: Trachemys scripta elegans (assembly GCF_013100865.1). NCBI lineage: Eukaryota > Metazoa > Chordata > Testudines > Emydidae > Trachemys > Trachemys scripta. The sequence goes on from NC_048313.1 coordinate 8,960,712, forward strand.
CTTGGTACCTGCTCCAAAGACAGCCAGTTGTCAGGCATGGAGCCACGCGGCTGTCTGAGTGTTCAAGTACTGTGGTAGCAAACTGACACTTGTTTGCTTGCTTTACAGGCAGTCGAGGCCGAGGCCGAGGATACCGAGGGCGTGGAGGCAGAGGTGGAATGAGAGGGCGAGGCATGGGCCGAGGAGGCCGTGGGAGAGGGAGAGGCGAACATCCGGAAGAGGAGGAGGAGATGTATGAGGAAGAAATGGAAGTAAGGCCCGTTACTGAGCTGTATCCGAGTCCTCCAGAAATGGGGAGCGTTAAGGGGGAGAACATTCCTTTCTGGAATTAGAAGTGGCGGGGTGAGCATCAGTTTTGGGCCAAGAGTCCAGTGCCCTGAGCACTCTGTTCTTTCTGAATTGCAGTATGGTGACAATGAAGAGCCAATGGGTGACGAGGATTACGACGACTATTCGAAAGAGCTCAACCAGTACCGGAGGAGCAAAGAGGGCAGAGGGCGAGGTACGTGACAGCCCAGAGCCGAGTGAATTAGATGGTGCTCGTGAGCTCTGCGCAGTCCGGAGAGTAGAGCCAGCCACTGGTATCATAATGATCAGCTTTTATTTGAGGGGAAAAGTATAAATAATTATGTTGTTTTACTCTATTTCAGGTTTAAATCGGGGGCGTGGGCGTGGCCCCAGAGGGAGAGGAAGCAAAGGGATGGGCAGGGGAAGAGGAAGAGGTGGGAGTAGAAGTGGAATGGGGAAAGGTGGCGGAATGAACGAGGATGACGATTACTATGATGAAGACATGGGGGTAAGAAGCTCTGCCTTGTCTCCTTGGGGGTCTTGCTGCACTTGGGTCACCTGTGGAAAGATGTCCAGGGGGTTTCTCTCCAACATACCAGACAGGCTTCCCCAGAAATAATTTCACTTGGATGTATTGAATTCTGAAATATGGAACTTTCTGAGCCTGCCCAGAGCTCTCTGCACCCAGAACAAACTTGGTCAGTTTGCACATAAAGATGGCTTTTTCTGCCCTCCAGCGCTGCTTACTGCCCTAGGCTGAGAGCCACAAGTTGACCTCCTCCTACCTCATTCATCATCGCTGAGAGTAAAGATCCAGCCCTCGGGCTTCTGCAACCCTATTGGAGTACAGAACTTGGGAAATAATGAACAGTCCTGATGATGAAGCACAGAGCAGAGCACACCCCAGCTCCTTTTCCCACCGGGTTTGGCTCTGAAGGGCTGCTAGGAGTAAAGCCAGTAACTGTTGATCTTGCTCAGTAAAGTGACACTGAACCGGCACAGAGAGCAGACCTGCCATGAGGACAGGGCTCCTTTTATCTAGTCACTTTTCTCATCCAAGCTGCACTTCAACGGCAAGAGGCTGCTGATCGGTCACGTACTCCTGTGCTTGGCAGTCAAGCTTCCAAGCAGCCCAATTTTTGAACCCCGGGCATCGATTTTCTCCCTTCTATCAAGGGGCTCCTCTGCCTGTTTTTGTCTGGGGTGAGAAGTGCTCTCAGGCACTGTTTGACTGGCACCAAGTAATGCTAAAAAGAAGGAGGCATCTCGGGGAGCCCTCATTAGGGTTCATGTCACCAAGTGCATGCAGGTTTCAGAGTAACAGCCGTGTTAGTCTGTATCCGCAAAAAGAAGAACAGGAGTACTTGTGGCACCTTAGAGACTAACAAATTTATTAGAGCATAAGCTTTCGTGGACTACAGCCCACTTCTTCGGATGCATATATGCATGTAGTCCACGAAAGCTTATGCTCTAATAAATTTGTTAGTCTCTAAGGTGCCACAAGTACTCCTGTTCTTCTTCAAGTGCATGCACTGTCCTTACAGTCAGAAAAATGACCCCCATTCCCCACCCACCAAAAGAGATGATCTCTGAAATACCTTGAAATGAGCCCAAAGTCTAGACTTCTTATTTGTGTATTTCCCAGCAGTGTAAAAATGGGACCGGCCCAGGCTTCATGACAATAATCCCTTTTCTAGGCAGGATGGATTTTTCAGATTCTGATGGATTGATTGACAAACCAAGTTGAAATCTGTCTCCATCTAGCTACAGTCGGTCAGGCTGCAAGTCATATGCTTCCTTCATGCAAGACCTTCATGTGCACTTTGAAATGCATGTTGTAGGGAGGTTATTGTAGGTTAATTTCTTTCCATGGCTAGGGTTTGCCTTTTCGTGCTTGTTAACTACACCCTTACAATTCCTGCAGGACGGAGGAGGAGGTGGAAATTACAGGCGGAATGACCATGATAAACCCCACCAGCAGTCTGATAAAAAAGGAAAAGTTATCTGCAAATACTTTGTGGAAGGCAGGTGTACCTGGGTAAGGAGATAATTAATGGTGGCCTTGACTTTACTGCTAAGCATTTCTGTAGTACCTAAAATGCATCCAGATCTGTACAAGATATAGACTGAGACGTACGTGGTCTAGAATACATGTTGAAAGTGATAACATGCTGAGTGCTAGGAGCGTTACACCGAGTGTAAGGAAAATCAAGCGTGCAAACACCAATCTGAGACAAACACTTGCTTTACTTTCTACTTCCTGATTCTCCGATTTTAAAAACACAAGATAACCGTGGTACACAGAGCCCGGTTTTCAAGGATTTCAGGGCCAGAACCCCAGCAGAGAGTCAGTTCCATAACAAGTGCCTTATAGGTGTTTGCTGCCCCCTGTTATTGTGTGTGCTTTATTGTTTCATTAACAGTGCGGGTGTTGTACTTTTTCTATACAGGGGGAGCATTGCAATTTCAGCCATGACATCGAGCTACCAAAGAAGCGGGAACTGTGCAAGTTTTACATCACTGGTTACTGTGCGAGGGCGGAGAATTGCCCTTACATGCATGATATCCTTTCCTCTTGTTCGCTGTGTTCCCAGTCACCACGGAGATCAGTGGCTAAGTCAGTCATGTGCAGCCCTGTGCAACAGGAAAAAATGGGCCAGAAGAGTTAGGTCCCTGCACTAAGCAGCTTACAATCTACAGGCAAGTGCCTGTTTGATATTGGTTCCCAGAATGTGGGGTGCACCCACTTGTGGGAGGGGGCCGTGAAGGGCTAGCTGAAGGTGTAGATAGACCTCTCATTTGTTCTTCAGTCTCAGCTTTCGTTTTAAAAAAAGTCAATCTCTAGCTGTTAGAATTGCAGATAAATCCTTCATGTTGTGATCTGAGTTAACTGATGCAGAGACGTCTGCCTAAGTTTGCAGAGAGCCTGAAACGATAACGGGGGGAGAGACTATCCTGAGCGTAACCTATGCCTGCCTGAGCCTGCAGAGAGCCTGAATGCTAAGGTGTGAACAGCCCCATTCATTTCAGTGGGTGCTGACTCAGATGCCAGCGATGGCATGTTCATTATTTCACTGCTCACCGGAGCGTGTCAGAAAGGAAGGGAAGGGTCCCATGATGAAGACCTGCACTAATGTTTCCCCAGGCGGAGGGAGGCTAGGACTAGCCATGGGAGTGTGGAAGACGTATACCTTAAGATGTGTAGGCTTTTAACAGTGTGTGACAGCTGCAGGGACACGAGTGGCTTCATGTTGGTGAAGGCAGGCTCAGCTTGGGAACAATACAGTATGGAGTAAGCACAAGGGAATGGGGTCTTTAGGCCACAGAGCTGCACAGAGCAGGTGGGTTTGCAGGAGTTTTAGAAAAGGAAAATGGGGGGTGTGGGGCAGTTGTGTTTTATTTTCAGTGTTGGGACTGCAGAGATTTCACGTGCTTAGTAAGAATGTACCATTGGTGCAGCGTTGTTAAAAATAACCTGTCTGCCCATTGACAAATTTTTTATTAATTACTCAAAGGAGTTTTATTTTCCTTAACACTTTGTACGAGACTTTCCTTGTAAACTGTTCCACACCACTGGGAACTGTATCAATGGGGACGACTGCATGTTTTCCCATGAGCCGCTCACAGACGAAACACGGGAGCTGCTGGACAAGGTAAAAGGGAATGTTAATGTGGGTTCCTTTCCGAGTGGCTCTCTTGCCTTGGCTGATTTTGCTGCCCATGTGAGACTTTCACAGTAAGGAAAGAGGAGTTTGTAAGATGGGGTAACAAGGGTGTCATTTGGAGTCCCGAGATTGAGTTCTGAAAAGGGAAGCGCAGGGAGCCTGGTCTGACTCTGCAGAGCAGAAGCCCCATCATTTGGGACGCTTTCAGCTTGCTAGAACAATGGGAGACAAGCCTGTGCTGGCAGACTCTCATATGCAACCTCAGCGCTGGAGAAACACGGGCCCAGGCCGTGGTCTGACCAGCCGCGCCGAGACCTGGCAAACTCATACCAACATGGGCTGTTCAGGGCGTTGCTTTTAACTGCCTCTCATTTCTCTCTCTCCCTCAGATGCTGGCTGATGATGCAGAAGCAGGTGCAGAAGATGAGAAGGAAGTTGAAGAGCTAAAGAAACAGGGCATCAATCCATTACCGAAACCTCCACCTGGAGTGGGCCTGCTGCCCACACCCCCTCGCCCTCCTGGCCCGCCAGCTCCAACGTCTCCCAACGGCAGGCCAATTCCTGGAGGACCTCCTCCTCCTCCGCCTCCCCCCCTTCCACCGCCAGGGCCACCCCAGCTGCCGCCACCACCGCATGAGCCTCTCTCACCACAGCAGCTTCAGCAGCAGCAGGACATGTATAAGAAGATCCCATCTCTGTTTGAGATTGTGGTACGGCCCACTGGGCAGCTGGCGGAGAAACTAGGCGTGCGGTAAGCATGACCCTCCCTTCCAACTACTTACGGATGCACTAAAGGAATAACGCTCAGTGGGAGAGTCAGGAATAGGAAGGGGGGGTTATGTGTGCCGTTGCGAGGTCATTATTCATACCCTTCTCTCTGAGGGTCTTAAAGTAATTTTACAGGATGAAATTCATCCACAGCCTCTCTCAGTCACAAGCAAAACATTCCCACTTGTAGCCTAGTTATTTAATGTAGCTAATATATGGAATTTCTTTGTGTTATTTGCATAGTAGTAAAATTCTCCCTACATGCGTCTCGGAAGCTCTGTGGATCCTTTAGACGCGGTACAGGGTGTTTAGGAACCTGTGTGTTTTCACTGCACACAGGGTGGCACTGACCCCTTAGTGCAGTCACTGAGACCGTGTAATCTGAATATTATGTATTTCCTGTTCTCTCTCTGTGGAGTAGGCTCGGAAATAGGCCAGCCAAGGTTCTGCTCCTGACATCTGGTTTGCTACAAGGTTAGCCTGTCTTCCTCGCCCAGAGACCTCTGTGCCATGGCATGGTGGTCTAGGCAGGAGGGGGTTGCACAGTGTGAATTCAACATCCTGCTGCCATTTCATAGCAGTGTACAGAAGGGCTGGGGACGCAGTCCTGCTGCTACTGAAACTCGACAGTAAAGAGCTGGCTGCTGAAGTTGAGAGATGTGGAATAGGCGCCTTTTGTGTGGAAATGAGGCTTTTCTGGCAGCTCCTGCCGGTGGGTGCATTAAAACAACATGGTCTATTCCTGCAGGAAGCAGAGCATGCAGCAATGGGCATTCCCTGCAGCACCGTGCCTGTCCTTCCAGTTCTGATGGGGACACTGCTGCAAGCCCTGCTCTTTGTAGGGGAATGAGTCTGATCTCAAGTTTGCATTTTAAAAGGTAAATTTCCCTCTGTTCTCTTCCAGGCACCCAGTTCCACCACCTCCCCGCTTCCCTGGGCCTGGTGGACCACCTGGGCCTATGCCAGGACCCATGCACCCCGATATGCATCCTGACATGCACCCCGATATGCATCCCGACATGCACCCCGACATGCATCCTGACATGCATCTGGACATGCACCCGGACATGCACCCCGACATGCACCCGGACATGCATCCTGATATGCATCCAGATATGCACCCCGACATGCACCCGGATATGCCTATGGGCCCTGGGATGAATCCTGGGCCTCCAATGGGTCCCAGGCCCCCAATGATGCCATATGGCCCGGACGATTCTCCACACTCCGGAATGATGCCTCCTGGCCCACCTGCACAAAGCTTCTACGATAATTTCTACCAACAGCAAGAGGGCCTGGACATGGACCCTGGCTTGATGGGTGACCCAGGTATGTTCCTCTTACTAGCTGTCCCTGCGTTGTCTCTGTTTATCAAGAATGACAGGAGTTGGTCTTGTGCAGGGAGGGCTGGACATGCGATGTTGGCCTGGTCTCTTTTAGCTGCCTGTGACCACTTAACGTGCTGCTCTGGGTGGCTGGGCAGAACTCGCACCAGACAAGACTCAAACGTTGGCTGGTTTCATGGGCATAAGTCTCTCTTTACTGCTTTCTTGAGTGTCGGCTGCTATATTCAGCTGTATGAGAAATAACGTCAGTGTCCTGTGATTGTGAACATTTGCCCTGTTCCTTCCATGGCAGAGGACTATGGGAATTATGAGGATATGGACGAGCCGCTGGGAGAGCATCTTTTCCCTGACCAGTCCTTGGAACCCGACTCCTTGTGTGAAGGAGGGGCTCCAGGGTTACACAAACCATCAGCCAACATCCCTGACTTCCTGCCATCAGCCCAGAGAGCCCTGTACCTGAGAATCCAGCAGAAGCAGCAGGAAGAGGAGGAGAGGGCTCGGAGACTGGCCGAGAGCAGTAAGCAGGAGCGGGAGAATGAGGAAGGCAAGTGGCAGAGCACCGGACTTGTTCAAAGATGTGTCCGTGAAGGATGCCCCTGCACAAGCTACCCTATCCCCCAGGGGCTCCACACCAGACTAACCTGCTCCCCTGGCTTAGGCCTTTGGCCTGTTTCCTCCCAGAGTCCAGTGGCACCATTTCTGGTTGCTGCCTTCCCCCTCCATGTGGACTGTGGGCCCTGGCACATCTGCATTTCCATGCTCTGCTTGCAGCATTCCTATGCTTGCAGGTCTCTCAGTGACAGAGACCGAATGCGATCCCAGATCTGTCTTTGCCCTGGGCTAAGATGTCTTGGGGGACAGACATTCTCCCTGTTTTCCAAATGGGCAGCCCTGTGGGAATGTCATTCTGCATCCCATTGCTTCCGTCCCCAGCTCCTCTTTGAACATACTCGACAGCTCAGGCTGGCAGTGGGGTTTGTGCTTTTATTTTACAAATGACAAATCTTAAAACAAAAAGAGGAGCTATGAGATTGTGATCTCAACAGACAGCGCCTGGTGCCAGCGTGGGCCCCGCGTGGGAGATGGCCATCTTGGTTTTGTAGCGAAGGGCACTGGAGGTTTCTGAAGAACATGCACTCGGGTGTTTTCCCAATCAATCTCCCAAGCACTGATTCAGAAACTCCCTTCGTAAGGAGGGCCGGGGGTGAGCACCGAAAGTCATGAAGGAAGAAATAGGGGAGAGGAAGAATGGCAAGAGTGCGCTGCAGAAATCAGAGCAGCTGGCTGAAAGATCCCGCAAAGCTAATGTAGTTTGGTGAGGCTGGATGCTGCTAAATGTTCGTGGATCCCCCTTTCTAGCATTGCAGCGTCGTGAGCTGCCAGGGGGTTGAGGGAGCTGCTTGTTAGTGTGAGACCAGTTGCTGCAGACCCTAACAGAACCAGGTACCGTGTGGTTAGCTATGATGGCGCGCACTGTGGTATTTGCTTACTCTCGTCTCCTTGTTCCTAGGTGATCCTGGCAACTGGTACTCCAGTGATGAGGATGACGGTGGAAGTAGCGTCACTTCCATACTGAAAACGCTAAGGCAGCAGAGTTCAAGCAGGCCTCATGCCCAGGCATCCCATGGAGAAATCAGTGGCAGCATCGGCCCGTCCTCAGGGGTGAGTGACCCTCGCCTGCAGAAGGCCCAGCCAGCGGGGAGCAGTCGGCCTGCGGATCCACGTGTGCTGCGGGATCCCAGGCTGTCTCGAAATGCCGATGCTTGTAGTCCATCTAGCACTGGAGACGCAGGGCCCACTGACCCGAGACTAGCACGACACATTCCCACGCCTGCCCTGAAACCGGATGCGCCTCATTCCAGCACTGCGGCCAATCAGAAGGCTGCCGTGGTTCCCGAGGAGGAGGAAGGGGAAAGAGCGCTAAGGGACAAACCGGTCAATATCCCCTTAGACGCACTGCCAGCCCACGCTCTGCGAGACCCCAGGTCTCAGCTGCAGCAGTTCAGCCACATAAAGAAAGACGTGATCCTAAACAAGCCAAACTTTGCCCGAATGGTCCTGTGGAGCCCAGAGGATCTGATTCCACTGCCTGTCCCAAAGCAAGAATTTGTTCCCGTCCCAGCTGCTCTCCAGTCATTACCTGCCCTTGACCCACGACTCAACAGGCCCCAAAACACAGGCCTTTCTGACCCCAGACAACGAGGGGCAGCAGCCCAAGCAGAGCCTGCCACCGGTTCTGGCACCAACATCCCTGACTTCGAGCTGTTGTCAAGAATATTAAAGACTGTGAATGCGTCTGGCAGTCCAGGGCCTGGGCAGAGCGATAAGCCGAGCGACCCTCGGATGCGCAAAGCATCAGCCGATCCCAGGTTACAGAAACCGGCAGAGCCAGCAGCTGCCAGAGCTGCCAAACCTGCGGAGCCAGCTCAGCCAACAGCGGCTCCCACGCCCAGCAGCGAGACAGCTCCCACCATTGCCCCCTACGACCCCAGGCTGCTGACAGCCGGTGGACTTAGCAAAGGCAGCAGCCAAAGCAGTGTGCTCAGTGGGATTAGTCTGTATGACCCCAGGACTCCGAGCTCAGCTGGCAAAGCCGCGGAGTCTCCCAGCGAAGGGAATGCATCGTTGAAAGGCCCAGAGGCCAGCAAGAGCGCTAACAAGGCCAAGGAGCCTCTGTTTGTGCGCAGGTCCGCGCTGGATCAGCCCGAGGCCGAGAAGGCAAGCGCTGAGCTTGCCACAGACAGATACAATAGTTATAACAGGCCGCGTCCCAAGGCCTCCTCCACCGCCCCCGCCGCCTCCTCCACACCTGCCCAGGAGACCGCACCTCAGCCAGGGGTTCATAACCTCCCGGTGCCCTCCGTCTATGGCATGGTTAAGCAGACCACAAAGCCTGGGTCAGGCAGCCCCTTTGCAGGGAACAGTCCTGCCCACGACACTGAGCAGCAGGATGCGGGGTCTCTGAAAGATGTTTTTAAGGGCTTCGATCCCACAGCTTCACCGTTCTGCCAGTAGTATTAAAGGACTGACCTTGCGTCCGTGTATTGAATAACAGCGCGCAGTGTTGGTAACTTTTTTTTTATTCCATTAGTGCTCACTTTAGCCATATAACATGTATATAAATCGTTTTGGTTCTGGTCAGTGCTGTAACATATAGTCTCAAAGATGCATTTTAAATGAATAATCAAAGTATCCTTGTGCAGTAATAACCAGCATTTTGTTTGACTTCCTCAATAGTTTGTTTTAGAGCTTTCTTTCAAAATGCAATTGAAATCATTTTCGGGAAATAATGAATTGTCTGAAATGTCCTTGGGAAGCTGTGGCTGATCTGTCACACCACCTTTTTGTCCTCCCTCTTTGCAGTAGCCGAGCATCTCCCCGGTACTGCATTCAGGACAAGGGTAGTGACAGACTGGATGGCAGAGAAATGTGGTTCATACGTGTTGCTTAGCAGATTAAAGCTGTGAGCCATGCGGATTAGTAGAATGTGTTCACTTCTAAAATGTAACTAACTAAAGTATTTGTATCATAGTCTTTTTTAAAATTCTAGTACAGTGAACAGAATTACCATGGAAACATAACCATGTGGGATTATTTTTGTAATTGTGGGGGTTTTGTTTGCTTTTGTTTTAAGTAAATATTTTATGCCATTTCCTGGAGGTTGTTTGATTGTAAGACCCAGCTGGGTTGTAACAGGACTCGCATTCTCGAGACCTTCCATGGATGGCCATGGAATATTTGCATCCCAAAAAGTTGTGCAGTCTACCAAAAAAAAAAAGGTTGTATTATTGAAATTAAATTATTAATCTCAATCAGATTTCACTTGTATGTATTTTGCGAATGGAGGGTTTTTCCATAAACACAAATCTGTGTTCTAAGATTTTCAGTAGATGATCCCCACCCTACCCCCCAGGGGTAAAACCCATCTCCATCCAGATGGGAGGGGGAACTCTGCATGCTGTGCGTTTCAGGAGGCAGAGTTTTGTCCGATAGTGCCACACTACAAGGAGAGGCTGTTCTTTAGAAAAGAGAGGAAAGCGATGTTAGGTGCTGAATACTTTTTCTGATTCATTGTGTGTTTAGAAACAAATGTGGAGATGGAAGTGTTGAGTACAATGAGCTGTGCTTTCAGGGTGTGCAGGGAAAAGCAGCTACAGGGGAAGGGACGTGAGTGACAGATAATCAAGATTTTCAAAAGATGAACGGGATACAGTAGAGTCTGTGGTTTTGAAAATGGTTGTTGAGGGAAGGAAGATCTGGGGTGACTCCTTTCTGTGGCTCAGTGTTCTTGCTACAAGCTGTTTCAGTGGGTAAAGGGGATAACAGGTTTATAAACCTTTCCGACAGACGAGACAATTCTGTAGTTTACGGTTTCCTGATCATCCCTCTGCCCCACGCTTGTCTCAAATGTGCTAGATCTTTGTACTAATACTTTTTTTTTCTCCTTCCCATGCTCCCCTTGGTAGCCTCGGTTACTCAATGTCAAGGTGTGTCCTACCCCCTACTTCTTGGTATTTCGATAGCGGTATCGCTGTGGAGCTAACTGGATTCTGCCGTCCGTCACGTGAATATTGGTAGTACCCCACGCTCACAAGTATTTGGCTGGCAAAGCCTGTAGCAAACATGCTCACAAGTATTGGAAGATAAAAACATTTTATGCAAAGTGTCTTTAAAGCATAAACTGCACCAAGGAAAAGCTAAAATGCTTGCACCTTTCTAGCCATATGTTGAGACATGGATCTGTACAATGTACATGACCAACATGCAGTATCAATTCCTGTGAAATAATGGAAACGAAGTTAAATATTTTAAACACAGTTTTATAAACATGGCTGAGCCAGGTGGGTTCTTCGTTATACTTTCAGCCAGGACAGTGTCTGTGGCACTATCAGGAAAATGTCTGTGGAGTGTGAACTGAGTATCGTGCTTTCTTCTGACCAAGGCACAAGCCAGAACTTTTGTCAGAGACCCCAAATAGCTGGTAATGGTGAGTGTTTTAAAGGCACAGTGTGCGTGTCGTAACTCTCCTTCCCCAGGGCCTCGCACCGGGGAGTGCTGCACCAGCTTAGATGAGGATCTGGTGCCAGGCTATCCCAGCCGACCCACCTTCCCCCGCAGAGAGGTTCCTGTTTTATTGCAGAATATATCCCAAGGGACTGTACCTCTCTGGGTTGAGAATTCATCCATTGCATCATGTCACAGTGGCTTGTCATCGGGCTGGTGTTTGCATAAGGAGTAGTGTGAGAGGAAAAACATTTCTCAGGACGCTGGCTACCATCATTGAATCTGGTTTAGGATGAATTGTCCAACAGTGGGACAGCTGCTTAAAAACCCATTCAGTTTTGCTGTAAGCGTTATAATTTGCTTTGAAAAAGTTCTACAGCTAATGGGTGTTCTTTGGTTTTGGTGCATGTGAGATTAATATTAATAATGCCAAAATAACTCTTTTCAATTAAAAAAAACCCAGTCTGGACTCTGAAGTTTTGTTACATTTATGTTTGGTGTTAATTTACTTGTCTTCTTCCCTGTGGACGCTATTTGTTTTACTTCCTCCTGCACCCTGCTTTAATTTGAGGCAAACTTACTCTAAACAATGTCCCTCAACCCAGCTGGATACCAGAAAACTCAGATGCCAACGGATTGTGCTGATCTGTTCAATAAGTGGATGTCCAATGGAGATCTAATCTATTAAAATTTCTGCTTGCATCTCTCCCTGAAATTGTTTGCTAGTTTTCAATGAATCAGTGTGGCATCTGTGTGGGTAGTAGTTAGCGCACTGTTGAAGTGGTTTACCTCATGCCTTCTCTTGGTGTCTCCTCAGCTCTTAACCTGCAGTGAAGTGTGACATATGAACTCATGGCTTTGGAGTTTGGCTGGTATCACTGTCACAAAAAGAGAAGTGAAATAAATCATTTGTGTCATGTTCTGCCATGGGAGATTGCTTTTAGGGAGAGGGATGTAAAATCAGTGGCATTTGTACCATAACCCTAAACATTTGTAACATAAATAAAAAAAACATATTGAACCCTGTCCAGAATATGAAAAGTGATGACGCTCTACTTTGGAATATATTCACCATAACGTAAAACATCACCAGTCTTTAATCCATTAATATTTTTCCATCTTCCAGAGCTTTAAGAGAAAAAAAAATAATGCTCTAACCGAGATTGTAATAAACTGTAAATACTATTTCAGAATTGAAGTTGTTGATGCAAATATGTATATACTGTATTGGTATTTTTACAATGACTGTTTCGTTGCATGGCTTTGTGTTTTTTTCCTTTTTTTATTGCACATTTGTCTTCCAAAAATGTCATCTATATTTCTCCTGTGAGCTCTTTAATCCTCTATAATTGTATTACTGCCATTAAAGGATGCAGTTATTTTAAAGGTTTCTGGTTCATTTGGCTCAAGCGTGAGTTAACTACATTTGTGTTTGTTTAGCAATCCTACCTGATAGCTCTTTACAAATTATAGCCTTCATTTTCATGGGGGAGTTAAAAAATCCCGTCTCGTCTCATTGCAACACTCTTTTGGGCAGGACTGTTCGACAGTGTGAAGAATGGGGGAGAGAGTTTAAACCCAGCTCGCTGTTTCTGTGTTGAACAGTTGGGGAGAGGGGACGCGCTTTGTAGACGTGTTTCCAGTCTATTTTTAACCCAGTCCTATTCAGGCATGTAACATTGTTTAGAGAACAGCAGTAATCCTGGGTGTGAATATCGGAGTGCTGACGGTACAGAAATAACCACAGAGTTAAAGGGATTGATTGTGTTCTCAGGAAAGAGTTAAGAGTTTGCTGTCCGTCCAAGCACGTGTACGTCTCTCTGCCCTCAGCACCTCACAACCGGGCACTTTATCTTCACACCCCTCCCGCTGAGTATCATCTCCACGCTATCAGGGAATTGCCTCACCAGTTGGATTCAGTGACTTGACATCTGTGGTGGAGTCAGGAATTGAACCCAGGTGTCCTGAGCCCCAGTCCAGCACCCTAGCCTGTCCTTCCTCTTCCTTAAGCATGGCTGTCTAGCACCAATAGCAGAGACCACCTGCGGGCGAGCCTTGGTGGTACTGAACGGATGGTGGCAGTTGGGAGAAATTTGGGGGTAATCGGGAAGCCTAGATGTGGCCAGAAGGGGATGTGAGAGGCAGGTTGGCACTGCCCACTGGAAGGGTGGGTGGAGATTGAGGGTGCTACAGAGGGGCTTGTGACGAAGTAGGACTGTTTGAATGCTGAGTAGGGAGTATTGACCTGGGAAGGTTGCAGGGGAGTTTTGCTGGGACGGCCTGCACTGGGGAAGGGAGCATACCTGAGTATGTAACCTGAGAACGCAGGAGTGGGGTTGGAGGCCAGGTAACACCTCTGCCCGGGGAACTGGACAAAGGACACAAAGACTGGGGGAGGAGCCGAAAAAGGGAGAAAGGAGACGGGAGAAGTGAGTTTCAGTTTTTGGAGCTGGCTGGGAAATAAAGAGGGGTGCCTTGACCAACAGGGCTGTGGCTTCCCTGGGGCCCCCAGATGGACCTAACTAAAGGGGGTCCTGTTGTCTGTGTCGGCAAGACCTGTTTTGGACTGTGTTCCTGTCATCGAAATAAACTTTGTTTTACTGGGTGGCTGAGAGTCATGGTGAATCACAGGAAGCTGGGGGTGCAGGGCCTTGTCTCCCCTCTCACTCCGTGACAGGGCTATCGCTATGCGGGGTAGGATCAAGACTCCATGACTAATATCGGGAGCCCACTCCAGACAATGAAGCTGTGGGACCGTTTTCTTAGGGACTGTGTGGAAACTCCAATGCATGAGACATTTGAGAGAGAACTGGACAAGGGATGGGGAATGGCCTGTAGGGAGCGGCCCTTCACTGGCCCCTCCTGCAGGGTTAGATGGGCCCTGATGGTCATTCGCATCTTTGACTACTGCCAAATACTTCAGGCAGAGTTGTGGCTCTCTCCTCCGTCGAGGGTGCCCACGAAAGCTGCCAGTGCCATCAGACTCCTTTCACTTGAAAATCCCACTCGCTGTAGATAAGCAGAGAACAGGGCCCAGGAGCCTTGCGCAGGGAATTGGGATTTCTCCTGAGCCGGCAGGCGATCTAATCCCTGCCGATGCGGAGTTTGAAACACGCCTCTAACAGCCTAGCTCGGAGGAGTTGAGCTGTGACGCTGAGTACGTTACACCGAGCTCTTCAGATCTGGGAAAGTCCCAAAGCTTGTCTTTCACCGTCAGAAGTTGGTCCCATCTTGTCTCAGCTAATAGGAAATCAGACCCCAGCAACTTCTTACACCCACCGTTAGCTGCAAGGTGTGGGACGCCCAGAGAGTCTTTTGCATGACGGGTTCCTTTGCTGTCTGCATATTGCTTCTAACCCCAGCTCCCTCTAGGTGGTGCCGCGACACCTCCCTACCACGGGCTGGCACGTGGGGCATTAACGTTCCCATAGGCGGGCAGGATCCGACCCACAGCGCCGTGTGCGGCCAGAATGGGGGGTCCACGCCGTGCAGGCAGCAGCAGGGCGAAGGGGCGTGAGAACAGCTCACTGGGCCTGTAGGCAGGGTCACGCTGACGCACTATGGTGGCACTCCAGTGTTTGAACTGTAGATGTGCCCTAAGGTACTCCTAGACTTGGGTGGGAGCGGGAACAGGAGCTCCCTGATGTGCACACGCCCGGCTAGTGGCCATAGGGGCCTGGGGCCTGCGGAGAGGAGGAACTGGACAGGGCTTTGTGACCGTCACTTGGGGCTCTTCTACACTTACAACACCACAGCTGCAGCGCTTCCGGGGAGACACTGCCTAGGCCTGCTCCCGTCCGTTGGCACAGCTAATCCGCCTCCCCGAGAGGGGTAGCCGGGTCGACAGGAGACTAGTGCTGGCTGCACCGGGGGCGTCGCTCAGGGGGTGGATTGTTCATACCCTGAGTGATGTAGTTAGACCCACCTCACTCCCTTCATTCGAGGGCATCTGCCCGAGTGCTTCAGAGCCTAATGCAGCCTGGGGGGATGGGGCGAGATCAAGCAAAGGGCTGGCAAGCGTGCCCCATCAGGCCTGGGTCAGGGCCCCGCGTAGGGGGTATTTGCAGGAGCAGGTGCAAAGGGACCAATCGTGCATTAGGGTGCAGGGCATGGACGGGGTCTGACCCAGCCGGGCCGGGCTCCCACGGCAAAGGCTCCCCCAAGGTCACGGAGCCCTTTGCTGCACAGACAGTCCTTCCTGGTTATGTCGGTCCAAGGCCACGGTCAGCGCTGCAGAGGGACGATTATGTAACCGACCAGCACACGGGGGCCCTGGAGCTCAGAGTTCTCTGACACCCCCGCCCTGAATGTCCCTGGTCGTTCAGCCCCGGGTCGATCCGCAATCTGCACTGGAGATGGCTATTGTCTCCCTCCCCCCCTCCCCCGGAAATTAATCTCATTCTGATGGCGTGCTGGGATCAGGGTCTTTGTGGGCGATCTCATTAGACAAATCGACCCATGGGGGAGCTAATGCAGCCCCCGCCTGAGGGACTGCTATCTATAGACGCTCATCCTCTTACAGGGAAAATGGGTCAGGGACCTAATGAAGCTCCAAACCTGTGGTGGATTAGTGCCTCGGCAGCTAGCGCTGGGTAATCTCTCTGGGCCCCACGGCCCTTCGTCCTGGGCTCAGCCGCGTGGGAATGGCAGGTGAGGGGCAGTACTGGGCGGACGATGCCAGGACCAGCCCAGAACCATCTTTCTAACTGCAGGGGAGGCTGGGAACATGCCACTCCGCAGCCAGGATGTGCAGGCCCACAACGGCCAGGGAGCGCTGGGGGCCCAGGCCGCTGGGGAACGCAGCTCTGGCCCCAGTGCCCTCTGAATCACCCCAGCACACAGCTCAGTCCCTGTCCACTCAGCCGTCGTGCTAGGGCAGCGGTGCCCACGCCCATGCCAGCATGACCCAGGACTCCAGGGCAGGTTGGGCTGGGAGCAGCGCTTGGGGCAGGTGTGTGTGTGTGGGGGGTGGCCTGGCTCAGGCTGGAGGCTGATGCGTCCTTCCTCTGGGCAGCAGGTTAACCCCTGGACTGGGGAGGGGGCCAGCGAGGACGCCGGATGCAGAGGGTGTCTGTCACTTCCGCGGATGTTGCCCCAGGAATAGAGCTCCAGGCCGCCCCCCATGCCCCGCACTGTCCCCGGGCTGGGATCAGGACGCTGAACAACCGACGCTGCAATGCAGCTCGCCCCAGGCTGGTCTCTAGTAGCTGCTCCCTCCGCAGCGCTGCCAACTCTCACCGTGTTTGGTGTTTTGTGAAAGCCCCAGCTCCTGGAGTCCTGGGATGAGGCAAGAATCTCGGTTTTAACTGGACAGGGCTTGTTTCCATCCCTGCTGGTTGGGGAGAGAAGCCGGGAAAGGGGACCCCCAACGGTCACCAGGAGCAAAGAGGCAGGTGCCAGTGCTGGTTACGATTCAAGCCAGTGTTGCGTGGACCCCCGTGACTCTACAGGGCTCATGGCAGGGGGCAGCGAGACATGCTGGGAATCATAAAAGCTCTTTGCAGCCAGCTGAGATTGGAACGTGGATAGCTATGGGTCAGGGGGGACAGGGCTGGGCTAGCAGGGGCTGCGGGTCCGGAGTGAGGGGCACTGGCAGAGCTGGGTGTGGGGGGCCCTGGTCTGGGATAGCAGAGGGCTGTGGGTCAGGACTGAGGGGCACTGGCAGAGCTGGGTGTGGGGGAACCTGGGCTGGGATAGCAGAGGGCTGTGGGTCAGGACTGAGGGGCACTGGCAGAGCTGGGTGTGGGGGGCAGGGGCTGCGGGTCGGGAGTGAGGGGCACCAGCAGGACTGCCGGGGGGCAGGGCTGGGCTAGCAGGGGCTGTGGGTCAGGACTGAGGGGCACTGCCAAACCCACAGGGGTTGGGTTTGAATGGAACAGGGAGATGGGTCTGGCCAGTGCCGGGAGCTGGGATCAGGGTTTTTTGTTTAGTTGCAATTTAATTTCCTGTGAAATTTCCTGTTTTATTTTGTCAGGAAACAGCCCCCTCCTCCCCCTCCCCCTCCGGTCCCCATGGGGTGAGGGGGGTGGGGCACTTCCCATCCATCCCTGGGATTCCTCTGCAGCAGGCAAAGGGAAATTCCTGCAGTTCCCAGAACAAATCTTTCCCCGCCCCACACAGAGTAACTCCCACCCGCCCCATAGCACCACAACAAACTCTTCCCATAGGACATCCCACGCACACAGCCCCACTCAGCACCTCCCAGGTGACTGCCAGTCAGAACTCGCTGGGGCCCAGGGTCACCCCAGGGCCTGTTCTGCGCTGGGGGGTCCAGACAGCCCTGCCCCCGACCCCCCGCCCCAGTGCCAAGGCCTCACACTCTGTCCAAACTCTGATGGAGCCGGGGGGGTGGGGAGGGCTTGGTGCCTCTTCCACAGGATTTGAAGGTGCCACAGGGTCTGCGAGGCTGAGAGCTGTATGCGACTCCGCACCCTGCCCTGCCCCAGCAACACGCCCCACACATCCCCCCCAGCCCACGTGGGGCGGGCATGGCACTCCATGGAGATGGGGAAACTGAGGTGCAGAGGAATGATTCATCACTGCCCACTGAGTGAGTGACAGTGGGGGAGAGAACCCCAAATACTGGTCTCTCAGTCCCCCCTTACATTAGACCCCACTTCCCTCCCAGAGCCAGGGAGAGAACCCAGGCATCCTGGCTTCCAGCCCCCCAGCTCTAACCCACCAGCCTCCACTCCACTCCCCTCCCAGAGCCAGGGAGAGAACCCAGGAGTCCTGGCTCCCAGCCCCCCAGCTCTAACCACTAGACCCCATTCCCCTCCCAGAGCCAGGGAGAGAACCCAGGAGTCCTGGCTCCCAGCCCCCCAGCTCTAACCACTAGACCCCATTCCCCTCCCAGAGCCAGGGACAGAACCCAGGAGTCCGGGCTCCCAGCCCCCCAGCTCTAACCACTAGACCCCACTCCCCTCTCAGAGCCGGGGAGAGAACCCAGGAGTCCTGGCTCCCAGCCTCCCTGCCCCTGCCCCAACACTAGACCATGCGCCCTGCCTCATTAACCCATTATTAGCTGCGTGCTGACAGGGTGTCTGTCTGTCTGTCTGTGGGGGCGGGGGGGGGTATCCATGTGTGAGACAGTCACAGTCCCTGACTCACCCCCACTCCCTGCAAAGGGGACGAGGAAGCCCTGACTCATGGGGCAGTTCTGCAGATAAATGGGTCTGTGTGACACCCCCCCATAGACACAGTTCCCCACTCTGTCTGTGCCCCCCCAGATCCCTCCCGAACCTGCCTGTGCCCCTCACAGCCCCCCACCCTGCCTAAACATGGCCCACAACAGCTAATCATGCACACACACACACCTGCACACTCACAGGTGTGCACACATCGCACTCTCATTCATTTGCACACTCATGGGGGCACACTCTCCCATCTGCACACACACGCACAAACACGTTTGACCACACAGACGTGTGCACACACATACACGTGCTTGCATGGCCGATTTTGCATACTCGCGTTTGCACACATGCTTGCACTCACAAGTTTGCACGGGCGTTGTGCACACGCGGTTGCACCGTTGCGCGGTTACACGCACGCATTTGCACGCGCACATCCAGGCTGGGTCACTCTCGGGGACTGAGCCCCGGGCCCGGGATTTGGGGGGGCAGCTGGGCGCGGACTTAAGCCGGGCTTGGGGCGTTACGTCAGTGGCTTGGCGATCCCGGGCGGGCGGTGGCTGCTCCCGGCCCCCGCCCCCGAGTCCCGGCCGGCTCCGGAGCCAGCCCCGCGCAGGACGCGCCAGCAGCCGGACCCGGGGCAGCGCCCGGCCGCACCAGGCAAGTCCGGCTCCAGCCCGCACCCCGCAGCGACGGGCCGAGCACCCATGGGTGCCGCGGGGCCGGGAGCTGCGGGGCCTCGGCCGGCGGGGACCCAGCGCGGGTCCGGGAAGGGGCGGCTGATTGCCGGGGGTGGAACGGGGCCAGCCCGGGTCTGCGCCGGGCCGCGGGACCCCCGAGCGGAGCGACCCGGGGCTGGGGTGGAGCGGGTCCGGCCGCCGCCTTTGCACTGAGCAGGGTGTGTGTTTGTGTGTGTCAGGGTGTGCATGTCAGTGTGTGTGCTCTGCATGTGCATTAGTGCTTGTGTGTTAACACGGCAGGGACTTAGTTTGTGGATATGCAATAGTGCGTGTGTGTGTTTGTGTTAGAGTTTGTGGTCGTTTGGTGTATTAGTGTGGTGTGTTGTGTGTGAATCGTGTTTGTGGATATGTGTGTTGGTGTCTTGGGGGGCTGGGGGTATTGGCCTGTGTCCCGCCCGCTGGGCTCGTGCCCACAAACCCCTTTCTCGCACCGTCTCTCAGGGGCTGGTAGGGGTGCTGGCCTGGGCCAGGGGCCGGGGCTGGCGCGGGGATGGGGCTGTAGTTCTGGGCGCTGTCAGGGGCCGATTCCCAGGCCCACGTCTCTGTTTGCTCCCTTCACGCCCCAGAGCCCAGAACGGGGCAGGGAAGGTTTGCCCTAGGGGCAGGATTAGTCCCTAATCCAGACTCTGCCCCCACGCTGCCCCCCCCCCACTCCCGGGTGTGCGGTTTATTTATAACCCAGCAGCTCCCCATGTGTCACATCCTCCCCGGGGACAGGGGGCATTTGCAGTGTTATGCCCCCGGCGGGGGTGGGGAGGCGCCGAGCGCTGTCTCTTCTCCACCCAAAGGGTGGACGGGCACGGAGGCACCACCTGGAGGCACCACCCGGAGGCGTCCTGGGGCTCGGCTGCCCTGGGAGCGACCGGAGCCGCGCGCCTGGCGTGACCCAGTGCTTGGCGGGGACCCTGGTGCCTGGCCGGGGGGTAGGTCACGCCCGGAGGCTCGTGGGAGGCGCTGGGCCTGGCTCGGTTCAGAGAGCGGGGCCGGGGGGCTCAGGGGGGAACGGGTCCGGGGCAAGGAGAGCTCGGCGGGGCGGGGCAAACGCCGTGTCGGATGGCGGGAGCGGATGCCCAGCTCGAAACACCTGGGGGCCTGGCTCCCAGGCAGCGTCTCCGCTTGGTGCCCCCGGGAAGGGCAGGGGCTGCGGTTTCCAGCCGGTCCCTGGTCCCAGGTCCCTGAACCTCAGGGCTGGGGGTCCTGAGCCCTGGGGCTTTTCATGACAGCTGCAGGCTGGGCCAGGGAGGGAGGAGTGGGCCAGGGAGGTGGGGTCCTCGCACAGGGGGGACGTGTGGTGAAGGGTCAGTCAGGGATGCAGGCGACCTGGATTCTGCTGCAGGCCCTTCCCGGGCCAGTCACTGCCGATGGCACAAAAACTAGGGGAGAGAGAAACAAAGCAGAACCCGGGTGACTGGCACAGAGCGATGCGGATCTCCTGGCAAGCTGCGCCCAGGTGAACTCTGCGTTTTAATGCCGCTGAACGCAAACGTAGATGGCTAGGACCAGAGGACGGCCGCCGAACGCCTGTTCTGACAGGGGAGGGGATGCTGCCTGGAGAGCAGGGACCCTGACAAAGGTTTGGGGGGCCTGGTGAGTAATCAGCTGGACTCGAGCTCCCAGCGCATGTGACCCTAGGATGCAGAAATGGGAATCTCCCGCAGGAGCAGAGAGGTGATTTCCCCCGTGTTAGGCCCTGGTGCGATGCTGCTGGGAGCCTGGGGCCGGTTCTGGGGCCCGCTGGTGGATTGGGGGGTCAGAGAAGAGCCAGGAGAACGACCGCTGGGTTCGAAAGCTCCTGGGAGTGACAGACGGCAGGAGCTCCGGCTGCTTAGCTGAGCACAGACGGTTCAGGGGTGACTTGATCCCAGCCTGTCGCTGCCCACAGGGGAACAAACGTCCCAGAGGGAGGTCAGACGAGCTGCTGGCTGGAATTTGAAGCGAGATACATTCAGCCAGGAAGTACGGGGTAGGTTTAGGGTAATTAACCACTGGAGCAACTTACCAAGGGTGTGGGGGATTCTCCAGCACTGGCCATTTGGAAATCAAGGGAGGCTGTTTTCTAAGAGCGCTGCTCTAGAGAGTCCCCTGAGGCAGGTCTCTGGCTTGTGTTATACCGGGGTCAAGGGGTGCAGACCAGCTGGTCACAGTGGAACCTTCTGGCCTTGGAACCTGGGAATCTCTCTGGGCCTTTGTGCCCTGTCCATAAAACAGGGGTAATGAGTCGGCCTTGTCTGTGAGGGTTGTTGTGAGCTCTTCAGTACAGAGACAATCTGTGTCTGGGCATTGCCCGGCCCGACGGGACCCTGATCCCGGTCGGGGTCTGGGCGGCGCCCGGCCCGACGGGGCCCTGATCTCGGCCGGGGTCTGGGCGGCGCCCGGCCCGACGGGGCCCTGGGGCTTTGCTGTGATGATGGTCCAGGTGGCGTGGGCTGGAGCATAACAGGCCATGGCTCAGCACTGTGCTGTCTTGTGGCTGCCCATGGCCGGGTTCCTGGCAGTTTCCTTTGGAGCAGTGGGACTGGCCGCGGTTGGAGGCAGGATACTGGCTGGTTCTTGTGCGCAGGGATCTCTGGCCCTTGGAAAGCCAAGGGGCTGCTCCGGGCCCCTGCTGCAGGCTGATGCTGGGCTGTGTGGACGCAACTCCTGCACCAGGCAGGTCCAGTAGGTCTCAGAGTCGTCGGCTTCAGGGAAGGGCCCCCTGGTGAATCTGGTCCCATCTGCCCACCATCAGCCCCACCCCCGGGGTCCAGGTCTGGCCTCGATTTGACCTGGGGACGGGCGAGGGCAGCCCTGGGCAGGACATGTCGCTGAATGAATCCGCTGCTCTGCTGGTGCCTGTCGCAGCTCGAGAGTCAGTGTGCTGTGTGCACGGGGGTGTTTCCTGCCACTCAGTCACCGCCCGTTAGATGGCACAGTCAGTGAGTCTAACCGCTAGCCCCCGCTCCCCTCCCCGAGCCGGGAGAGAACCCAGGAGTCCTGGCTCCCAGTCCCCCGTCCTCCCTGCTCTAACCACTAGCCCCCACTCCCCTCCCAGAGCCAGGGAGAGAACCCAGGAGTCCTGGCTCCCAGTCCCCCGTCCTCCCTGCTCTAACCACTAGCCCCCGCTCCCCTCCCAGAGCCGGGGAGAGAACCTAGGAGTCCTGGCTCCCAGCCCCCCCCTGCTCTAACCACTAGCCCCCACTCCCCTCCCAGAGCCGGGGAGAGAACCCAGGAGTCCTGGCTCCCAGCCCCCCCTGCTCTAA
>NC_048313.1:8982985-9010140 GCF_013100865.1 Trachemys scripta elegans
CCCCCCCCCCCCCGCTCTAACCACTAGCCCCCACTGTGCCATCCCCAGCCCTACAGCACAAAGGCTGGGAGGGAGCAGGCCAGGCCAGTCCCAGGCACCAGCCCTGAGCTCCGCCCCAAGCCCCTGTGTTTAGGCAGGAGTGAGAGGAAGAGCCGGTGCCCCATGGCTGCCCTGCTGTCCCGCGAGGTCAGCGCAGAGATTGGGGGGGGCAGGGCCGTTTCCTCCCCATTAATCTGCCCCGCTGGGTCCATTCCTGGCAGGAAGTGGAGGCAGCGCGGCCATTTATGGTAACAAAACTAGGGACTGCTCCGGGAGTGAGAGCAGGATGGAAGGAGCCCGGCAGCAGGGCGGCCAGGCCCCCGGGGAGATGTGTGTGCACACTCACACGTGTGCACACGCACTCACACACACAGACACAGGCATGCACTCACACACACACGTGCACACACACACAGGCACACTCACATGCATGCATACACACGCACATATGCACACGCAGAACATGGCTTTGTCCTCCTGGCCTGGGGTTCACCATCCGCCTCTGCCCAGGGCTGGGAGCTCCCTTCAGAGACCGGACTTGGGTCCAGAAGTAGGCGCTGGCGGTGGTCAGAGCCCTGAGCAGAGCCCAGCTCTCCCGGCAGCCCCACTGCCCAGCGTTTCCTGGTCGCTCCTGGGTGTGCATATGTATGTGGTGGTTGTGTGTGCACTTGTGTGTGTGTGCACGTGTGCACATGCGTGGTTGTGTACACGTCACTGTCGTGTGTGTGCATACGCACACGTGGGTGTTGTGTGTACATCATTGCGGTGTGTGTGGGTGTTTGCACACGCGAAGCTGCTGCTAACCCCTCCCACCGAGGGCACAGGAAGTTCTCGTTGGGGCTGGGGCTGCGCCGTAGTCCTGTCCCTGAGACCCCCACAGCGCCATGTCTCGGCTCTGCAAGTCCCAGCCCCTCCTCCTGCCTTTGCCCGTCCCTGGGGGAATCCAGCCTCAGCCCCCGCCCTGCAATCCCTGCCGTGCGGTTCGCAAACACCCACCCCCAGGCTGGGTGCCCCAGACCCCAGGGGGCATGTGGATAGCGTAGGGTGACCAGACAGCAACTGAAAAAACGGGACGGGGGTGGGGGGTAATAGGCACCTATATAAGAAAAAGTCCCAAAAAATGGGACTGTCCCTTTCAAAACAGGACATCTGGTCACCCTAGGACCGCGCCGTGGCCCCCCCAGTGACGATCCCTGCTCTGGCTGTTACAGGTGGAGATGCTGCCCCCCGCAGACGGCTGAGGGGGCGGAGAGCGCGGCCGGTCGCCCCGACACCGGGATTCTGAGTTGCCGTGCTGACCGGGGGTGCCTGCGCACGGCTGCAGGGAGGCAGTGGCTGTTTGCTAAACCCCAGAGGAAGGGGACGTCCCGGGCCAGCTCTGCGGGCGACTTAGCTCCCAGCTGGGCACCAGGGAGCACCCGCCGGGCCGGGGGGACTAGTCCCCGGGGGCGCCTGCCAGGCCTCAGAGCCCCTAAGGGAGCAGGGGCCCCACCATGCCAGCCAAGACCCCCATCTACCTGAAGACCTCGACGCCGAAGCGGGGCCGGAAGCTGCGGCTGCGGGACGTGCTGTCGAGCGACATGATCAGCCCGCCGCTGGGGGACTTCCGGCACAGTGCCCACATCGGGCCGGAGGGCGAGGGCGACATGTTCGGGGAACTCTCCTTCCTGCAGGGCAAGTACGACCTGCTGCCCAGCCTGGGCCGGCGCCTGGCCTCGCAGAGCGCCCAGGCCGTGGGCCACGAGCCGGCCCGGGGCCCCACCGCCAGTGGCTACCGCAGCCTGCTCAAGAGCGCCGTCTCCCTGCCCGTCTTCAGCGGGGAGCCCAGCCCGGAGCAGGCGCCCCCCAAGCCGCCCCGGCTGCACCTGGAGGAGCTGCCCAGCAGCCAGCGCTCCATGTCCGTGAGCTGTGGCGAGGGCTGTTTCCACAGCGGCCAGGGCCTGGCCTTCTCCTCCATCTCCCACTACGACCAGCTGCCCTCCTCCGTCTCCTTCTCCGCCGCCTCCTCTGAGGGCTCCTTCCCGGGCCCCTGGGGGCTGGGCTACGGCGCCCGGGCCGGCACGGACACCCAGGAGCCCCCGTACTCCCCCGGGGCCTCTGTCCCGCGCTCCGAGTCCCTGCTGGGGCTGGACCTGGACCTGGGCCCCTCCATCCTGGACGACGTGTTGCGGATCATGGAGGAGTACAAGCTGCCCGGCGCCAAGGCCCTGTAGAGCCGTCCCGGCAGCCCCCCCATGCGCGGGCGTGCTGCCCACTCAGAGAACGCCCTGACCTCTGTGCCACCCACCGCCCCACACTCCCGCGCTGGGCCCCCGAGGGGCACCGCGGCTCTGGCCACCTGGGCTCTGTGGGGAGCCTGCTGGGCCTGGCCCCCGGAGGGGACTGGGGCACAGCTTAGCCCCTGACCCAGCGCGGCTCAGGAACTGGCCTTGGGCATCACCTGGCGGAGGAGAACACGGCGCATGGACGCTCTCTCCAGCTCTGCCTGTCCAGCAACAGCAGCTCGACTTCAGGAAGTTTCAGGCCTTCAGTGCTCCCTGCCCGGCTCTGCCCCCGGGCGGGCTGGGCTCGGGGCCGGCGAGGATATGGGCTGAGCTGTGTGCCGTGCGCCGTGCGCCGAGCAACTCGTTCTGCGGCAGCCAGAGACTCGCGGGCCCCGTGGAACGGGCTGCACCAGTGGGGACGCTCCTGGCGCTTTGCTGCTGCGCCGGCCCGGATCCAGCCCTGGCCTGGGACCCAGCTCGGGGCTGCGGGATCCTGCCCCACTGGGCACAGAGCCCATATTTAAACACTAACACCCCACCCCCCAGTGTAACCGCAGACCCCTCCCCCCCCATGTCCCTGCCTCCTGCCATGGGCCTTGGCTGGCCGCTGACCCTGGTGGGGGGGCTCCTGTACGCTCCAGGGCCAGGGAGACCCCGTGGGATTCTCCACAGGGGGAAGATCTGGGTATGTCCCCCCCCCCCAGTCACTGCGGCAGCATCCTTACATCTGACCCCGCTCCCGCAGGGAGGGGCTGCCCCGTCCAGCGCCCTCCCCCACGTCCCTGCGCACGAGGACTGGGGACTGCCAGGGGGTGAGGTGGGAAAGGACGGGGAGGTTTGGTGGCTGGGAAGGGGACTGGGGAGAACACACACCCATGCACACACATTCACACTCGTACACTCCCTGCCCCCCCCCCACACCCATACCCTCACACACCCCTACACACAAACCCACACCCCCCTACACAGGGCTGCCGAGAGCGGGTTCGGGCCCCGGTGAAAAAAATTTTTCGGGCCCCCCAGCAAGGGCAGACCGGCTAAACAGGGCCGCCGAGTGGGGGGAAGCCGGGCCCTGGTAAGGCAACGAGAGGGGTGGGAAGCCGGGCCCCTTTCCAGACCGCCAGGCCCCGGTAATTTGTACCGGCTTCCTCCCCTCTCGTCGGCCCTGCCCCTTCACACACTCACTCTTACCGTTCTTGGGTTTGTTTGCTGCCGGCACCCAGCCGCTCCCGCATCTCCGCCAGCAGAGACTGCGGCCCCTCCGGCGTGGCCAGGCTGAAGGACGGAGCAGTCCGGGGTAGCACACCTGGGGATCTGGCACCAAACCTTCCTGCCCCCTTGGGAGGGGGCCGCCCCACAGCCACAGCCGGGCCCCCCAGGTTCTACCCTGGGCCCCTGGAGCATCCTTGGCAAATCCCAGCTGGTGACGCCTGCCCCTCTCACCACAGACCTGGTGCTCCCTGCTGGCACGTGGCTTCACGTGGGATCGTCTGGCTTGCGTCTAGTTCTGGCCCTTCAGCAGCTCCTGCCCCTTGGAGAACAGCTCCCGTCCTCCCCTTGTGAGCCCCCTGCAGCGCATCCCCCTGCGCCCATCACCGTGGCCTCTGAACCCCTCGCTCTCCTGCCACCTGGAGTCGTGTGTCAGCAATAAAAGTGTTTCATCCCCGGCGCCTGCGTCCTGTGATGGAGCCCGGCCCCCATGGGCGCCGCACGGCCAGCGAGTGACCCGGGCTCCCGACTGGCTGCGCCCGAACGGGTGGGACGCAGGGCATCCGCCAGCGTGGGCTCTGCCCCGGGTGTGCCCCAGCCCCACGGCTCTGCCTCCTCAGCAGCGAAACAGGCCAGAGCCCCCCGCAGAGGTGCCTGGGAAGGGGAGAGTCCCTCAGCCTGAGCGGGGCTCGAAACAGCCCCCGCCTTGCCGGAAGGGTTGGTTTCCCGGGGCTCTGTCCTGCTCTCTGGTTCGTCTCTGGGCCCCCATCGCTTTGCCCTCACAGCGCCGTGTGAGGCAGGGCCACGCAGCTCCACGGAACCAGGACTTGGCCCAGGTCTCCAGAGTCCCGGGGCAGAACCCTAACCGCTGGGCCACCCTGCCTGTCCGCTCCGCGGAGCGCGCCCGACCTGGTCTGCGGAGGGTTGAGTCTCAGGACCAGGCCTGGGTCCCCATCACAGCTCTGGGCGGTCACTCGGTTTAATGACACCGCTGAGCCCGAGAGGCAGGGCTTGGCGCCCGGGAAGATGCCAGTGTGGGGGTCTGGGGACAGGGAATCAGGCCCCACGAGCCACATTTGGCACCAAACTCCCAGGCCTGAGCTAGCCCCAAAGACACACCAGAGTTACGGACACTGATTCTTCTACAGCGGAGAACAGAACCCAGGAGTCCTGGCTCCCAGGCCCCGCTGCTCTAACCACCAGCCCCCACTCCCCTCCCAGAGCCGGGGAGAGAACCCAGGAGTCCTGGCTCCCAGCCCCCCTGCTCTAACCACCAGCCCCCACTCCCCTCCCAGAGCTGGGGAGAGAACACAGGAGTCCTGGCCCCACCCCTGGGAATTTGACCCACTCCGTTCCAGAGAGGGCGGTGAGTGTCACTGTGGGTGGCTGTTTGCCCTGGATGACTGGGGCCCTGGCATGCAGCGGGTGTGACAGGGCGCCCGGCCTGGCATTCCTCACTGCCCAGCGCACAATCCGGCCCTTTCTGTGAGCTGCATTCGCTGTGGGGGGGGCACCTCCTTGGGACCATGTGAATGAGTCTGGCTGCTCCAGCGTCCCAGACTCTGACGCACTCAGACGTGCCCTCGTGCACGGTGATGGCATGAGAGCCGTGCACAGCTCACCACAGCCACAGGCCATGCACTGCAGGGCTGACACCCCCCAAAGAGCCTGGGCTGTTATTGTAGGGTCTCCCATGCCCCCCGGGCTGCGCACACGGGGCTGTTATTGTAGGGTCTCCCGTGCCCCCCAGGCTGTGTACACGGGGCTGTTATTGTAGGGTCTCCCGTTCTCGTCCCTGGGCTGCACACACGGGGCTGTTATCGTAGGGTCTCCCGTGCCCCCCGGGCTGCGCACACGGGGCTGTTATTGTCGGGTCTCCCGTGCCCCCCGGGCTGCGCACACGGGGCTGTTATTGTCGGGTCTCCCGTGCCCCCCGGGCTGCGCACACGGGGCTGTTGTTGTGGGGCCTGTTCCGGGCTGCTGACCCTTTCCGGGGAATGGGGCTCAGCCTGGCCTGTGAGGGGGCAGCTGACCCCCAGCTGATCCCGCACTGAGCAGTAATGAGCAGTAACGAGCCCAGCTGCGGCAGGGGCGAAGGAAGGGCCTGGGGAAGGAGCCACAGGCTGTGCGATGAAGTGGGACTGTTCTTAATGTTTTCCTCAGTTTCCCCTATGCAGCTCTTCAGTCTCTAGGTGGTGGGATAAGGGTGTGTGGTTGCTGCAGAGCAAAGGGACAGTGCACATAAATGCCCGACACTCTGTCTCCTGGCAACTGATGGCCTGGGCCCCTCCTCTGCAAAGGTGCCAACTGAAGGTGTTGGAGACAAAGGGATCAGGTGACCTCCTGGCCCGGGAAAGAGACAAAGCCCAGAGAAGGAGGGGCTGGATGGGCGTGGGAGTTTGGAGC
Organism: Trachemys scripta elegans; assembly: GCF_013100865.1. NCBI lineage: Eukaryota > Metazoa > Chordata > Testudines > Emydidae > Trachemys > Trachemys scripta. The sequence goes on from NC_048313.1 coordinate 8,988,904, forward strand.
TAGGTAGGGACGGGAAGGGAGGGCAGACAGGGGTCTGCCTCGCTGGGCCCCGGAATGGACCCGGCCGAGGGGTCCCGTTCGCTGGACCTACAAGCTCTGTTTTAGACCCTGTTCCTGTCATCGAATAAACCTCTGTGTTACTGGCTGGCTGAGAGTCACGTCTGACTGCGAAGTGGGGGTGCAGGACCCTCTGGCTTCCCCAGGACCCCGCCGGGGCGGACTCGCTGTGGGAAGCGCACGGAGGGGCATATGCTGAGTGCTCCCAGGAGAGACCCAGGAAGGTGAAGCCGTGTGAGCTTCTTGCCCTGAAGACAGTCTGCTCCGAGGGAGAGGAGGCTCCCCAGAGTCCTGACTGGCTTTGTGGGGAGCAGTCCCAGAGCATCGCCCGGGGACTCCGGGACAGGCCCTAGGCCAGGCCGCCGGGGAGGCTCTGACGCAGCCGTGAGCAGCAGGGAGGCCGTGGGGCAGCTGGCAGGCAGGGCCCTGGGGAGCTGTACCCCACCGGGGAGCAAAGCAGGAGCCCTGCAGCCCCCAGGGGTGGGGTGACGAGCAGGGACCGGCAGCGTCGGCTGGGGGGGCCTTGCTGGATCCGTCAGTTGGACGTTTGTTCTCCTAGGGCTGCCCCTGACCTGGCTGGGCCGCGGGACGTGTGAACAAGAGACCGGCTGGCGGGGGGGTGCTGGAGGTGAGGACTCTGCGGTGCCAAGGGGGGCTCTGGGGGTGAGTGGAACAATATATGGGCTCCCATTTGTCTGGGCTGCAGGCACGGGGCTGCATTTGTAGGGTCTCCCCCGTTTGCTGCAGGCCCGGGGCTGCATTTGTAGGGTCTCCCCCGTTTGCTGCAGGCCCGGGGCTGTATTTGTAGGGTCTCCCCCGTTTGCTGCAGGCCCGGGGCTGTTATTCTGAGCAGAGCAGCATGGGGCTGGGGTTCTTGGCCCCCCCCCGGTGCTTTGACGCTGGCCGAGGAAGCTGCTGTCTGCTTCCCAGCGACTGTGTGGGGAGGGGGCTCCCCAGGAGGTACACAGACAGCGCCAGACTTGCCTTCTTGCCCCTTACAGAGAGTAACAGCAGCCCTGGCCCTGCCACTACCTGCCCCCCGGTCCAACCCACTAGGCTCCACTCCCCGCGCAGAGCTGGGAGAGAACCCAGGAGTCCTGGCTCCCAACCCCCTGCTCTAACCCGTGCATGCTTTGGGCTGAAGTGGGACTTTCTGCTCGTGTTGGCCCTGTGGCCGAGGGGGCGAGGGTCACCCAGGCCACTGTTTAACATTGGGACGATTTAACGAACCCCCTGGGACCCAAAGCTCCAGAATGGCCCATTCCTGCCTGCTCCATCCGCACCCATAGACCCGTCCCCCCACCCCCCCGTACAAACTCCTGGGGCTTGGCAGAGACCCGGCCTGGCCGCCAGGGGGCAGGTGCCCCCTCGACTGGCTGCCGGGCTCCCGGACAGCGGCTTGCCCAATGCAGCCTGGGGACGCCGGGCGTGGGAACCGCCTTGGGGACGAGACCCGGCAGCCCTCGCCCCACAGCACAGTGGGGACGCTGGGACTCGCCAGGGTCATGCCGGGCGGCTGGGGCAGACCCCAGCACATAACAATGAGGGAGGGCTGAGACCCAGGAGAACAAGGCCCCCACTGTCCCCCCTTCACTGGGCCTTGGGGTTAGAGCAGGGGGGGGGCTGGGAGCCAGGACTCCTGGGTTCTCTCCCTGGCTTGGGGAGGGGAGTTGGGGCTGGTGGTTAGAGCGGGGGGGCTGGGAGCCAGGACTCCTGGGTTCTTCTTCGAGTGCTTGCTCATATCCATTCCATTAGGTGTGTGCGCGCCGCGTGCACGATCGTCGGAAGATTTTTACCCTAGCAACACCGGCGGGTCGGCTGTGGAGCCCCCTAGAGTGGCGCCTTCATGGCGCTGAATATATACCCCAGCCGACCCGGCGCCCCCTCAGTTCCTTCTTACCGCCCCTGACGGTCGTTGGAACTGTGGAGCGCGGCGTAGCTGTTCTCCACTCTCCCTAGCTTACTTGATCATTCAGAGTTATAGTTATAGTTGTAGTTCTAGTGTTTATAGTTAAATAGTTTTTAAAGTTGTTATAGTTGTATTGTAGTTCAGGGGGTTAAGGGGGTCGTCTCCCCCTTTCTCCCCCGGCCGCGGGCCCGGGCTCATGCCCAACGCTCCCGGCTTCAAGCAGTGCGCCTCCTGCGCTAAGCCTATGCCAACGAGCGACCCTCATGACTCCTGTTTGAAGTGCCTGGGAGAGTCCCACCAAACAGACAAATGCAAGATCTGTAAGGCCTTCAAACCAAGAACCAAGAAGGAGCGGGACTTTCGGCTCAGGCAACTCCTAATGGAGGCGGCACTTAGCCCGGACACTCCTTCCACGGGCCAGACTTCGGTGCCTAGCACTTCGGTGCGCAGTGCCCCGGCGGCACCGGCTATGACGACCACGCAAGTGGCGTCAGACAAGCCTCCCCGGCACCGGACCTCGTCGGCACCGCAAACACAGCAAGTGCCGCGGCGCCGGTCATTATCCCCAGGGCATAAAAAAGCCCATAAGACGGGGACGTCCGCGCCGAAGACGCCGGCTCCCCCAGTGCCGGGGGTAGAGCCGCGTCCGCCGATGGAGCATCGGAAACAGGCTCCTCCAGCACCGTCGACTCCGGCGCCGAGGCCGTCGAGTCCGGTGCAAATAGCGTCTCCACCGAGGCCGGCGGTGATACAGTGTCTCCCGTCGACTCCAGAGACCTTCGCGGCGGCGAGAGACTTGATAGCTCTCACGGAGCCGGCACCGCCTCAACCACCGGCACCGACTGCACCGTTGACTCGCCCGGTACAGTCAAGAGGGAAACCTGCCTTGATGCGCCCTCCATCACAAGGGCTGGAACCTCGGCGCCGATCCAGGTCCCGAAGCAGGTCCCCACGCCGCTCGCAGTCCCGGCACCGAACGTCTCGGCACCGGTCGTACTCGCGGTCAAGATCTTCTTCGCGGCACCGCTCTACGTCTCGGCACCGATATGATCGTCGGCACCGGTCAACGTCGAGACGTAGTTCTCGGCACCGCCACGCTCGACGCTCGACGCCGAGGGGCCGATCCCGGCACCGGGCATACTCTAGGTCCTCGTCGAGGTCCAGATCCGATTCCCGGCACCGACGAGGTCATCGGCACCGGTCGCGGTCCCGGCACCGATCGCCGGCACCGCACAGAGATAGATCATCTCCGGACCGGCACCGTGCGGCACCGCAGACCACGGGGATCATTCCATCTTTCACGGCACCGCCATGGCCGTCAAGATCAGCGTCTCGATCCTCAGAGGACCTGTCGAGATCGGCATACCCCCCTCAGGGGCAGGCCGAGGAACGAGACTTGGGCCATTGGCAGGAGAGGGCAGAGGACCACCCTCATGGACCATCTCACTGGTCGTTTTGGACCCCGTGGGCGTACCACCAGGAGCAAGGGGCTTCGTTACCATCGACCTCTCGCTCGGGTCACTCAGTCAGAAGGGCCCCAGAATCCACCATCTCTCGGCCTCCGCCTGGAGGCGTAGAGGCTTCTGTGTCCACACCACCCGACACCGTGGACCCAAGTGCCGGTGATGCTCCGACCCAAGACCAGGGGGACCGGGACCCCCCCTTGGATCCACTACCACCAGAGGCGTCCTCCTCCTCCTCTCCGGATGAGGCAGTGGCGGGCACTTCATGCACGGGTCCCCCTCCGATAGATCTTCGGGCTCACCAGGATCTCCTGCGCAGAATGGCCCGTAACATGGACCTGCAGACGGAGGAGATAGTGGAGGTGCACGACCCGATCGTGAACATCCTTGGATCGGATGCCCCTTCGAGGGTGGCGTTACCCTTGATCCGCACGATCCAAACGAACGCGGATACGATATGGCAGACTCCTGCCTCCATTCCACCCACTGCGAGAGGGGTGGAAAGGAAATACTTTGTCCCATCTAAAGACTATGGGTATTTGTACACACACCCCCAACCGTGCTCACTGGTGGTGGAATCAGTGAATGCACGAGAGCGCCACGGCCAGCAGGCTGCAGCGCCAAAATCAAAAGAGGCTAAGCGGCTTGATCTGTTCGGCCGTAAGGTTTACTCAGCCGGAGGGCTACAACTTAGAGCGGCGAATCAACAAGCGCTACTGAGCCGCTACAATTTCAACTCCTGGAACTCTATGGGGAAGTTTAAGGAGTTGATTCCCCAAGAGTCCAGGGAAGAGTTTGGAGCCATGGTTGAGGAGGGTAAGAAGGTGGCTCGGACCTCCTTACAGGCCTCCCTGGACATAGCGGACTCGGCCGCAAGGACCCTGGCCACAGGTATCGCTATGCGTAGGACCTCCTGGCTCCAAGTTTCGGGTTTGCCCCCTGAATTACAGCAGACCCTACAGGATTTGCCCTTTGAAGGACAGGGGCTGTTCTCGGAGAAGACGGACTCTCGATTACAGAGCCTCAAAGACTCCAGGACAATCATGCGCTCCTTGGGGATGCATGTTGCGGGTCCCCAGCGCAGACCATTTAGGCCCCAGCCTCAACGGTTTTACCCCCCTCCACCTCGTCAGAGACAGGACCCTGCCAGAAGGCGAGGGCGAGGTGGTAGGAGAAGATGGGCTGGCCCTCAACCTGGTCAAAACCAAGGGCCACCAAGACCACCTTCAGGTCCGAGACAGAACTTTTGAAGGTGCGGTCGAGGACGACGCCCCAGTCATCCCCCAGGATCCAGCTCCCTCCTTTCGGGATCGCCTCTCCCACTTCCACCGTGCTTGGTCCCTTATNAAGACCACCTGTTTTATGCATTCCCTCCGTTTCCTCTGGTCCACAAGGTTCTGCTCAAACTGCGCAGAGACCAGGCACAGGTAATTCTGATCGCTCCAGCGTGGCCGAGACAACATTGGTACTCCACACTGTTGGAGCTCTCGGTTCAGACACCGATCCCGCTTCCGTTGGATCCGGATCTCATCTCTCAGGACCACGGCCGGTTGCGTCACCCCGACCTCCAATCACTCCACCTCACGGCGTGGCTGCTCCATGGTTCACCCAGGCAGAGCAGCAATGCTCGCACTCTGTGCAACAGATTCTACTGAGCAGTAGGAAGCCCTCAACACGGACCACGTACCTGGCCAAATGGAAGCGGTTCTCCTGTTGGTGCGAACAACGAGCCACATCCCCGTTGCAGGCACCCATTCCCCTCATTTTGGACTATCTCCTCTCCCTAAAACAACAGGGGTTGGCGATTTCCTCAATTAGAGTTCACCTGGCCGCTATATCGGCCTTTCACCCAGGGGAACTCGCGTCCTCGGTATTCTCTAACCCGATGGTCGTTAGATTCCTCAAGGGCTTAGACCGGACGTACCCTCAACATCGTCAGCCCGTCCCGACGTGGGACCTCAACCTGGTTCTCTCCAAGCTCACAGGTCCTCCATTCGAACCACTAGCCACCTGTTCACTTTTGTACCTATCCTGGAAGACAGCCTTCCTCGTAGCCATCACCTCAGCAAGGCGCGTTTCTGAACTCAGGGCGCTTACATCCGAGCCCCCTTATACAGTTTTCCATAAGGATAAAGTGCAGCTTCGTCCACATCCTGCCTTTCTCCCTAAGGTGGTTTCTCCTTTTCATATCAACCAGGACATATTTCTCCCGGTCTTTTATCCCAAACCACATGCCACTCGCCAGGACCAACGTTTGCATTCCCTGGACGTACGAAGGGCCCTGGCCTTCTATATTGACCGCACAAAGCACTTTAGAAAGACGACGCAACTCTTCGTTGCAGTGGCCGACCGAATGAAAGGCTCACCGGTCTCCTCACAACGCCTATCCTCCTGGATTACGTCTTGCATCCGGACTTGCTATGACCTGGCAGGTGTCTCAGCACCGCACCTCACCGCTCACTCCACGAGGGCCCAAGCCTCCTCGACTGCTTTCCTGGCACATGTTCCGATACAGGACATTTGTAGAGCGGCGGTTTGGTCATCAGTCCACACGTTTACAGCTCACTATGCACTAGTGCAGCAGTCCAGGGACGATGCTGCATTCGGGTCAGCGGTTTTGCACACAGCATTGTCTCACTCCGACCCCACCACCTAAGTTGGGCTTGGGAGTCACCTAATGGAATGGATATGAGCAAGCACTCGAAGAAGAAAAGACGGTTACTCACCGTTGTAACTGTTGTTCTTCGAGATGTGTTGCTCATATCCATTCCAAACCCGCCCCCCGTCCCCGCTGTCGGAGTAGCCGGCAAGAAGGAACTGAGGGGGCGCCGGGTCGGCTGGGGTATATATTCAGCGCCATGAAGGCGCCACTCTAGGGGGCTCCACAGCCGACCCGCCGGTGTTGCTAGGGTAGAAAATCTTCCGACGATCGTGCACGCGGCGCGCACACACCTAATGGAATGGATATGAGCAACACATCTCGAAGAACAACAGTTACAACGGTGAGTAACCGTCTTTTCTCTCCCTGGCTTGGGGAGGGGAGTGGGGTCTAGTGGTTAGAGCAGGGGGGCTGGGAGCCAGGACTCCTTGGTTCTATCCTGGCTCTGGGAGGGGAGTGGGGGCTGGTGGTTAGAGTGGGGGGGGGGGCTGGGAGCCAGGACTCCTGGGTTCTCTCCCTGGCTTAGGGAGGGGAGTGGGGGCTGGTGGTTAGAGCAGGGGGGGCTGGGAGCCAGGACTCCTGGGTTCTTTCCTGGCTTGGGGAGGGGAGTGGGGTCTAGTGGTTCCCCTGCCCATACCAGACTCTATTTCCCAGTGACACTATTATTGTAAAAAAACAACAAGGAGTCTGGTGGCACCTTAAAGCCTAACAGATTTATTTGGGCATAAGCTTTCGTGAGTAAAAACCTCACTTCTTCGGATGCCACAACAATTACTATTGTCATTATTAATAATGACTTATTATTGTAAGTCGTTTCTTTCAGCCCCCTTCCTCTATTAGCAGTTTCCAGGGGGTGAAGGGGAAGCAATACCCCAGTTCTGATCTACAGCCCCCCTCCCCACTCCCTCACAGCAGACATGACAGATGGGTGCCTCCCCTGGCCCCGTGCTGACCCCAGACCTGGCTACAGGCTGGTGCCCTGGGGCTTACAGACATGGGTTTAGATGCTCTGGGGATTTGGGATTCCTGCTGTCTCCAGCCTGCAGCTAGACAGGATCGCTTGGCAGAAGAGGGCTCCTTCCCCCGCAGGACGGGGGGTTCTCAACCCAACTGCTGCTGGGACACGGACCGAGCCCCCTTCTATCCACACAGACCCTAGCGCTCAGCACGGGCGGGGGTCAGACTACACCAGGGAGCTTATTATCCTGTGTGGGACAGTAGCACCTACCGGTCACGGCCGAGATCAGGGCCCCATCATGCCAGCCCCTGCCCAGACCCCGGCCGAGATCAGGGCCCCGTCACGCCAGAACCCCCTCACACACATTCCCCAGCCCCGCTCCCAGCTGTAAGGACCCCAGGCACCAGGACTTTGTCTCCCTGTAGACAGCCCCCACAGCTGCCTCTACCAAGGCGGCGAGAGCAGAGGAAGGACGAGTCCTGCCCAGAAGCTCCCAACACCGGGAGTCCCTGTAAATGGCTGATTTGTGCCAGCTGAGGGCCTGGGCCCATGGGGCTAACGCCCCCCCACCCCCAAAGACAAGCCCCCAGGTGGGTTTCTGGCACCACGTGACCCTGCTCGAGCATGGGGCTCCCCCCACCCAGCTGCCTGATAGGACCCCAGAGAGCAGGACACGCCCCATAAGGCGAAGTCTGACACCCCCCACCCCATGACTGCACGCAGGAGGTCCTGGCTCGTGGCACCCGGGGATCCAGCAAGGGCCTGGCTCATGCTTGGCTGCCAGGAAAGCGCTGAGACGGGTCGGACAGTCTAGAGCCAGCGGCCCCACACGAGCTATTTACTGCCAGTGTTTACAGGGAGGTATAAACACCGGATGGAGGACGACTGCCTGATCCCCAGCGCCGCACGCCCCCAGCCACAGCTGCTCAGGACGACGCAGGGACCCCGAGCAGCGCACGGCAGGACCTGCTCCCCCGGCTGCTTTCAGCCCCGGGGCAGGGGGCGCATCAGAGCAACGACAGCGTCCGTTCCACTCAGGCACCCTCCAGCTGCGCCCCAGGATTCGCCTTCATGGCCGGCCCTGCTTCGGCGCCGTGCAGCCGCTCGACCAGCTGCCACGGTACGGCCCAGAGGCGGCACCCTCTCAGGGACAGAGCCAGGCTCCCCCTGGCAGAGAGGGGCCCAGCTAGGACCTTCGGGCTGGAGTCCTACCTTAGCCAGTGGCGCTGGGGGCCAGGCCCACCCGCCAGAGTGAATTGCACCCGGGGGGCTCCAGGGGGACGGCCCAACTTTCCCAGCTGGGCCTGGGCTCCAGGCAGGGCCACGTTCCAAGTCCCGCACGGGAGGCCGAAGCGGGAGCATCCAGTTGCGCCAAGCGGCCAGCAGCCGCGCCAGGGCGGCTGCACGAAGCCGAGAGGGAGGCAAATGGCTCAGAGATGCCCCTGCCTCTGTTAGGGGGCCCTGCACTGGCCCTCTCCTACGGACTCTCCCTGTAGGAGCTTGGCTCCGGCCCCGCCCAGGCAGGGCTGGCACGAGCCCAGCGCTCTCCCGCAGCAAGCCGTGCGCAGGATGGATAGGACCACAGGGAATGCCCAGCACATGGCCAAATATGGAGCCGAGCGGGGCTGGCCTGACCCGACCCAGCGCTCACTGGCACAGATGAACCCTGGAGGGCACCGGGGCCGGCTGTGCCACAGCCCAGGCTGGGTGTGAAGCGAAGAGGAGGACGCAGCTGGCTGGGCGAGGCACAGAAGCAGATTCCTGCACAGTGACCCCGGGACCGGCGCACGACCCAGCCGCCTCCACGCCGGAGGACGAGCCTGAGGCCCAGGCCAGAGAGCCGCTCTGCCCACCACTGGCGGGTGCTGCCCCGTCCCCTGCCAAGGGGATTTCCCCATGCCCCAGGCCCAGCGCCATGGGCAGAGCCCTGTGGGGAGCAGCCCACCAGGGCAGGGCGAGGAGAACAGGGCCAGCGTCCCGCCCTGGGATGCGGAGACAAGGTGCCATCTTGCAGCAAGAGGGGTTCCCCACCCTGCCCCCGGGTCAGAGGGGTGGGGCTCTGCCCCCCCAACACCCCCCCCCCCCACAGCCCAGGCCTGCCGGCTTGGGGATCCCGCCTGCAGCCAGAGAGAGGAACAGCAGGTGCCTGAGCGTGCCCCAGGCCCGGGGCCGAGTCCCGGCCAGGTCAGCCCAGCCCCGGGCCTGGCTGTGTGTCTAGCCAGGGCCAGCAGAGCCCGGCGCCCGCGGCAGGGACCAGACCGAGGCCAGCGCTCCAAAGCAAGGCTTTATTACAGACCGAAAGGCACCCGCTGAGCCCCAACCCCTCGGCTGGCCAGAGGCTCACACAGGCCAGTCACAGGCTGGGGCAGGGGATAACGTCCAGGGGGCTGCTGGGGGGCGGGGGGCCAGGCCTGTGCCATCCCCAGGTGCAGGGGAACAAGCTGTCGCGTCAGGAGGCTCCGCCGAGCAACCCCCGGCCCCAGGCTGGATTTGCAGGGCCTCGCTGGTCCCACTCGTCCGGAGGAAGCTGCCACCGCCAAGGGCCGCAGGGGCCCCTCCCTGGGCAGGGGTCACGCTCGCTCCTGGAGCTCCGGGCTGGGCCGCCGCTGCAGGACTTGCTGCTTCTGGAGCCCCCGCAGCTTGAGGAGTAGCTCCTGCACGAAGGCCTGCGGGAGACAGAGGCTGGAAGCTGCCGAGCGAGCGCCACGCATCCTTCCCCGTTAGCCCCCGGGGAGAAGGGCAGGTGCCCACCAGAGCAGAGACGCTCGCTCCAGCTGTTCCCACATCATCGCTCCTGCCTGAGGCTTCCCAGCTGTGTCCAACAGCAGGAGGAGCTGACACAGCCCTGCCCCGAGCCAGCAGCTCTCACGCCACCCAGCCCCTCGCTGCCTGGGAAACCCTGGGATGCCAGCTCCCGGGAGCCCCAGCGTGCCCATCACCGGGGCGTCTGGGTACCAGGCGTGGAGGTCAGTGCCGGAGGGCACTGGGGCTCAGGCTGCTGTGGGGGAGGGATTCCCTAAGAGAGCTGCAGCCTCACAGGGGGAGGGGCCTGGTCATGGCAGACACAGCACCGACCCCCCCCGGTGCTGCAGAGCCCGGAATACGGCCCAGCTCCCCCAAGCTCTTAGCCACAAGGCCAAATGGCCCAGATGTGCAGCAAGGGGCCACTGCTGGGTCTGAACGGGGAGCCCTGAACAGGGTTTGGTGCAGGGACGGTTGAGGGCAGGGCAGGATACCAGCCCTGGGCCTTGCACCCCCTGGTCCCTGGAGCTGCCTGCCCCACACCCAAGGCACTAGAGGGGCCAGAGCTGCCTCGTGCAAGCGGCTTGCCCCCAGCCTGGGGGATGGGGCAGCTGGCCGAGCCGGAGATAAGTGGGGATGGGGGAGGAAGCAGAGGGACGAATGTTTTTCCCTTTTAAAGCTCTGATCGGCGGCTGCGGCGGGGCCGTGATGCTCGTGGGAATCGCTGCCCGGGGTCAGGGCTTGGAACGCTGCGGCTGGAGCTGGCACTGGGCAGGGGGCTCCAGCCTGCTCCCTTTGGCTGGCTGGCTGGCGACCAAGTCCTGGGCTGGAGCTGAGTGGGGAGTAGATGAAGGGTCAGCCCAGCGCCAGCAGTAGCCCTGGGGCGGGACTGGGAGCTGTGGGCTCTCCCTGAGGCAGAGGGAGCCGGTGGCTGCAGGGCCCCCGTGGGCTGTGAATGAAGATACAGGCCCTGGGGCGCCACCAGGACCGGAGCAGTGACGCGGTTGGGGTCTCGGCAACCGCCACTCACCTGCGTGTTGTTGTGACATGACTTCAGGATGCCCTGGAAACAGAGACAGACAGACCTGAGCGCAGTGCGCGGGGTCTCTGGCACAGATCCACGCCCCGGCCCACATGGGACAATGGGACCTGCCAGCTCCAGGCCCCCCAGCCTGGACCCCCAGCCCCAGGGGCCCGGCAGCCACAGGACGGCCCGCCCCAGGACCTGGCCCCCCAGCTGGCAGGTGCCCTACAGCCAGGGGCTCGATCCTCCCCTGGACTCTGGCAGGAGCCCGGCACACCCAGCCGGCCTCCCGGGGCAGAGCCCTCCTCTCACTTGAGTGGAGCAGCTTCCCCCGTCCCTGTGATCTGGAGCGAATCCGGGGTAGGGGGTCTGACCCACAGCAGGTGCCGCAGGAGGCCAGGCTGCCTAGCTGCGCTCGGGGCCCAGTGGCGGAAGCACGGCCCATCGGCCCCCTGGAGAAAGTCTCTCCCTGACCCCGTCAGCGCCGGCTGATTCTCTGCCTGAATCATGCAGCCCCGGGGGGCCCCGCCGGTCAAAGTCCCACACAGCTTGGAAGAGAAGCCACGGAACAAGCCTCTGACAGCAGCCGTTCCCCATGGCCAGCGCCGCCTGTGCACCGCCTCCGTGGCGGGACAGAGCCCGGGCCATGCCCCACGGTTCTGCGGGCAGAGCACAGGGCCCCCTGGACAGACAGGCCCCAGGCCAGGGCCCCGAGCTGCTGAGAGGGGATGGGGCTGGCCGGACCCCGGCACGTACCTGCAGCTGTGCGGCCCGCGCCTCGTCTGTGTCCAGCTCCAGGAGTTCATCAATGTTCACTTCATCCGGCATCTCTGCCTCCTGCAATGAGACGGGGCTCAGGAGCGGGGTGGGGGGGATGCAGCCTTGGGGGGTGGCCTGGGGTCTGAGCAGCCTGGACAGGCCCTCCTCCCCCACACACACACACTTCCCTGGAGCTGCCAGGCCTCTGCCGTAATCCCCTCCCAGCTGCTCTGTGCTGGGGAGTGGATCCCATGCCAGCCCTGCCTAGTCCCCACAGGAGAGCCATGTGCAAGGGGCCCCAGCCTCACCCTGGGGCTCCCCCCGCCGCAGGGTCTCCCAGCGACAAAGCCGCCCTTGCCAGCTCAGGGAAGCTCAGGCCAGAGGGTTCCTAGCTCCCGAGGCCGGAAGGGACCTTGTGCTCATCTCGGCCGACCCCCTGCATGGCCCAGCCCAGAGCCCAGCCCCCCCAGTAACTCCTAGGGCAGATCTGCTGCAAGCCAGCCCCTCTCGCTCTGAACTGGGGAGCAATGGAGATTCCCCCCACCCATCCATCCCAGGTGAATTGTTCCGGGTGGGGGGTGGATTTCACCCATCGGAAATAAGATGCAAACGTTTAAGAGTCAAACTCTGTCTCGCTTCATGTGGCTCGTCAGATCTTCAAGTATTTGTGCCCCGGGGCCCATAGCATGATTGCCTGGGCTCCAGTCACCCCCAACCTTCTCTGTGTGACGCTACGCGGAGCTCGTTCAAACCCTTTGCTGGTTCTCGCCTCTCTTCTCGGACCCCCTGCAATTGACCCACCTCCTCCGTGAGTTGTGGGCTCCCGAGCGGGATGCAGGACCCCAGCAGCGGTCATGGATTGGAGCAGGTGGCAGGAATTTGGACTCCAGACCCAGATCTGCAGAAGCGCTGGACATCCCCAGAGCCAGTTAAAGCCAGCGCCACCCAGCCCCGGAGCGCCAGGCTCCAGCCCCTCTGGCAGGCGAAGCCATGCCCTACACACATTCACAGGGCAGGGGGCTTTGCCTCTCATGCCACACGGTGCCCTGCATGTGTGTGAGGGAGCAGGGAGCAAGGCGGATTGACCTGGGAATGTTGCGCGGGAGTTTTATTGAGACTGTCGGCATTGGTGATGGGATACCAGGGCGAGGATACCTGAGCATGTAACCTGAGCCCAGGAGGGGGGTAGGGACAGGTGACACCTTTTCCCCAGGAAACTGGACAAAGGCTGGGGGAGGAGCCGGGGGCGGTGGCTGGAGGGGTTTTGGTTTAGAGCTGGCTGGGGAAGCGGAGGGATAAGCTCCCTACCCCCCTGGGGACCTGATTGAGGGGTCCTGGTTGTACCTACGAGTGCCATTTGGATGGTGTTCCTGTCCAATTAACCTTCCGTTTCACTGGCTGGCTGAGAGTCCCGGTGAATTGCAGGAATTGGGGATGCAGGGCCCTGACTCCCCCACACTCCATGACAATGTGACCCCAGGCCGGGCCCTGTTGTCACATGGGATCGCCTCCCTCCTGGCCCATCTGCTCATTCAGCACCAGGAAATGCCAGCAATCAGCCTGGGGCATGCAGGCTGCTTCCTGCCAGAGCCCAATACAGGAGCAGCTGGCCCCGGTCTGGCGAAGGGAGCCGGGCCAGGCCCCAGGGCCCACGTCAGCAGGTCCGTCCTCATGCCCAGTGCCACAGGACAAGGCCTGACCCAACAGCGCCCGCAGGTGCCGAGCCCAGCCCAGTGGGTGAGGGCAGAGGGCTCGGCCCCATGGTGGGGGGGTTTAATCCCCCTTTGTTCCCCCAGCTCTGGCAGAGCCCCCCCTCCCCCCAACCTGGCTGAGGCAGAGCCCCCCCCACCCCCGTGCTCTCCTGGCCTGGGGTCCCTGCAGACCTGCCGGAGCCATGCACCCCAGGGGCCAGCCCTGCACCCCAGGTGAACTTGGGGCCTGCGAGAGCCTGCTCCGCCGCCCCCCCCCGGCCACTCCCACCCCAGCTGGCAGCTTCCCCCTCCCTCGGGTCCAGGGCCAGGCCGCTCCGGATACGCCTGGTACAGAGCCCCATTGTCCTGCTGGCGCCCAGCGCTGCCAGGCTGTAAACCCCGTGCCCAGCACCCCCTGGCCCTACCAGTCACCAGATGGGCTGCAGGCCCCTCCCCCACTCCGCTCCTTCTGGGCCATACGCAGCTCGGACTGACCAGCCCACGGCTTGGGGACTGCTCTGCAGGGACCTGCTGCTCCCCCCTTGCCAGAGCCAGTGTCCAGGTCCTGTGTTTCTGGAGGAGGGAAGGAAAGAGGCTCCCATCCCCCACTAGCAATCAGCCCCCAGGGGGAGGGGAACAATTCCTGACAATGGAACAGCTGTTCCCAGTCCCACCCCATCTGGCCTGTAGAAAGAGAGGCTGGCGGGGGATGGCCCTGAGCCGGGAATGCGAAGGGTTAAACCAGGATTTCCCCCCCACTTACAGCCAATGGGATCAAGGCACAACGACCCCCTCCACCCCCCAATGCAGCCCCCCGCCCTGCTGGCCAAGCTGGGTGCAGGCCTACGCAGAGGGCAGAGGCTGTGGGCAGTCAGAGAAAACTGGGCCGTGGCTCTAGGGAAGGGACTGGGTGTTGCACCCGGGTTTACAGGGGGATCTGTGGGGCCAGCTCCAGCCCTGGGTTTTATGGCATCTGCCTGAGAGCTGGGCCAGGCGCTCGGCCATGGGCTCATTGGACCCCCGCGGTACCAGCTCCCAGCCAGGGCAGGGCTAGCGGGAGAGCAAAGCGCCCAACTCCCAGAGGAGACCCTGGACGTGAGCCGATTGCAGCAGGAGGCCAGGGCCCCGGGAGCAGAGAGGGCTGGGCATGGGTACGGCTGGAACATGTCAAGCCCCCCGCAGAGCAGGGGACTGTCCCCAAACTCCACAGGGCACCGGGGGGCACATCCCCAGTGGGCAGAGCGTGTTGCCTCTCCCACTTTGGGGGCCAGCCCCCCTTCCCCCTCCTGAGCAGAGGATGTGAACGTGGAGGCGGCTGGGGAAGTCTGAGCCATGCCACAGGCTACCCACGGTTCCGCTTCCTGACGCGGCGAGCGCAGCCTGGCATCCGTGGGGGAGCCAGCTGCCGGGTCACCTCTGCCTGCCAGCCCCGCAGGTTCCTGCCCCACGCGCCAGCTTGAGAGCTGGACGGGCTCCCCTGACCTGACGGGGGTCTCCGTGGAGTCCCCACGGCTTTCCCCTGCTGCAGGTTTGTGGCCATTTCCCCCCCCAAGCCGGCACCCAGCCTGAGCGCCAGGGGCCTGCCCCTCGCAGGCTGGGCAGCACCAGGCCCCATGTGCATCTGCAGGGCGCCTGGCCAGGGCGAGCCAGGAGGGGCCCCGCTATCACAGCTCACATCCGGAGCTGAGCCCCGCTCGACTCCCTTCCAAACAGCTCCGAGGGCCAGTTCCCCCAGTGCCAGGGAGCTGCCTTAGGGATCCCATGCTGGGGGCTGGTTTCCTCAGAGCCCTGGCACGAAGCAGGGGTGAGTTATAGGGAATGGTCTGGTCTCGCCTGGTGGCCCCCTCACACCCCAGGCAGCCGTGTTAACAGCCACCTTCTCCAAGGCCTGTTCGACGCTGCAGTGGGGCAAACGATGCTCTGGCGCAACGTGACAACGCTGTTCCAGTGCACGGCTCATCGGAACCAGGTACGTGCACCTCCCTCCGTGCGAGAAGAGCCCCGGGCGAGAGCGGTGATCTCCCTTCGCCTGGGAGGGAAACGCAGATGGAGCTCTCCAGGCCGCCCGTGCCAGCCGCTCTCTCCTTTCATGGAAGAGTTGAAGCAAAGGAGAAAGTCTCCTATTTTTATAGCTGGAGATTCCTGACTCGCAGCACTTCCTGCTGCGGGTTCCCCAGGCCGGCCAGCCGGGCGGGGGCGAAAGTGCTTTAGCGTTTGGCCATGGAAGGCGACATTAAAGAGCAGCAACAAGGTGCATTTCAGGGCTTGGCCCCAATTCTGCACTTCCTTGGGCAGCCACGTCCGGCCGCACAGAGCCGAGCGGGAGCATTTGGCCCGGGTTCTGGTGTCTGCGTTGGGTGCAGGACAGCAGAGAATCAGGCCCAATGTTCTGAAGTGCGAGACGCGGCTGCTCTTCCCCAGAGATCTGGCAGAAGCCCCGGCGCACGCAGCCCGACACGCTGAACGACCCCAGCAGAGACAGAGCCAACGTCGGCCTCTCTCCATGAGGGCCCGACCGGAGCTCGGCAGAAACCGGCTAATTCTAGCCCCAGAGGAAGGCAGAGGTGGGAGCCCAGCTCAGCTGGGACGGGGAGGCACGTGCGGACTGCAAACCAGCCCCCCCCAGATAACGCCATTGCAGTGTCGGGGCAGCCCAGAGCGGGCAGCCCGGGCCAGGCGTTCCGCACAAGCACTGGTGCCCGGTGTGCTGCCACACTAGGAATTCAGTCAGTCACGGGGGAAACAGGCCGGAGAGACTCGCGTTTCACACAGC
Organism: Trachemys scripta elegans; assembly: GCF_013100865.1. Lineage (NCBI taxonomy): Eukaryota > Metazoa > Chordata > Testudines > Emydidae > Trachemys > Trachemys scripta. Next base: position 9,004,939 of record NC_048313.1, read on the forward strand.
CACACGCCGGCACCTGGCCCGACTGGGCGGCACTTGGGTCTTGCCGGGAGTCACTTAGGGGAATCAAACTGCTGATCTCAGGGGGAGAGCAGGAAGAAGTGGAGAGCCCAGTGCAGGGGCCCGACCCTCAGGCCAGGCCCTAGACTGGAGATGGCTCCAGGAGCTGGCAGAACCCCAATCTGAGACCCCTTGCAGGGCCCTGACGACTTTCCGGACAGCACTGAGGCTGGGGCAGGCCTGTAAGGGCCCCCCACGCTCCCTGGTTGCTTTGGAAAGTCGCCCCCAGCCCTTCCCAAGTTCTGCAGCCAGGGCAGCAAAGGGACCCACGGGGCAGCCAGGGACGCCAGCCGCTCTGCAGAGCCCCAAGAGAGGGAGGGAGTCCAGAGTCCCAGGTCTCCTCTGTTCCTTGTTCTCCTCCCGCACGCCCCAGACCCAGGGCAGCTGGGGAGTCCTGGCTAATCACGGCACTGGCCCAGCCCAAGGCAAAGGGTCTTGTCCAGCCTGTGGCCCCAGCAGCCAGCCATGCAAGGTTGTGCCCCGTCACGGCCCCCGACAGCAAAGGGCATAGCCCAGGTGCTGAGCAACCATTAGCCTCTAGCTCGGACACAGCCCTTCAAACCTCACAGCCAGAGCCACCGAGTCAGCGCAGAGCTCCCCACCCACATCCCCGGGAGCAGCTGTGCCCCCCATGAGCCGCAGGCTGCTGTCTGCAGGGGGGTCGCAGCAGAGACCCCTCCCCACATCGGTAACAGGCCCCATGGCAGAGGGTGCCGCATACCCAGGGTCACCCCAGCCCCGAGCTTGGGGCTCAGGGAACGAGGGACCCCGGCAGCAGGGGGAGCTCCCCGATCGGCCCAGGGCTCTGGGAGGGGAGTGGGGGCTGGTGGGTTGAAGCAGGGGGGCTGGGCACCCGGACTCCTGGGTTCTTTCCCGGCTCTGGGAGGGCAGAGGGGGCTAGTGGCTGTCCCATGGCCCTGCCCAGTGAGCTTCACCCAGCGCTAGGCAGGTGCCAAATTCTGTCCCGACCTCGGAGAGAAGAAATTCTGGGTGTCCCAGGACTGAGGATGGCGGAGCCGCGCCCCCATCTCAGCCCCGGCGCTCGCCCGTCCCGTGCGCCCCGGCGCAGCTCACCCGGCCCCGGTACAGCTCCTCCAGGCGCCCGTCGATCCATTTCTCGGTGTCCAGCCGCCGCTGCAGCTCCCGCCGGTCGTACTTCACCGTCACCCGGGCTTGGCGCTTCTGAATCCCGGGGCTGCGGGCTGGTTCCGCCCGGGGACTCCCCGGAGAGCGCGCCGGGGACCCCCGCCCCAGCCGCCTGCCCACCCGGTTCGCAGCCATCAATGCCCAGCACCGCCACGGGAGCCGCAACCCCGCTCAGCCCGCGGCTTATGGCGTGGGCAGGGCCCGTGGGCGGGGCTTCGGGCCGGGCTAGGCACTGCCCCTCGGGAAGCGCACGGCCGGGAGGCCCCTGGGGGGCTCGGTGAGTTGGGAGCGCGCGCGGCGCGATGGGGAAAGGTTAGCCGNACTGGGGGGCACTGGGGGGCACTGGGGGCAGCGAGGCAGGGCTGGGGAGCACTGGGGGGCAGCGAGGTACGGGGGGAGGCAGGGCTGGGGGGCACCGGGCTTGGGGACGGCAGGGCTGGAGCCCGGGGGGCACTGGTGCTTGGGGGCGCACGGTGGGGGGCTCAGTGCGAGGCCAGCGCACTGCCTGGGCTGGGATGCCCATAGTCAGGCCCCAGGCGCTGGGGGAGGGGTTTTCCCAGGCTCAGCCCGGGCACTGGGTGGCAGCCCCCACTGTGTGAGGACACTTTGCACCCGGGGAAGGTTTGGGCTCTGGTGACGTGCCCCGGGTCACGCAGCCAGTCTGGGGAGGCAGGGAATTGAAACCCGGCTACCTGAGCCCCAGGCCAGCATCCTAACCACTAGACTGTGCTTCCTCTCTGCAGCGGTTGGTGTCAGGTGCTTGCCCAGCGTTGTGGCAGAGCTCTGGGCAGCCCCCAGTCCTCCCAGAGAGCACTCAGTTGCCGTACGCCCGGGCACGCCCCGGGAGAGGCAGGGCCGTGCCCACAGGCAGGCAGGGCAGGGGATCTGATCTCGGTCCCCTGCGGTCCAGGTGAGTGCCCCGGCCACGGCCCCGTCAGTGCTTCCCCTGGGCTGGGTGAGCTGCGCAGGAAAGGAGAAGTGACCTGGCCCCAAACGTTCATTTGCATCGAGATGGTTCCGCTGTTTCCATCTTCGCGCCATTTTCTCCTCTCTTCCCCTGACCTCGGGAACTGGGACCGTCTCCGGGGCAGGGCCGCCCAGAGGATTCAGGGGGCCTGGGGCAAAGCAATTTCGGGGGCCTCTTCCATAAAAAAAGTTGCAATACTATAGAATAGTATATTCTCGTGTCCCACCCCGGGACCTCTGCATGTGTTCATTGTTCCACCCCCATCACTAGCCAGTGGAAAGCCAAAGCCCTCACCCCCATCACTAGCACCCCCTCTCCTAATTTCCCTCTCCTCCGGGATAGCATCGGCTCTGGGTCGCTCGCAAAGGCCCGAATTCAGTACCCAGCCTGTTGTGTTGCCTGCAGTGCAATGAATGGGCCAGAGAGTCCCAGGGGCGACGGGACCTTGGCACTGTGCAGTTACACCCGGGGCAGGGGTTCGCGCAGGGAGACGCAGCCTGCTCGGTCCCATGGCAAAGGCACGGCTGCAGCAGCGTGTACAGGTTCAGAGGCCACTGAAGATGGTCTCAACCGTCCTTTCACTGTCGTTAAAGTCCATCCCTGCTTCTCCTAAGACTAAACACGCTAAGGCAAGGCAAAGGCAGAGAAGAACAGCGACGTGAGAGAGAGACCCGGGCGTCTGTCTCCACTGCCGACTCTCATATGCAACCTCAGCGCTGGAGAAACACGGGCCCAGGCCGTGGTCTGACCAGCCGTGCCGAGACCTGGCAAACTCATACCAACATGGGCTGTTTAGGGTGTTGCTTTTAACTGCCTCTCTGGGCACAAGCTCGCAGCAGCCCTGGTGGACAGACAGGCCCGGCCGGCTCAGACAGGATCTTCGGAACCAGAGAGGAAGAAATACACTGAGAAAGACAAACGAAACCAAGGGAGGGGGAGGCAGCTGCAGGAGCCCCAGTCTCATGGTCCAGGAGGCGTTTAGAGAGTTAGCCGGAGCTGCCAGAGGGGACAATCGCATCTCTGGCCTGGCCTGGCCAGGACGTCTCAGGATTCGGATGGTGAAGGTGCCATGGCTCCAGGTGGGGTGCGGGGTGAGGGAGGACGGGCAGGGCTGGGGGGTGAGGGCTGTGGCGGTGAGGAAGGACAGGCAGGGCTGTGGGGGTGAGGGAGGACTGTGGGGGTGGCTGGGCACCTGGACTCCTGGGTTCTCTCCTGGCTCTGAGAGGGGAGTGGGGACTAGTGGTTAGAGTGGGTGAGCAGTGATCGTCACCTAGCGCTAGGCAGGTGCCAAGTTCTGTCCCGAGCTCGGAGAGAAGAAATTCTGCTTCTTTCCAGCCTCCCCTCCCTCATTTCAATCCTCCCCCCGCAGTCTCTTTCAAGGTCCCCAGAGCGGGGAGGGGCAGCATAGTCCAGCCTCCCCATTATGTCGTCCACCAATTAAGCCTAGTTTCCAATGCACCAGTTTTGGCCCATTTATTTTCTGTCCCGTTCTCCTTTGTTTACCGAACACAATCTCCACACCGGCCTTGGCTGGGACCCGGAGACGTTTCTGTTTGGCCCAGCCCAGTCTGTGCGTCTCCCCTGTGCACCTTGCCCCTGACTCAGCCTTTCCTGTCACGGGCGACTCTGCCCTTCGGAAGCTCTCCCCGCGGTTCAGCGGCGGCTCCCGAGCCCGAGCGACCCAGTTATCGGCACAGGCTGCGGCCCGCAGTGGGGTCGAGGGTCTTTTTGCGGGATCGGGCCCCGTGTTGCTGGCGGTTCCACGAGCCCAAACAGAACCCCCCTGCTGCCCTCTGGTGGGGGAGGGAGGTCACAGCATCGAGATGGGACGGAGCTGAGGCGAAATCCGGCCGCCCACTTGTGGGACTCTGGTGCGACTCTGGCTGCAATGGCAGGTGTCTGTCACCACTAGGGGGCACCACCCCGGCCCCACTCTGGGTCGGGGAGACGGCCTGGACCAGGTGGGACGGGGGAACTGGGCTGTGCGAGCTCTGGCTGGCTCAGGGGGTGGGGGTGGGACATGGGGGCGCCGATTCTCCTTGGGCAACAGGAAGACAAATGTCATTAACCACCATCCCGCCGGCTGGCATGGTCCACGGGAGAGCTTTAGCGTCTCTCCTGCCTAGACCGTCCCTCGTTTGCCTCCAGCTCGTTAGGCCCGGGCGTAACTCCCTGGCCCCAGCTCAGAGGCGGCTTGGGGCTGGGCCGGCTCTGGGCGCGCTGGAGACAGTCGGGTGGGGTGGCAGGTCCGACTGGCCAGAGGCTGCAGAAATGTGGCCTGAGACTCGTTACAGCCCTTATCTGGAAGCGGCTGGACTCTTTAACATGCACATCTCCCGCCAGGGGGTGAGGCCTGCCGTTCCCCCAGGAGCCCTGGCCAGTTACTGCAGCCGGGGGCCATCTCCCCTAGGAACGCCGCCCTAAGCAACACCCCGGGTGCTTTAACCAGCCTGAATTAAAGGGGCTTCGTTGGGGCTCCGCTCAGGCCCGAGGGGAAAGACTTGCTGGCAGCTGCGCATAAGGTCCCTCTTCAGGGCAGGGACCGGTTTGTGCAGGGCCTGGTCTGTGGCTGAGGCCCCAGGCTTTCCAGAGACACACCTAGTCACGGCTCGGGGGAGGCTGCCAGCCAGGGCGAACCAGTGCTGGGTATTGCACCCGCAGGGAAAAGAACCTCCCAGACCAAAACACGGACCAGAAACCCTCTTCCTGCGCCAGAAACCCCCCCCACTCCCAGCCCCCCGCTCTGTCCTCTGCCCACGACTGGCCGCCAGGTGCGATCCAGCAGCCGGGCCAGGCCGGGGGCATGCGGGGGCATGAGCCCCCCAGTTCATGCCAGGCTCCCGCTGGGGCGGGGTCTGTGATTCAGGGCGGGGGCAGGAGGGGTCACCAATGCGTCAGCGACTTTTTTTAAAGCTGGGGGTGTTAGAGCCATAAAAAGGCAATAACCCGGGGAGGAGGCCGAGCCCGAGTCAATCATTGACCCTCTTTGTTCCACAGCCCTGCCTGTCCTCCCTCACCCCCCGCCGCCCTCC
>NC_048313.1:9013947-9026814 GCF_013100865.1 Trachemys scripta elegans
GGCTGCGGGAGCCTCGCGGGGCTGGCGTCTCCAGCAAAAGGGAGACAGTCTTGATCCCGGGTGCGGGGTTTACACACCAGCCAGCCCACCCCGGCTTAGTGAGACTGCCTGGAAAAACCTCCTGGCAAGTGGTGGATGTTCCTTGGCGCTGTGCAGCCAGAGGGGTGGGTGTGTGAGTGACTCCGAGTCCCAGGACACTGGCAGGGTGTTTGCTCTATTGTCTCTGCCTGCTGGCCCCCCACCCCAGAAGTGGCTGCACCTTAATAGTTTGTTCCTGCCTTTACATTGCGTTCTCTGGCGGAGGGTCTCAAAGCTCTTCACTGAGGCTAGGTGTCCTGTAAGGTCCCTTCACTGCCCCACCCGTGGGCCAGGATCTCACAGTGCTAGGGGCTGTACAAACCATGAAAAGGTGCCACCTGCCCCAAAGAGCTGGTCTCCTGTCCCTAAGGTGGGGTGGTAGAGCTGGGACCTGAACCCGGGAGTCCTGACCCCCATGCCTGTGCTTTCACCACTAGGCCAGGTAACCTCTGTGTTATGCCGTGGTGGTGTAGCCCTGTGGGTCCCAGGATATTGGAGAGACAATGGGTGAGGTCATGTCTGTTTATTGCACCAGCTGCTGCTGGTGAGAGAGCCAAGCTGGTAACCGATATGACCTCGCCCACCTTGTCTCTGGGCTCTAGAAAGGGGCATTCTCATGCTCCGCTCATCCCTGGGGGCGGATAGGATCAGGTTTCAATAGGAGCGCGCCTGCCCTCCCCTGTAGCTAGCCTGAGTTACAGCAGTGGTTCTCAACCAGGGTGTGCTTACCCCTGGGGGTACCCAGCGATCTCCCAGGGGGTACAGCAGGCTACGTGAAAAGCCCTAGTGAAGTCAGTACACACTGAATTTTCACACAATGACTTGTTTATACTGCTCTATGCACTATCCAGTGACGTGCAAGTACCATATTTATATTCCAACTGATGTATTGTATAATTATATGGTAAAAGTGAGAAAGTCAGCAATTGTTCAGGACTAGTGTGCTGTGCCACTTCTGTATTTTTATGCCTGATTTTGTAAGCAAGGTTAAGTGAAGTGAAACTTGGGGTACGCAAGACACGTCAGCCTCCTGAAAGGGGGACAGGAGTCTGGAAAGGTTGAGTGCCAGTGGCTTGCAGTTGTCAGGAACTGTGTCCTGGGCACAGAGCTCCCTTTGTGACCACTTCTCCCCCCCCCACGGGGTTGGCACACCAGAACTTGCTGCAAAGTCTAGTTGTTAGAGGGGCTGGAGAGAAAGGGACGATGGTGCGGCTCTCGGAGCTAGAATCAGGTTATCTGGGCCAGTCACATCTGGCTACGGGGGGGGGGGGGGGCAAGGGCCAGGCTGCAGGGGAACTGAGCAGCGCAGACCCTGGGGCTAAGAGGAGAAGAGGGTGCCGGAGCCTGCTATTTCCCTGGTGTAGTGTGCGACCCTCTGTAACCCAGAACCAACCTGGCCCCCACGGTGTAAAGATGGCTCCACCGCCCTCCTTCTGCTCTGACTCTGAGCTGATTGAAGGTCATTGGCCTGGAGCAGGGAGCTTTCTGCAGCTTCCTCTCCCCACCCCACATCCACCTTGTCAACAAAACAACTTCCTGGTGAGCGCAGGCTGCGGCCCGGCACCGTCTCTCAAGGCTGCTTGCTGTGGGTGAGCTCACCCTGCACCAGTGCAACCCAAGTGGTGAATTCAAACGGGGCGCGTGAAACCCGTGCAACCCTCAGGGTGGCTGCTCCGGTTTGGGTTGAAGAACAGCTCGTTGGTGCTTAACCTAACGCTGTTCCCGCCGGCTAGAGGAAAGCCGAGTTCCCACGCAGGTTTGCGCTGTTCAACGGACTTGGGTTTTAAATCGATGTAAATGGCACCAATTTCCCCCTGTAGACAAGTCTGTTCTGAGGGTGCAATGTGCAGAGGCACAAAGGGGCCCGGGAACGCGATCGCTCTCCAGAGCTAAAACTGGGGGGTGGCAAAGATGAAGGGACTTGCCCTGCACTGAGGCTGTATGGTCCGGAGACTTGGGACCTGCCGATTCAGGGTTGTCTGAAGAATTTCAGTGGGGCTGTGCGAGCGGGGCTGGCTGTGCGAGGGGCTGTGCGAACACAGAGCAGGAGGCTCTCCTGCAGCGGCTGCCTCTCCAAACCCTTCCCAAGTGCTGCTAGTGCCGTAGCTGTTCTGTGCCCTGCGCAGGGCTCACCTCCCGGTCACGGCTCGGGTTATGTCCCGTGTTTCTCCAGGCCAGGGCAGCTCCGTTTCTGGCCTTGGGGCAGAGAAACTTGGCGGGCCGAGTCTCCTTGTGCTGAGTCTCCTTGTGCTGTCGTTTATCCAGTGCGAAAGGCCGCCGTTCTGACACGGGCTGCTTTATGCCTGCTCTGCAATGGGTTAAACACCTGCACAAGGTGCAGGGCAGCGGAAGTGGTGCCCACGGGGCTGGCAGCTCACTGTAGCTCTGAGCGTCTGGAGCCTGGCGTGTGACCCCCTCTCCCCTGGCTCGTCAGCCCGCCGTGACTCATGAGGCGGATGTGAACCTGCCCTGCTGAACTGCTGCTCTCAAACCACAGAGGCCTGTCTGGGGAGGGCGTGTGCTCGGGGTCACAGCAAGGTGGTAACTACGCTGCTGGCTGCGATGTGATGTCTCAATTGCTGGCCGGTCTCTGCCCGGTCCAATGGCAGGTCACACGCTTCCGGAGGGGCGGGGAGGGGTGTGTGAGAAACTCCAGCAGGTAAATACTCACTCAAATACCCGCCTGTCTATTGGCAGGGAGGCAGCAACGTGCATTTAAACTTGGCCGGGCACGCTGGAGTGGCCTCTGATGGGAATAGAATTGATTCTTTGTAATCGCCCCCTGGTGCTCGGTGCTGTACGCTCCTGGGACCTGCCCACACCAGTGGGTCACAGGGCAACACAGTTCCTGGCCCAATGAGGTCACGGTCTGATCGGTGGCTCAAAACTTCCTCTCTCAGGTCCTATGTGTCTGGGATCATAGAACAAAACCCTCAGCAAACAGGTTCACAGTCTCCCCCGCCCCCCCCTTGTGTCTGGAGAGAGTGAATCATCGCTCCTCTCCATGACTCCCTCTGTTCCAAGGAAAGAGGAGGAACTCAGTGGAGCTGGGCTCCTGTTGGCAGCGGGAAGTGAACGAGTGTGCGCCGGGGTCAGGTCCTGCCTGCAGTGGGCAGAGTGTGCCGGACACCAGCCCAGTGAGCTCTGGTGCATTGAAAAGCCTGCCAGGCTTTTCCGAACAAACCCCTGGCAGCTTCAGTCGAAGGTCCCGATCCTGCGATTAGCGCCACCCAGGAGCAGAAAGTGTCACCGCGGCTCCCTTGCCAAGATCGGGGCCAAGGGCAGCCGGGAGCTGGGGCTTTCCCGTGCGTCCTGCCTCTCTGCCTTGCTCCCTCTGAGCTGCAGTGGGACAGGGAGGGGGAGCTGAGGCCAGTGGGTTGGATCAGGCCCCTGGGAGGGGACTGCTTTGGGGCAGGGGGTGTCTCTGGGTTCGTGGGGGGCCCTGGTCTAGGACTGAGGCTCCGAGGCGCTACCCCAGTGTCAATAATGGCACCAAACGCCCGCAGCCAATGCCGCGTCCTGGGGTTCGGGTTATTGCGTCTCGCTGCACAGCCGCTGCTCGGGTGTGAGCCAGAGTGAAACTGCGGGTGGCAGAGCCGGTCCAGCCTGTTCTGGGTGACTCACCGAAGGCTCTGGCCGGAACAGCTTGTGCTGGGAACAGGTCTTTGGGGGGGGGGCTCCTGTTGCCCTGCCTGGCACCCGCAGCACTGGAGGTGTCATGGGAGGCTCGAGCTTCTGAATCTAAACACGGAACTTCCCACAGCTTCCTCCCCTCCCCGGCTCCCTGATCCACCAGCCGAAGGGCTGGCGCATGGGGCCCCACGGAGGCCTTCGGCTGCCTGCCCTGGGAGCTGTGTGACGGGCTTGTCTTGTCTGGCAGAATATCTGGGCATGGGAAACTGCTTTGATCCCTTTCTTTTCTAACTCCTCCCTCCTCTTCCCAGTCCCATGGGCACAGGGACCCTGGCTGAGGGGCTGGGCACAGGGACCCTGGCTGAGGGGCTGGGCACAGAGACTTGTTTCATTGCTACCTGCCTTTTAAAGGGGACTTACAAAGGGGGGGGACGGGACTGAGCCTGAGTCTTGCTTTATGGTGGCTGGAGCCGGAAAGGGTTAAAATAAACAAATGACTGCTCGGCATGGTGCCTGGGGGGCCTGGCTACCCCGTGGGGGGGGGGGGACAGCTTGGCATGTGGCAGGTGCTTGGGGAAGTGAGGTCTGACCTACCGAGATCCAAGGGATTTTTATGGGGCCTGTTCAACTCTGAGAATAAGCAGTGGGGAGCCCCCCAGGGAGCTGGGACGCAGAGTCTGTTAGCTGGCAGCTTTCCTGCCTCTTGGGGGGGGAGCGTGTTGTAAACAGGCCAGGACCTCGGAGCCTCTTGGGGGTTGCTGTTGTATTGGAGAAAGCTGGTCAGGTTTGCATCTGGGCAATTCAGGGCTGTTCCCGCGCTGGTGGCCTCTGAACGTGCAGCCCCTGGCGCAGGGATTGCACAATGCCTCTTGACGGGGGATTGATGTGAACAAGCGTGGCTCTGTCCAGGCGGGAGGGGCCTCGCTGTGGAAGGATTGCTGGCTCCTTTGCCCGCTGGGTGTCTGACACCCCCGTGCTCTGTCCCAAGCAAGACGAACGCGCTGGTGTGCTGCTTGCCTCCCAGCCCCGTGGGGTGACCCTAGGGCCGCCCTTCTGCTTTGCTCGTCTGGACAGCGCAGCTGCTGGTTTGGGGGGGGTGCAGCGAAACGCCAACGCTGCTCCGGCTGCATGCGGGCTCTTTGGCTCCCCACAGCACGGTGGGGCTCGGACCAGGCACTGACAGGGGAGGGGATGGACGAGACCTGGTTCCACCTTGGCCTTTTCAGAAACAACACAGAAAGGAGGGTGGGCAAACCCTGAACAGCCGCTCTGAGCATTTCCTGCTTTCCCCTCGGCCTCCTGCCAGGCCTTTGCTAAATCCCTGTTTACCAACCGCAGGGCTGAAACCACGGGACCGGGTGTGGAACCAGGAAGCACTTGGGGTGTCTAATTTAGAAACGGCTTTGCAAGAAGTGCTCTGAAAACAACAAAGCGTGGAGCCAGCCAGAGTGCCTATGGGGGGGCAGCCCCTCACCGTTACTCGCAGCCCTGGAGAGAGCCGGGGTTCTTGGCACACCCTGGCCCTGGGCTCCACCCTGCAGAGCGACGTGGGCTGAAATGCTTCAGCTCGGGCCCCGTTCTCGGCCTGGCATCCCAGGCAGTCGCTTGCACCACATGCTGATTTGCTAGTCCCTGGCGTCCAGCACTCACTTCGCTCTAGCGCAGAGGTCTCAAACGTCCTGGCACTGCGACCCCCTTCAGACAACGAAAATTACCACCTGGCCCCAGGACTTCACTGCCCTGGGTGGGGGGCATCAGAGCCACGGCCCAAGGGCTTCGGCCCCGGGCCCCAGCAAGTGTAACACCAGCCCTGGTGACCCCATTAAAACTGGGTCCCAACCCACAGTTTGAGAACCGTTGCGCCAGCGTGCGCCAAACCCCAGCGGATGGGAGCAGTTCTGAGTGGTGCTGGCTCTGCAGTGGTTAGATGGCTGCCAAGGGGAAAGCCCCCTCCGTGCAGTGTCCTCTTCGCTGAGCTGTTGCTTCCTGGCCGGCCCCTCGTGCACGGGAGGAGCTCCCTGTAGGCAAAGCCACTTCATTGCCCTGGGTGTGCTGAGCGCGCGGGGGGCCTGCCACGCTGACCCGCTGTCTGCGTAGATTTCCCCGTCTGTCAGGCTGGCTGCACTGTGCTGAGATTGCCGGCTGCTGGGGGCAGGGCCTGTCTGGGTTCACCTAGAAACATGAGCTTATCGCTGATGAGACACCTCTGCTTTGGTCTCCAGAGCGCTGCCTCTTGCCCAAGGTGGTGGGCAGGTGCCGGGCCTCCTTCCCGCGCTGGTGGTACAACGCTACAAGCCGGACGTGCCAGCGTTTCACCTACGGCGGCTGTGGGGCCAACCTCAACAACTTCCTGGTGGAGGACGAGTGCCGGGTGACATGCGCTGTGGCCACAGGTGAGGGTGTGGGGGGTCCCGCTGTTGTTTTGGGCTGTGGCCCCGTGTGGTCTGGCTACTGCGTAGCTTGGCGGAAGGTCTAGGGAGCTGTGGGGTGCCTGCCCCTCTTCCTTGGGCTACTCGGGCGTGGCACACGCCTGCCAGGCAGGGACCATTAAGGCAGGGACCAAGTGTGGGCAGAACAAGACTAGGGAAGAAACATCTCTCACCCCTGAGCTGCTCAGAGGCCCAATGGGGCTGTGCTGGGACTCAGTCTGGGTAATGGACAATAAATACGCTGGCTCTGTTTGGACTGGGAGCAGCTGGTTGCAGGGAACCCCGAGCTGGGTGCAAGGCAATAGATCTCCCGGGGCGGAACCAGGAGCCAGTGGGCACTGACGCTGTCTCCTGTAGTGGGCTGGCCTGGTGTAGGGGAAACGCTTGGCTTGTGTGGTTCGCTCGCAGTGCAGGTCTGATGTCCAACCCCCTTGATTTCCAGATGGGGAGGACTTGAATGAGATTCCGCAGGCCAGCCAGAGAACAGAGCAGAGTGCAGATGGTGAGCACTGGGCGGTGGGGCTGCCTTCCTGGGGGGAGCCCCTGCCACTTGGGGGTTTATTATGATCTGTAGGGACCAATCCTGCTCCCCACCCTGGGACAGAGCCCCCTTGGGGCTCTCCCAGCCCTGACTTTGATAAATGGGACATGCCGTGCGGGGCCGGGCGCCTTTCCCATGCGGAGCCTCGAGATAAGCAGCTACCAGGAACGTGACCTCCTGGTGAACCCGGAATATCTGATGGGGGATTGCTCAGCGCCTGCTGACTGCAGCCCAGCCCTGGTGAGCCCCGCAGCCTGTCCAGGGCTGGCGTTCCCCTTAGCCGAGCTGGACTGTGGGCACTGACGGTGGTGGCCTGCCCCGCCCTTCCCAGTGACAGTCAACTGCTGTTCCTCCTGGCCCCTGGCTTCCCATCCCCTGTGTGTCAGATCTGGAGTCCCTCAGCCCCTCTCCGGCTCTTTTCCTGCCCCCCGAGGTGGGGAGAACGCTCAGGCCGGGGTCGCTGATCTCTCCTCCCCCCGGGGGCTGCCTCGTGCCCTGCGGTGAGTCCCTGAGACGCAGCCTGGACCGACCCCACCTGAGTCTGAATCAGCAGCCAGGTATTGCTGGAGAACAATCGGTAACGGCCGCCATTGGCCCCGAGCTGCTCCTGTGTGACCGGCGCGGCTCCGCAGCATCCAGTCCAGTGCTCTGGGGCTGAGTGGGGGCGTAAAAGCCGCCCCGGTGCCTCTCCTTAGGCGGGGCACATGGGCAGCGCTTAGAGCCTGAGATCCGTGGCTTTGAGTCCTTGTGCCTGGCGCGAGTCTGCAGAACGGGAGCGGGGGCCATGAAGGACTGAGGCACATGGGGGCTGCAGGGCTCAGTAGGGACCCGCCCTGCAAAGGGGGCTGGAGCTGGTTCTGTGGCAGCTCTGGGTGTTGGATCGGCTGCTGCGAGGGGCCGGCCTGGAACCCCCTGACGTGCCTGTTCTCTCTCTCTCCCCCTCACAGAGGAGGGGGGCACCTCCTTGTAAGGCCGCCCCGGTGCTGTGGGGCAGTGCCCTCTCGCTGTGGGGCAGGGAGTGGGGAGCCAAGGCCCTGCGTTAATGCGCTGACCTCTCGCCCCCAGAGTCCTGTGCTGCGCCCCGCCTGACCGGCCCCTGCCGCGCTGCCTTCCCGCGCTGGTACTACGACCCGGCCGCCCGGGCCTGCAGGCAGTTCATCTACGGGGGCTGCAAGGGGAACAAAAACAACTACCTGCGGGAGGAGCTGTGTCTGCGCCAGTGCAGTGGGGCCGCAGGTGAGGAAGCTGCTTGGTGCCCCCCGTGGGGCAGGGTTTGGGGGCGCGGGCGGAGCTCTGGATTGGCTGGCACGGCCCTGGGGGTCGCTGTTCACATGGGGCGCTGGGCCAGGCCCTTGGCTGGCCGCTGACCCTGGGAGTTGGAAGATGCTCGAAGGCTGCAGCCGGTGGGGGGCCAGGCAGGGAAGGGGCCGTCTAGGGCACAGCCCGTCTCAACTCACTTTTCTCTCTCACAGGGGGTGCTGAGGGGCCCGAGCCGGGCGTTCACTCCAGCAGAGGTAAGCGGCGCTCGACCCCTCTGTCTGCCACGTGGTCTGGGTGGGATCCCCTTGGCCAGCTGGCTCCCCCTGGGCCTGGGGGTGGGGACATGGGCAGAGCCGTGCCCTGGCTCCAGCTGGGATCTCCTCATGCCTTGGCTGGGCCAAGCCCCTGCTGGGAGGGGTCTGGGGCTGCGGACGCAGGGCAGGAGTCTGCCCTCAGCAGCTGCCACGTATTCCCAGCTCTGCTCGTCAGGGCCTGGTGGGGACTCGCCGCAGGCTCCGAACCCTGCGGCTCACCTGGCCCTCTTCTCCCCGCAGTGGTGGCCCTGGCCGTGCTGCTGGCCATCCTCGTCGCTGTCCTGCTGGGCTCCGTGGTCGTCTTCTTCGTCTGGCTGTGCAGGAGGAACCAGGAGCTGTCTCTGAGTGTTCCCTGGAGCCCCCTGGACGACAAGGAGTACCTGATGAGCAACGCCTACACGCTGTGAGGCCAGGCAGCCGGCCCATGGGCTGCCCCTGCTCCGCTGGGCTCCGGCCGGGACCTGGGCCTCGGCCGTGTGTACCTAGCAGAGTGTGACTGGAGCTGGGTGTGTGGGAATGTCCCTGGGTTATAAACTCCCCGCGCCAGCAACTGCTGCGTGTTTGTGTCCCAGCCACACGGGCGGGGCCTTCGCTGCACCCAGGCCTCTTTCTCAGGGGCTTGCTTCCATTTTTTTAAACTTTTTTTTACCAGAATAATTAGTGTGAAGCCTGCTAGTGGCAGACACCTGGGGTCTCAGACGCCTGGCCATCCGTCCGCAGCCAGCAGGGCCTCGCAGGGGCCTTGGGGCATCTGGTGCCGTTTCTCTGCTTAACAAGCCTTTAGAATCGGGGGGTGAGGGGGTTCGGTTGGGAGAGATTTAAATAGCCAGCTCTCCGAGTGCCAGCCGCATGCTGCCCGTGCCTGCCCGCGGGGCCCCGTTCCCTAGAGCGCGGAGCGGCCGCTGGGGGTCCCGCCCTGCGGGGCTGCTCAGGGAGTTGGTGGCAGGATGTCCCCAGCATGGGCGGCGTCTGGAGCCGGCAGTGCAGGGATAAATGCACAGCGGGGGGGGGGGGAGCGGGGGGAGCTGTGTGCCCCCCAGGAAGGGGCTCTGGAATTCTCTGAGCAGCCTGCCCAGCCCCCAACTGCCCCCCCCCCCCGCTCTGCCTCCTGGTGCCACTGACCAGCTGATCTGCCTGGGGGACCCCATCTCCCCATGGCCCCGAGGCACCTATAGGGTAGCTCCTGCCCAGCGTGGCAGGGACATGGGGTCATGGGATTGGGGCGGCAGCACTGTGGCTGCGGGTGGGGTGGGTGACCCAAACCCTGGCCCTGTAACCTGGCGTAACGCCCTAGGACAGGGAGCTCTTGGGCTGGAGGGGTCTGGCACTGCCTGGGCCCTGGCTTCCTTGGGGGTATGTTTCCCCCTTCCTACCATGTGTTTGAGCCGGGCCTAGCCCAGCAGCTGTGGCTGTAGCACTGAGACAGGCAGCCGCTTGCTTGAGACCAAATCCCTGCCCCGCGGGCTCCCAGGGACGCTGAGGGGGACCAGCTGGAGTTCCCACCCGCCTGGTTCTCCCACACCGCTGGGAGTGTGTGGGGCACAGGCCCTGTTAACTCTGCAGCCATGGGGCTGTCACCTGCCCTCAAGGCAGCCGGAATAGGGGCGAGGGCAAGTCCAGGCTGGGGATTCCAGCAACGCTGCCCTGTCCCTGCAGAACCGTGCTCCTGGTCCGTGGTCGAGCAGGGCAGTTCTGGCCTGCAGGCCGCTCCACTGGCCGGTACTAACCAGAGCTGGGTGCAGCCCACACTCCAATGCCTTGCCATGGCATAAACCTCATTGAAACACACCAGGAACCCATCTGGCTCGGTCTCCACAGAGTTGGGACTGGGGGGTGCTCATTCCCCCCCTTCCAGCTCTGCCTCCGCTCAGTGTCTGACGCCAGCCAGGACCTGGGCCCGTAGCAGCCGCCTGGCTCTGGGCAGGGCCTGGTCTAGTGTCTGAGCCCCACGTTGTGGGTGTCGCTGGCAGGGTTGTTTTATAGTGGGGGACGTAGAGCTCGCCCGAGTGCAAGGGGCAGAGTCTGGGCACTCGGCCAGGCTAGCTGTTAAATTTGTTTTTTACACTGAGATTTCTTTGAATAAATGAACAAAGGAAACAGTTCTGCTCCTGTGCCTGCCTCGAGCCGGGGCCTGGCCCTACCCGAACGCCTGTGAGCGTCACTCCGAGCAGGTCTGCACACGCTGTAGCGCTTTAAGGGGGCTGCTCTGAGGGCACAGGAGAGCCCACCCTCACCCCCCAGGCAGGATTAGCCCTCCCAGCCCTGTAGCGCTGGGGGATCTGGAATCGCTGGGGCCAAGCGTTGCCCGTTGTCTCCCTGCCCAGGCTGGGCTGCAGCGCCAATGCTGGGGCTGGGGGGGGCCCCACAACCCCTCCACATGCAGCACTGGGCGATCAGCTCCGTGAGCAGTGCCAGCCTCTCTCTCCCCCCCCCCCCCCCCATGTCGCTGCAGGCTACTGGCCCCCCGAGCCCCTGGACTGGACGGCAGAGCCGGCTGCTAAGAGACGCGTGCAGTGCGATGGTACCAGTGATACAGCCCAGGACTGGCACTGTGCTGGGTTAGCCCAGGCCAAACCACGCCAAGCACTGAGCTAAGCCAACCTTGGCCCTGGCCCATTTAGCTGAAGCTCATGGGCAGGGGCCTCTGGATGAAGCCGGAGATCTCGCTGCCCCAAGCGGTGCTGGAAGAAACCAGGGAGTGAGGTAGCTGTGTCCAGTGGTCACAGCCCGTGGCCCAGTCCAGGCTGTTGCTAGCCGGGCTCCAGGCTGCACCAGACACGGGTCCCTGACACGCCTGTGAAACACGCTGGGGGCTGCTGCATGGCTCCGGGGGTGCTCTCCAGTGCCTGTCCCAGGCAGAGCCGGGAGTGGAGCTGCCCCCGGGAGGGGGAAGGAGAGTCAGTATAAAATGGAAACAGGCTGGTGCTGAAGCTCTTTATTTGCACAGGACCCCATGGGTCATGGAGGTGTCCAGGCTGCACCACACGGCCATGTCCCCTCCTCAGCCCCCGTGGGCTCCTCTCTCAGTGGAGGGGGCCAGTCTCCGGTGCCCGTGGAGCAGGGCCCTGGGCAGAGCGCTCTGCTCCCATGATCGCTGCTCCTCGTTGCCCAGAGGGGCAGAGCAGAACTGAGAGCAGCCCTGAGGCTACTCTAACTGCGTGGGACCCAGCACAGCGGCCTGCACCGCTGCCGAGGGGTTGGTTAACAGCTTCGTGCCTCCTCCAGCAGCTAGCTCCATATTCGCCCCAGCGCGTGGGGGCAGAATCACTGGAGGCCCCACAAAGGGGAGAAGAACCCAGGCGTCCTGGCTCCAGATCCCAGCCACGGCCCAGGCTGCCTGCCCTGAGCCTGCAGCACCAGCGCTGCCTCTGTCCCTCAGAGTGTGGGGTAGGGGACAGCGGCCATGTGCCCCTCCCACACTCCAGCAGCTGGGCACAAGTTGTGACCCCTGACGCCCTGGCCCGCCGGGCAGCGAGAGGCTGGCTTCCTTTGTTCTGTCAGCTGCTCCCACAGGTCCCTCAATGGCCAGGGTTCAATACGGTGCCTGGCTGGCTTCCTGCAGCCTGCGCTGGGTTCTGAGCCCGGCAGGGGGGTGTGGCTCATGGGGGTGGCACCAGGAGCTTCCTACGCGGGCACCCCCACCTCTGACCTCGCGGCTCTGCCATGGCCAAGTGTCCGCCGTGTGCTCGTCTTCCCCAGCCGCTGCGCTGGGAGCAGGTCCGCGGCCGGCCAGGCCCAGCACTGCTAGGAGATAAAGCCTGGGTCAGAGACATTCGGCCCGTTGCGGCCGGAGCCCAGCCTGCACGCGCTGCCCCAGGCCCAGCCCTGCCGCTGTTAGTCGGACCGTGGGCAATAGGGGGGCCCCCCAGCTGTGCGGCCCTGGACAAAGCCCTAGGCCTCCCCCCCAGAATCACCCAGCTCCGCCTATGGCCTCGGCTTAGCGCTTGGCACAGGCCTGTTCTGCTGCCCGCAGGGCCGGACGGGGGGAACGGGCCCAGCTGGGGGCTCCTGCTAACGTGGGCTGGGCCGGGGCCCCTGCTGGCTCAGGGCTGGTCCCGGGTGAGCAGCCAGGCCCCCCAGGGACCCCGAGAGTTCACAGAGCAAAGGCTCGGTGCCGGTTCTGTACCTGGGCTGCCGGGCGGGGCCTGGAACCAGCAGGTGCTCACCTGACGAAGATGTAGAGCATGTGGCCTGGGTCAGAGACGAACACCCTGCAGGCGGGAACAGTGTCAGCCAGCGCCCATCCCCCTGGCCTCTGGGCCCCACCAACCTTTCTTCTGGCCTTTCTACTTTCCTCCTGGCCTCCCTGGGGGCGTCGGCCCCCCTTCACACAGACCGAGCTGCCCCAGGGGGAGGTGGCAGCAGAGACGGTTCCTGAACCCAGCTTGCCTGCTGCCAGGCCCAACCCTGCCTCGTTCGCCACGGGGCTTGGTCACCCGCTGAGCCCGGGGAGATCCACGGCCACCCCCTGCTATCCGCTGCCATGGGGGGTGACACGCCAGAGGGGGCTGAGCTTGGGGCAGGCTGGGAGCCAGGACTCCTGGGTTCTCTCCAGCTCTGGGAGGGGAGTGGGGTCTAGTGGTTGGGGGGGGGGCTGGGAGCCAGGACTCCT
>NC_048313.1:9026827-9027943 GCF_013100865.1 Trachemys scripta elegans
GGGGGGGGGGGGAGAGGCTGGGAGCCAGGACTCCTGGTTCTCTCCAGCTCTAGGAAGGGAGGGGGGTCTAGTGGTTAGAGCAGGAGGGCTGGGAGCCAGGACTCCTGGGTTCTCTCCAGCTCGGGGGGGGGGGGGGGGTGGGGTCTTGTGGTTAGAGCGGGGGGGGGGCTCGGAGCCGGGACTCCTGGGTTCTCTCCCACTGTGGATTCCCTGCCTGCAGCTTAGGCCGCTCCCGTTCCTTAGGTCAGTTCCACTCCCTGCGCTGGTCCCTCGCCAGCTCCGCTCCCTGCCTGGGCCCCTGCCTGCGGGACGGGATGAGGGAGATGCTGCGTCACTGGGGAGCAGCCAAGCCAGCAGGAGTGAGCGGCCTCGGGCGCCTGCGGAACTGGCCCCCTCTGGGCAAAGAGACGGGGGAGGCGCTGGGCCCAGGACCACCCGGCCCCCTCGTAGCTCTGCACTGGGGCAGGGCCGGGTTGGAGCTGGGAGAGAACCGAGGGGTCCTGGCTCCCAGCCCCCTGCTCTGACCACCTGCCAGGCAATGTTGCCCTGAATTAACCAGCTGGGGGTCCCGCTGAGCTGGGCCCTGGGCAGCCCAACGGGGGGAGGGGGGATCTGCAGCCAGACAGCCAGAGGGAATGCAAGGCCCATGGGTGGCTCTGCCTGTGGAGGTGACGGGCAGCGGGCCTGGCTGGAGGGTCTCACATGGGCCTTGCCCTGGCACCTGGCCCAGGTGGGGACCCCCCCCGGGACTCACCGCTCCCCCCAGTGGTAGAAGACTCGGTCCTGGTAGAAGTTGCACAGGAAGAACCAGAGGCTGATGGTCTCCATCCAGAAGATGACGAAGAGGAACCAGAGGGAGGAGAGGAGGAAGAGCTCACACGCCATCCTGCCGGGGGAGAGGGAAGGGGCTGGGACAGGCAGTTCCACCCCCCGGGCTGGGGGCAGGGCGCCAAACCTGCGCCAGGCACCGGCTGGAGGCCCAGCACGCAGCCCCCAGCTTCGCACAGGGAGCGAGACCAGAACTGGGCCCCCTCGATAACGCCACATGCACATGCTTTCACATGGTGCCGTCGTGTGCTCGCACGTGGCACCCTGCACACGCATGTGCTTTCACAC
>NC_048313.1:9028043-9126638 GCF_013100865.1 Trachemys scripta elegans
CTCGTTGCCTTGTGGGGGCTGTGATTTCCTTGTGGATCCGTAATTGCCTTGTGGGGGCTGTGTTTGCCTTCAGGGAGTCATGATTTCCCTCTGAGGCCTGTGTTTGACTTCTGGGGTCCATAATTGCTTTCTGAGGGCTGTTTGACTTCTGGGGACCACGACTGCCTTGTGGGGGCCGTGATCGCCTTTTGGGGGCTGTGATCACCTTCTGGGGGCTGTGTTTGAGTTCTAGGGGCACTGTGTGCCTTCTGGGAGCAGTGATTGCCTTCTCGGGGCCATGATTGACTTTGGGGGGCTGTGATTTCCTTGTGAGGGCCATGATTAGCTTCTGGGAGCTGTGTTTGCCTTCGGGGAGTCATGATTGCCTTCAGGGAGCTGTGTTTCCATTTCGTGAGTCGTGATTGTCCTCTGAGGTCGTGATTGCCTTCTAGGAATGGTGATTGCCTTCGGGGGGCCGTTATTGCCTTCTGGGAGTCATTATTACTTCTGGGGACTATGTTTGACTTCTGGGGGCCGTGATCGCCTTCTGGCAGCTGTGTTTGACTTCTGGGGGGCCATGATTGCCTTGGGGAGTGGCTTGTTTGTCTTTGGTATTCATGATTGCTTTCTGGGGACTGTGATTGCCTTCTGAGGGCGGTGTTAGCCTTTTTGGGGCCGTGATTGCCTTCTGGGGGCCATGATTGCCTTTGGGGAGTCGTGATTGGTTTCTGGGGGCTGTGATTGCCTTCTGAGGCCTGTGTTTGACATCTGGGTGCTGTGATTGCCTTTGGGGAGCAGTGATTGCCTTCGGGGAGCTGTGATTACCTTGTGGGGGCTACGATTGCATTCTGAGAGCTGTGTTTGACTTCTGAGGGCCACAATTGGCTTCTCGCGGGGGCCGTTGATAGGCTTCTGGGTGTTGGGTTTGCCGTCTGGGGCCATGAGTGCCTTCGAGGTGCTATGATTGTCTTCTGGGGGCCGTGATTGTCTTCTGAGAGCCATGTTTGCCTTCAAGGGTCTGTGACTGCCTTGTAGGGCCGGGATTGCCTTTGGGAGGGCCAGGGTTGCCTCCTGGGTGCTGTTTGCCTTCTGGGGGCCGCATCCCTTGTGTTACCGCTTCTTGCTGCAGGCTACTCTAACTAGCAGCCATTGATTAAAGGCAGAAAGGAGGCTGAGAAGAAACAGGCTCAGCATGCGAGGCTGAGGGGCAATAACTCACCACCTTGTACCGCTCTGCAGCAGCTACGTGCGATCTAACCTTCAGAAATATGCCACCCACCTTTTCCGCCCAGGGCTGTGCTACAGAGCCCCTCGATCTCGTCCTGCAGAAATGCTAGCCCCACCCTGGGCTCTCTCTCTCACAGCTCTGCGGAGAACGAGCCACGATCCGCCTCAATCTTCGAAAACGGAGATGCAGATTTGATATTCTAAACCCATTGCTGCCCTGCCACTTCCTAGTCTTGCCGTGACCAGTGGCCGAAAGTGCCTTCGTAAGCCAAATAACAGAACAGGAACACTGCCGGACCGGATCGGCACGTTACTCAACAACATCCTACTGGGCACAGTGACCGGAAGTTGCCTTGGTACCGCCAGTGACTGGATTCCTGTGGAATGGGACACCGGAAGTCGTTTGAACCATGCGGTCACTATGACAACGGCCGGAAATTACGTCAGTTTTTCGGGGCTGGCGGAAATGACGAAGGGATTGGAGCGGAGGTGGCTGAGCCGGGTCGGAGCCATGTCAGCGGGGAGCACAGGGCAGCGCGATTCTGGGGCCGCTGGCGGGTGAGCCGGGAGCCAGGACTCGAGAGTCTGGTTCTGGTGGGTGGGCCGGGGTTGGAGTCAGCATGTCAACGCGGGGGTCCGGGCCGAGGACGGTCGCTGCGGCTTGGGGTGGGGAATGTTGGTGGGGGGGAAGCGGTTGGAGACTTCGGTGGGAAGTGTGAGGGGTGTCGGAGCTGAGATGAAGCTGAGCGTGTTTTGTTTTCCAGGCGCCGCAGTAAGTGGGACCAGCCTGGTCCGTCTCCTGCGCTTTTCATTCTCCCTGGTACGGCCCCACTGCCCGGCCGCCCTTTCCAGAGCAGCGGAGATGGCGTCTCCGGTGTGCCGGGTTCCGAGAGCTCTGCGGCCCCCTCAGGGGCTCTGGATGCAGCTGCTGCTGTGGCAGCGAAAATCAATGCGATGCTAATGGCTAAAGGAAAACTGAAACCAACATCGAACACCACAGACAAAGTGAGTGAGTGGCAGGGTAGGGGGCTGTGGCCACCTCTCTTTATGTATGCTATAATATGTGAATATACTTTGTTACCAAAATACCTAGTGTCTAGATTGAGTGGACAGGGTTTTTTTTTATTGCAGTGCTTGTTCCCCTCAACCCAATTGCAGAATAAGCACTGAATTAGTTATGGCATGCTTTTTTTGTTAGTATGTAGATATCTACATTTACTGCAACACCCCCAAAACCCTTATTGAGTAATATGAATGCCTATACAATGAATATTAATAGCTATATGCTGAATATAATTATCCCAGCCCCGATTACTGTTTGCAGCATCAGCATATTCTACAAATAATTTTTACCTTGAAGATACTTTTTTTTTTTTTTCAAAAAGCAACAAAGAGTCCTGTGGCACCTTATAGACTAATAGACGTATTAGAGCATAAGCTTTTGTGGGTGAATACCCGCTTTGTCAGATGCAGTAATTGTAGCTACATGTTCCCTTAATCAGCAGTTCACAGGGGAGGGATGAAGGGGCCATGACCCCAAGCTTGTTTATGTAGCTGGGAAAGGAAGGGAGGGGGAGATAACACTGCTTTATACAAAGAGTATCTTTTAGATCCCCACATTCCTTATGCAGCTGTATTAATCCTGAATGAGGAAAAGGGAAGGGAGAGGGGTAGCACTTTATTTATCAAACAAGAGACAGTGCCTGCCTGTGCCTTCCTCCCTAATACCATGTTAGCAGTTACCCAGGTCTTTACTTAACCCTTACATATCCCAACAAGCTTTGATAAAGCT
Organism: Trachemys scripta elegans; assembly: GCF_013100865.1. NCBI lineage: Eukaryota > Metazoa > Chordata > Testudines > Emydidae > Trachemys > Trachemys scripta. Next base: position 9,031,042 of record NC_048313.1, read on the forward strand.
AGTATGCTAAAAATGTTGGTGTAGCCGAGGCAGTGTGGGTAGCAGCACTGTCTAGCTGTCGGAGTATAATTCCTGTGCCATGTGTGCACTGCCACAACTACGCTGTTATTTTTAGTATGCTAGCTCAATCAAAGCTAGGACGCATGTGTCTACCGGAACTGGAAATTATACCTCCAGTAGTAGTGTAGAGGAACCCCCTAGTCAGTAGTAGAGCCACATTTGAAACTCCGATGTTTCTGCCTCCTAGCCTTCTGTTCTAGCCAGTAGACATGTAATGTTTATAAACTTTTATTTAAAAACTGTTGATATTTATGGTACTTTTTACACTGTCATTTCTAGTACCTGCTGATGGTAGAAAGAGCCATCAATTCCACCAAGTTTGCATAATGTAACAGAGCCAGTGCTGTGAAGTTACATTAAAAATTGTAGTCCTTATTTTGTCAGTCTTTATTCACTGAGTAAAAATATTGAAATGATGGAAGGTTTATCTAAAACTTGCTTTGAAAATCTGTTTTATGGGCTTATGTAGTAAACATTTCTCTAAGAGTTCCTTGCTCCCAGGAATCTTCAGAATTTTGCTAACTGGTGAAATTGAAACCATTGGTTGATGAGTTTAATCTCCTATGAAACAATCACAGAACCTCATTCTCTGTTGTTTCATGATATGGGCTCCAACATGAGGATCTGAAGTTTTTGGCCTCAGTAGGGTGTTGCACCTCCTGGAAAGAAACATGGGAAGGTATTTTGATTTGAAGCAGTCTTCAAAATCACCGTTGAAGGAGTGCATGAAGTGTGTCCACTCTTTGGATGTTTTTGAGTATTGTAAAGTGTATTGTAACTTCTCATGTTTCCTAATTTACTTTGTTTCTGTAAAAACCAATGAGACCATGTATTTCACTATTAGGTCCCCCCATCAATTGTCTTTTCTCAAGACATAACATACCCAATATTTTTAATCTTTCCTCATGAGTTGTTTTTTCTAAGCCTTTCATCATTTTTGTTGCTTTCCTCTGGATTCCCTCTAGTTTGTCCATATTGTCTTAAGGTGTGGTGCCCAAAACTGGACACAATATGCTCACCAGTGCCAAGCAGAGCGTAACAGTTACCTGTGTCCTATGTATGATGCTCCTGTTAATACATCCCAAAACTATATTAGCACCAGATTGTTGGTTTATAATTAATTTGTAATGCATTATAACCCCAAATCCTTTTCTGCAGTACTACTGCCTAGCCAGTTCTTCCCCATTTTCTATTTGTGCAGTTAATTTTTCCATCCTAAATCTAGGAAATTGCACTTGACATTATTGAATTTCATCTAGTTAATTTCAGACCAGTTCTCCAATTTATCAAGATCATTTTGAATTCTAATCCTGTCTTCCAAAGTGATTGTAACCTCCTCCAGCTATATGTCTTTGTGCCTCTATTATCATGATTATTTGTTTTATTATAGCCTCTAAAAACTATAACTGAGATCAGGGCCCCATTTTATTATGCACTGTACCAACACATAGTAAAGGACAATCCCAGCTTGGAAGAGTTTACAGTTTACACTAAGTGTGAAAGAAAGTATTATCCCCATTTTACACACGGGGAGTTGAGGCAAATAGAAATTGTCTTGTCCAAAGTCTCACAGGAATCCAGTTCCTTAGCCACAAAGACCTTCCTTTCTCAGGTTCTCTGTCTGTAAAATGGGAATACTAATACCCATCTCAGAGAAGTGTTGAGAAGGATTAATCAGTTGGTATTTATACAGGGTGTTTGAAGATGTGAAGAGCTAGGTAAGTAATGAGTACTAGATATAACTAATAACTTATTGTTTGTAAAGCAAATGAGTTCAGGGAGTGAAAGGAGATATAGAAAGACAACATTGTTGTTTGTATTAAAGGACCATTCAGGTCAATTTGTCGTATTATACAGTGAAACTGAGCATTGCCATGTATCAAAGATTTGTAATGGTCTGTTGAAGCTACAGGCCCCAGGGAAAGGTCCAGCTACAAGCAAAAGTAAAGATGACCTTGTAGTAGCAGAAGTGGAAATCAATGATGTGCCCCTCACATGCAGAAACCTGTTGACAAGAGGACAAACTCAGGACGAGGTGTGTAAAGAAGCTGGATCTAATTCTTTGGCTTTCAACTGTTTTTCAAATTTAAAGGGATTAATGTTCATTGATTCAGGGAAGATTCCTAGCAAAAGTGTTTGGGTTGTGGGTAGGGAGAGAGCAGGGGTCTGTAAGCCACATGGGAACTTATAGGCCAGAGTGACTAGATTCTGAATTTGAAACTATGCAATATAATAGTGAAATATGTGACTGCTTGTAAAAATATTCAAAATAATTTACGTAGAATCCATGTTAGAGGTGAACAACTAGATTAGAATGCTTATCTTCTAGGGACTGATCAAATCAATCTTACTTATGATGTTAGAATAGAAATGCCTTCTGTTCCAGATGGTCTTATTTATGTTGGGTATGACTTTGATTACTCACATAGCTGGAACATTTGTAAATGAATTGATTTTCCTGATTTTTTTTTTTCCTTTTCTTGCCTATAAAGGCAACACCTCTGCGCAGTCTTTGTAGAAATATAGGAATTGCCATACTGGATCAGACCACTGGTCCATCTATTCTGGACTTCTGGCTATGGCCAGTATCAGATGCTTCAAATAAAAATGTAAGAAACAAAGTGAAATAAATTGCCCCTGAAAGAAGTGTCTTGCTAATGCCCATTAGTGAGAGGTTAGCTTATATCCTGAAGCCAGAGGTTTTGTAGTCTTTTTTTTAAAGAAACCCCTGTAATTTGGTACCACAAACAAACAAAAGTCCCTTTTTCAGCTTTAAATATGTTCTTTCAATGTAATTTAATGTTGTCTTGTATAATTAAAGGTAAACTGAAGTGTCCAATGTAACTTTTGTGTAGTATTTATAATCTCTCTATCAGGTAACATCTCTAAAATCAACACTTTATATTGTTCCAGCAAATTTTTCTTAAACAAGTAGGTCTTCTCTGGCTTTTCCACATTAATAAAGGTCCGTGATTACTCTTCTGCTATTTTCCATGTCTTGTCCACAACTCAGCAGCAATTATTTTACAATCATCCTCCAATTCAAGTAGGGCTTTACTCAAAAAAAAAAATTTTTTTTTTTTTTAATGTCTATAGATAAGTCGTCTGAGTGGAGCAGCTGTCTCTACTCGAGGGAGGTTCATGACTGTGGAGGAGAAAGCAAAATTAGGACCTGGGTTTGTAGTTCTTTTTAATTATTTGGCATCATGGCTGGATACTTATGTGGATATATATAGTTACCCTCAAAGATTCTCTGTTATGTAGCAGGGTAAGTCAGTATTATGGTTATTATGGAGTTTTTTAATAGGCTAATTATCAGGCTGAAACACTGATTGCATGTCTAGCTGTGTTTGTATAGCACCTAGCACTGTGGGATTCTGGCCCATGACTAGGGTTCTTAATTGCTACGGCAGTGCAAATACTAAATAACTATGGTAATAATTGAACTAATATGAAATCAAAACTGCTTTCAGCTGCTCCTGGGAACTTTACTACCTGTGAAGGTTTATCTCTATCGTCAAGTATTTCAATGTATAGTATTATGAGCATTTCAAGAATAACTTATCTACATTGAGACTAGGAATTCTTGCTTTGAGATTCAAGTGAAGCTTTAAATTAGTAGTTTATCAAAATGCTATTGATGGAATTACAGCATGATGTAAACTTTGAGGTACATTTTCTTTACATAACCAGCTCAAGGATAGGTGCCTTCATGAATGCTACCAGGGTGGAGTTTCCTTTTTCAGATCTGTAAATGCATATTTAATATTTTGCTACACTATTAAATAGCATGTGTGTGGGAGATGTTATGTGCTTCATTATGGAACTCTGGATTATAGCTTGCATGCTGTTAAGAGTGAAATCCTGGCTCCAAGTTAATGGGAGTTTTGCCAGTAGCTTCAGTAGAGCCAAGATGTCACTCCTAGTGAGGAGCACACTGGTGTGGAGCTTGCCACCACTTGGGCCTGTCACAGTAAAAGTCTGGGAGATGGCAGCATGCTAATATACGCAAACCAGAAAGTGAAACTGACAAAGCTTGGGCAGTTGAACCAGATGGGTGAAATCCAAAGAATAAATGCAATGTAAATGTCGAAAAGTAATTATATTTTTAAAGTTCCTGGTTTTAATAATCTAGGGAGTCTTCATTCATTCAAATAAGGAACTTCTGAATTTTTTTATGTGGACTATATGCCTTTGCCTATCAAGGGTCATGAAATTAAATGAAAAATACATAGTTAAGAAATACTCAGTTACTTTTATTTACACTTTCTTAGGCTGCTGATCTCTGCTTTGCTGCCATTTCTCTCAGAATTCAGCAGGGATTGTTGTTCTTATACTTATTAAGGAAAAGTACGTAGCATTATCAAAACCATAATGGAATTGGGATGAGTTCATTACTGGATGGTGATGTCAGTGCTTCCATAGACTGTTTTGGTTTTCTTTTAATAGGGATCGGCCTTTGTATCTCCACGTCCAGGGGCAGACACGGGAGCTAGTTGACAGTAAGTAATGCATAGTTTTGTGTCTCTGTACTATTGTTTTTTTTATTATTTTGATATATATTTTTATTATGAGCTGTAAATCATCTGGGAGAAGGTAACAGTTCATGCACTAATGGTAAATCCCTTGTTGGTTGGAAAGTCAGAAGCATCTTCCAATGCATCCTACAAGTCATCAAACTAAGGCTTTGATGGACCACAAGGTGTGACTTTTTGAGCTCAGGTGCAGCCCCACCATCAAAAGGAATAATCTGCCATCTGTCCCCAGGTGAGACACAGCAAGAACTGGCATGGTGGGGCATAGGTGGAGAGGCCCCCTCTCTGGTCATGTATATTCAAATCTAAGGATACATGCCTACATTTAAACCGCTGCAGCGGCACAGCTTCAATACTGTAACTGCGCCACTGTAGTGCTTCAGTGTAGATGCTGCCTATGCCGACGGGAGGGGTTGTCCCATTGGTGAAAGGTAATCCACCTCCTGAGAGACTTAGCTAGGTTGATAGAAGAATTTTTCCATCAACCTAGCACTGTCTACACCGGGGGTTAGGTCAGCATAGCTACATCTCTGAGGTGTGGATTTTTCACACCCCTGAGACACATAGCTATGCCAGTGTAAACTCAGTGTATACTAGCCCTCAGTGTTGTTGTTACAAAAGGTGAGTTTTGAATTAGAGAGGCTAGATTGCATAGCCCACCAAGACCAATTTAAAAAAACCAAAGGAATAAGTGAAATTGTTCAGCTTCCCATCTGCTCTTCTTGTCAGTTCACCCTCCCAGTTTACCTCCTTTACACTACTTGCAGCCCTCATATGCCCAACCTTTCCTGTAATGTACAGATTTGTCAATGTATGCAGATTTCAATTATGTAATTTCTACATACAGATATTTTAAAATAATTGCTAGTATAGATCACCCAACTGCATAGATTATCCTAAACATTACTGGGGGGGAAAAACGCATCTTATTACCACTTGCAGTCTGACACAGGGACCCCAGTTCTGGCCAGAATACCTGTTGGGTCCCCATGTTGGGAATTCTGTTGACACAGGGATAGCATAGGTCACCACATCCTATCCTCCTTTGCAAGCCCCATCATAAAATGGAATGTTGGAATATTGCTGGATCACTTTGTGGTTAGGATATTTTGGGCTGAGGAGCAGCTTCATAGGTAGCTGTGGGGGTAACAGCTGTAGGTTAGAACAGCAGCTGTGGGCCATGCCAGTCCCTGAACCAGGCCTGAATTCAGCAGTTGCAAAGGTGGGGTAAAGCGACCTTTGCTCCTCTGTTTGTTGGATTGCACCTTGGCAATATCTGGCTCCATATCAACCATATTTATTTGTTCTATGTTTATGCATTAATGACTAATAGAGATAGTGTGGCTTGCATTTACATTGTTTGTGATTCTGTACATTGTTTTTATTTATATTTGTAAATGAGTTATGGTGGTATTTTGCATCTGGAACCATAGACTCCTTTAACATGAGCTTTCAGTATTTTTACATTTTAATTTCAAGTATTTTGATTTTGCTCACTTTGAAATTCTGAATTAGTATTCTGTCTCCAAGCATATTGATAGCAAAATTCCACCCAGAATCTAGGATGCACAAATGAGCTGGAACCAGAGCTATTAAGTTCTAATGTTTTTACCAGAATGTAATGTTCACATGGCTCCCCAATATAAACAGGTCTTTTACTTTAGCCTATTTTGAGAAACAAAAACTAGATTGAAAAATAGGAAACTAGTTTAAAAAAATCGTAAAGGTTGAGAATTTACAAGTAAAAGACTTTCACTGTGGAGTAATGGGTAGTGGTAAGGAGGAGGCCCATGGACTCTTCATACTAGAGACTGGAAAGTGATGCTGTGGAACTTTTTTTTTAAACTGTTTTTAGGATTTCTAATCAATGGGTGGTATGCTTCCTGTTTTGTTTCTCACGAATGATGGTGATGATCCCTGAGAGCATTTGTAATTTTACTTGTTTAAGTGTTAAATTAATAATTGACTAAAGTCAGTTGGGAATGGTTAACTTAATGGAGAAAGAATATTTGTTTGAATCCCAGGAACAATGTGATCTTAAGCTCCGTGTGAAAGGTACTCGTGTTCATGATGAGAAAACAGCACTAAAAATGCTTGTGTTCTTTTTAAAATATCTATAAATCGATCTTTTAGATAATGAAAATTAAGAAAATAGTTCTCTCCTGGGGGAAGCCACTTCCCCAAGTTTCGTCTGGTGAAAAATTGCTAGCAAAAAATAAAATAAAAAAACCCTAACATTTATAATGGAAATAAGGGCAAACATCTATCTAGTAATAGTATCAGTAAGAGTGATTCTCTTCTGTTAAGGATTAAATGAAATCAGTAAAATCCTCAAGATGACTTAGTTTTCAGTAGTCTAAATGTATGTGGAGTAGTGGGAACATGATTTAAATGATATTTAATATAACAAATAAATAATGTGAGGATGTGTTAAATTAAGTGGTCCAGAAGTAGAATTGCAGTACAGTGACTGTGTAGACAAAAAACGTTTTTTTTATCAGTTGCCTTAGTTTGCTTTTGGTCAGGTATCTTGGCCACATGTCCTTTTAGCACTCCAAAGTTAGCATGTGTATAATACTAGTATAAATGTAGAGTGTGTTTTTTTCCTGTGTAAACTGACTGGAATACCAGGGCTGTATTTTGTTTAGCACCTTGTCACTTTAAGGGTTGGAACTCAGCTGTAGAGGTCAGAATGAAACCGATCCAGGGAATGGGGTATGATTGCAGCAGTTTATTGCTCCTGGAAGACTTTCCACCACTGGGTTGTTAAAATCAGGCAAGCCAGTAATGCAGATATTGTTTACAGCAAGAGCAGGTTTCTGGTTTGGGTAGTCCAATCAAAGGAAAGGATTTAAAGTATGAATAACCCGAAGATCTAGTCATTTGGTTTCTAGCATGCTTTTCCTGAAATTAAAGTTGTATTATGTTATACCCAACAGGAGCTGTAAACCGAATTAAAGAAATAATTACTAATGGAGTAGTGAAAGCTGCCACTGGTTCCAGTCCAACTTTCAATGGAGCTACAGTTACCGTTTATCACCAGCCTGCTCCCATTGCCCAACTGTCTCCCGCTGTTGGCCAGAAGCCTCCATTCCAGTCAGGGGTATGTAATGCATACCTGTGATTCTTATGGTATTTTTATGCTCATATTGTAAGATTTATCCATTTATAAATTTGTCTTTTTAAACTTTTTTATTCACTGTGATAACTGGAGGACTAACAAGGTAGAGTCCGTAAAGTGGGGCTCTGCTGATACCATCCTCCTATAGGAAGGGGACGGAGAGAGCAGTCCTACTTACAGAAGAGCAGAGGACTTACTGTACCATCCAACATTTAAACTTCCTCTTACAGAAGTCAGAATAATTAACCTTTGAAAATGAGTTGTAAACTTTATACATGGAATAATTAGCTGTCTACTGTTATGTTTGCAGATGCATTATGTTCAGGACAAATTATTTGTTGGTCTGGAACATGCTGTACCTACATTTAATGTGAAGGAAAAGGTGGAAGGGCCTGGCTGCTCCTACTTACAACACATTCAAATTGAGACTGGTGCCAAGGTTTTCCTACGTGGGAAGGGCTCAGGCTGCATAGAGCCAGCTTCAGGCAGAGAAGCCTTTGAACCTATGTACATCTACATAAGGTATGGGTAATTTTAAGAAGCCGTGCAATGTAGTTATTCTGAATGTAATTTCAGGTTATGCTGAAAGCATAGAAATATCTTCATCTGACAGCTGAGTACTCTTGAATGAAAGTCTCTAATGTAGCAACTGCTTTTCTTAAGAAGTAAAATTGCATGCAGTTTAATCTTAACTTACTGCTTTGCACAAGAACATGGTACAATGTAGTTCTGGTTGGATTTGTTTAGAAAGAGATGTTATGCCCCTGTTTAAATCTTTCATAAAACACTACTATATCTATAGACTCTAAGCACCTTCAAATTGTTATTGAGAGGAGAAGATGGGTTACCGGAAGAATGTAGTATTTTCCTTTTAATGTTGACTGCCAGTGTCTTATAAGTGGTAGAATTTAAAAGGAAAACGCAATGTCTTTCTTCCAATCAGGTTACTGACCTCTGTAGTACTTCTTGCAGCAGCTGAGCCTCTTTGAACTTTCATTTTAAAAGGAAGTGGGGGCACATTTACTTTCTAAATGACAGTAAAAGTTCAGAGGTCTAGATGTGCTGTTGAGCAGACAAGCAGTTGATCACCTATGTGAAGGGATAGGGAAAAGGCCTGGTGCTACGCTACCAATGGAGGAAGTAAAGAGGAAGAAGCACCCAAGTCTAGTCATAAAATTCAGCCATAAAAAAGCAAGACCACTAATGCACTTTTTTCAAGTTCCTGACTCTTGTTTTTTCAGTCATCCAAAACCAGAAGGTCTGGCAGCTGCCAAAAAGCTGTGTGAGAATTTATTACAAACTGTAAGTGACTTTTCATGGCAGCTTATTCACATACATATGAGATTTTAGAGTCCCTTTTAGCTCTGCTATGCCTCAGTGTTGTAACTGCTTTTATTATGCTCTCAGCAAAACTTTTCATAAGCTTTGACATGCTGGTGGTATGTCTCAAGGAAACAACTGGCTTTGAGCAGGGGCGTGTGCAAGAGGGGGCAAATGGGCACTGGTCCTCTCAGTAATCAGCGGGGGATGCAGAACTCTTCCTGCTCCTGGGCTGCGGCAGGGAGAGCGCGAGAGCTCCCCTCTCCCCATAGCAGCCCCAGGAGAGTGGGACTCCTTCCGCCCCAGGGATGTAGCGGGGAGAGCGGAACTTCTCTAGCCCAGGGCTCTCCCTGCCACAGCCCCAGGGCTGAAGGAGTTCTCTCTCCCCGCTGCAGCCCCTGGGGAGAAGAGCACTCTCACTTTTCCCCACTGCAACCCAGGAACAGGAGGAGTTCTGCGGAGGAGTTTGCTTCCTCACCCCTGCTGGAGGAGTTCTGGGTCCCCCACCAGTGCCCTTCCCAAAAGCAGTAAAATTTACATTTCTGCACATACCCTTGGGAGGGATATTAAATTACTTTCAGAACACACTTGCATTAAGGAACCTCTTAAGCAGCAGCAGAAAACTTAAATTAATCAGGGTGCATACCATCTACAGAGACCCTACTGTTTCTCATGGTGGTTGCGCCATCTTACTATACTTTCTTGAGAGTTTCAGGAGACGCAATGTATTGCAACATAACATTGTCCAATGCCAATTCATGTTTTGCTCATATTCAGATGTATGTAGAATCCACTTCTTAGCTCTTTCTCTGTTATGGTGTTAGGATAGAGTGCATAAAAACAGCTCAATCTGGTGTGCCAAATTCTTCCTTGTACTATCAGTGCTCAAATATGGGCTCCTCGTGGCCTTTTGGACATTCTAAAGTGAACTTCTAAGGATAAAAATACTTCAGAATGTCATATCTAACCTTTAGTGACTCCAACAATACATCTCTGATAGAAATCTGTCATGCTCACATGCCATACAAGTGACTTAGCTTTGCCCTTTTCCTTTTGCTTGGATTATTATCATTATTATCGTTACTGTGCTTTTGGTAGAACCTAGAATCAGGGCCACATTGTGCTAGTTGCTGGATAAATATGTAGTAAGAAATATTCTTTGCCCCAAAGAGCTAGTCTGACATGGTATACATTTATTTGCTAATCTATTAATGTCTTTTGAAGGTTCATGCTGAATACTCCCGATTTGTGAATCAAATAACCACTGCAGTACCTTTAGCAGGTATGTGTTAATATCTTTGAAGTTTGCAAGTTAAATTGTTTCTATGAGCAATATTTACACTTACATATATATCAGTCAGATGGTATTGGGCAACAGTCTTATTTTTCCCTGTTAATTCTGAAAGTCTTCCCCTCATTTATCTTCAACGAACAACAGCTGACCTTCTTTACCTTTCCTCATAAATTAAATGGATTTTTTTAGATTCTGTAGCTGATTTAGAAGTAATTGTTTTTATTTTTCCCCCCCCCCCACCAGGTTTCACACAACCTGCTGCTATAAATAGCATACCTCCTCAGCCATCATACTATCCATCCAATGGCTACCAATCCGGTTACCCTGTTGTTCCTCCTCCTCAGCAGCCAGTTCAACCACCTTATGGAGTACCAGGCATAGTACCACCTGCAGTGCCACTGGCACCTGGAGTGTTAACAGCATTACCCACAGGAGTACCACCTGTGCCCACCCAGTATCCAATTTCACAAGTACAACCTCCAGCTAGCACCGGCCAGGTAGGGAAAGGGATGCGTAACTTGGCCTAAAGTTCTTGGGTAACAAGTTTCTGCCTCTGCTAACAGAAAAATCTTTATAGTAGCTCTAAGACTCAAGATGACGACTTCTTCAGGATATGCTTGTATAAAATACTTATGCTATTTTGTTGGGTCTCTTCGAGTCAAGTACTGCTACAATCACCTAAGAGATGACAACTCCATTCATAGCATGTATCCATTAGACAGAAATTTCTTGAATTCCCGTTATCTTTCTTAATGTTGGAAATAATTTTAATTACCACAGGCATTGTCATAAACTGCACTACAGTTACACTGGTAGAGCAGGTTTGAATAGCTATCACTTTAAGATAGCGTTCCACAACTTTGCTACTTAGTGGGCCTTTAAACTAAATACAATTTTTAAATTATCTGCCTTTTTAGTACTTATAAGGAGAAATTAGTGAAGTGTATTTTATTCCTTTGTGTAAACTTTAATCAGTTTAAACCATTATCTTTGTTAGCATGTAAGAATCTGATAGTATACGATCTTTTTAATTTTTTGTGGTCACTAGAGTCCGCTGAGTGGGCCTTTTCTTCCTGCTGCCCCAGTAAAAACAACCTTGCCGACTGCTACACTGCCACAAGTCCAACCGCAGCCTCCGGGCCAAAAGAGGCGCTTCACTGAGGAGCTACCAGATGAGAGAGAGTCAGGACTGCTGGGATACCAGGTGCAATAAAATAAGCAATTTTAGTACCTGCCTCCAGTTCCCTTCCCTACAAAGAGACTTTGCTGTAAATTGGTCATTCTTAATGTAGTTTGAGTTGTTTCATGACTGTCATCTAAGACCTTTAGGAGATGCTAGTGAATTATTAAATAGAATTTTAAATGTAATCATGAGTGGTGAAGATGAGACTTCACACTTCTGTTCTTTGGAACAGATGCACCATTTGCATCTAGTGTCTCCCATTTCTTTCAGACAAAAATTAAATAATTCTTTCCCTTTCACTGTCTTCCATAATGAAAAGCAATTGTTGCTTTTGTTGTGAGAAAAAGTATATTGATTGCTTCCAGAATCTTCTATTCAGGTTTTTAGCAGTTTTAGTAGTTAGGAGGATTACAGTAAGACTAGATTTAATTTTTTTTGTTTGTGATAGCATGAGGCATAAAGTCATGATAAAAATCTTACTCCATACAAACAGCCATATTTAATTTAATAAAAATGTAATATAACTTACCACTGTTCCTCAGACACTTCCATGTGTAAGGGAAATTTCCATCATGGAAAAGTGCCTTCTCATGCCTGAAGTATTTTCCTGAGTCCAAATTGCCCCTGGTAAAATTTAACCAAACTTGCATTTAAAAGGCTGTTTTGGCAGAAAACATTTAAAAAATTACTCGGGATCAGAATCTCAAATGGCAGATATGTTTGCTCCCACAAATGTATGTGAGGTGAAAATTGGTGCTTCAAATAGCATTTTGTTTTAGCCTATGAAGGAAGATAGTTGTCCGACTGCTTAATGGCTATACAATCAAGCACTGTGGGGAAGATGAGCTAGATGATGTGTAAGGTCTCTTCTACCTCAGCACTTGGTCCCAGATTTTTAAAAGTATTTAGGCATTGCGGTGCTCAGTGTTGTAACGTCTAACCGGTTCAAGAGCCTACATTTAATTTTCAAAAGGGATTAAAGCACTTTAAGAGTCTGAATATCTTTAAAAATCTGGGCTTTAGACACTGGTTACAGTAGACACTGGTTACAGATGCAATACAAAATGCTTTGTGACAATTCATAGATGTTTATATACATAAGTTATCTTGTTCAGGATACTGTAGGGAAAAGCATTTTGAATAACTACATTAGAGAACAGTAGATATTTCCTGATCTCTTATGTAAATTGCAATCACTAAAATATTAGACCTAGAAAATTGGAAATATTAAACCCAGTCTGTAGTTTGCAATATACTCCGAAAGGTTGGTCTTCCTGACATTTTCATTAAGGAGATGTAGCTTATATCATAGTTGTAGATTTGCTAATGCCATGTGTTTTTCTGCTCATAGCATGGACCCATTCATATGACTAATTTAGGTACAGGCTTCTCCAGTCAGAGTGAAATCGATGGGGCAGGATCGAAGCCAGCAAGTTCCTCGGGAAAGGAGAGAGAGAGGGACAGGTAAATGTTGTGTTTAACTAAAGTGCGAAAGGATTACAGTCATATGTTAATCCTAAAGAAAAGCTGAACTTCTAAATCAGTGTTTCTCAACTGGTGGGCTGTGACCCACACAGGGGTCACAAAAGCCAATCACAAGGGTTGTGAGGCACTGAACATTTTCTTACTATCTAAAGATGGTTTTTGGTTCCCACTCCCTGCACACCCTTACCTTCAAGGTTAAGTATTCTCTGTCAACATCTTGAAACACTTACAAATTATGTAGGCTTCTCAATGAGATGTTTAGTAAATGTGAGGGCATTGCAATATTTTTTTTTTTACTTCAAAAAAGGAATTGCCAATTCAAAGAGGTTGAGAAATAATGTTCTAGATCTTATTTGAGGTCACGAAAAAATACATCTGGGATATTGGTAAAGTTTTAAAAACTCTCAAATCTGCTTTAGAACGAAGTGAATAACTTTCTTAGGTATTTTGAAATATAAGTGATCAGATTATCAAATTATTTGGAAACTTAATCATGATGAGCTATCCATGAGATGGCCCATCTACTTAGTTTGTTGTTGTGCTTGATGGGGAAAATATCATGCAAGCAGGATGTTTCCTTTAAAATCATAAGACAATGTTAATCTGTTTCCGGCAGATCTTTAGCAAGATATTAGAATTCACTCCAATCCCATGTTGTATAATTTTACACCCTCTCTCTCTCTCTCTCTCTCTCCTCTTTAAACCCCTCTTAACGCAATACTTTATATTGCTTAATTATCGAATAATTAAATTAATCAAATAGGTCAATAATTATTTTAAAAATATTAAATTATTTAATAATTAAAGAATACTTTTATTAAAACAGGCAGTTGATGCCTCCACCAGCTTTTCCAGTGACCGGAATGAAAACAGAATCCGAAGAAAGAAATGGATCGGGGTCCTTATTGGGCAACCATGGTGAGCACAATGGACAAAACAAATTCATATGCAAAAGCAAGCTTGACTTGCAAGGCACTGATATAATGTTGACTTTGGCAAATACTGAAAAGCCCAATCAATTCTGGGCTGTCCTTGGGATTGCAACTCTAAGTGAGAGGATGGGCATGTTCCACTGGCTTTAAACCCATGCATTTCTTACATAGATTTGAACTGTCAACACATGAGATATCTAGTTTCTGAGAGCTAAGGTAAATATTTGAGTGTTAGAAAAACCTTGGGAACTGTGATATGTTTAACTCCTATTTTGAAAGAAAGGAAGGCCTCTTTTTTTTGTTTTGTTTTTTATTTTGATGATCAGCCCAGGCACAGCTCATAAGAATTGCTCTGTAACACCGGTATATCACATAGTTTTACATTACCATCTGGCTCAAATTGTATAGCTCTGTATATTATGTTAGTGACTGGTTTAAGTCATGTGTCTAGTAGACAGTCTCCTGAAGTGGTCCACAACTAACAGAAATCCTTAGTGGATTTCATCTTTTCATAGGATTCTGTAGCATCAAATATTTGCTACTTTAGAGAACATTTTAAATCCTTGTACTTGTAAATGCCCTGAAAGTTGCACATTTCCTTGTATCAAAGAGCTTCAGACACAGTATATTAGTTTAACCTCAGTTTTTCTCCAGTATTGATGCCAGAGTTTGCCATTGTATTAGACTTCTTATGATTAAATTTGGACTTTTCTTTACATATTTATCTCTTAACGGTGAAATTGCAATCACTTAAACTCACTTGCTAACTTTACCTTTTTTTTGTGTTTCTTTTTTTCTTTCTCTGCTCTCTTACATGGTTCTGATGGATCACATGTGCCGTTGCTGGTGCTGTTTCGTGTGACATCCGACCTTGGGTGACCATTGACCCTGTGACCTCAAAATGGTGTCCAACTAACAATTTATAATTAACGTCTTTTTTTATTAATTAACTTGTTTGGGGTATTTTTATCTTTTTCTTCCTTCTTTGGGGGGGGAGATGTTTTTTTTCCTCTAGATCATCCAGCTAAGAAGATGAAAACTGCTGAAAAGGGGTTTGGATTGGTGTCTTATACTGGAGATTCATCAGATGAAGAAGAGGAACATGGTGGCCATAAAAATGCAAGTACTTTTTCACAGGGATGGAGTTTGGGATATCAGTATCCTTCCTCACAACAACGAGCTAAACAACAGATGCCATTTTGGATGGCACCATAGAAGCTATAGAACAGTTTTTGTACCCTCAGTTACACCTTTTTTCTCTAGCAATAATGCATGTATATTACAAAATGAACTTTGCAAATGTACATTGTTCTTACCTTTGCAGAAGCTGCTAAAGGTGCACTATTCCCTTTTGAAAGGGGTTCTATAATATTTTTACAATCCATATTTCTGCAGTGAATTTGTCATCTATGAAAAGTTATTTGAAATCACAAACTCAGTGCAGCATGGACTTTTTATACAATGAGGGAAAGTGCTCACAGAACAAGAACTGGGAGGTATGTCGCTCCCCCCGCATTTTCCATGTGCCCTGGATAGCTTCAGAAATGGAGAAAGCCAGCCAGGCTGACTTAAATACAGATTTTGTGTGTTTATTTTAAGTAATTTTCCTTTTGTCAACTTGTGTTTGAGTCAGTGGTGACAACAGATGTCCTCAATGTTTGGACTTTCACTGGAGAAAGGAAAATCTATGCATTACACAATTTTTAAGATCATGTTTCCTTAAATTCCTAATTTTATTTACTTCAAGCAGTTCCCATGTGTGTTTCTCTTCTCTCCCCCCCCCCCCCTTTAATTCCAAAATGCAATTTCAGTAACCCAAAATAACTTTTGATTCTAGTCAAATTTCTTGGAGTGTGGGGGGGAAATTTAGGTTTTCCACATAATTTTCTATTTTGGATGGATTTGGCTTGCTACTAATACTTGGACATACTTGGTATATCAGTGGTATGTACACTCTAACCACCTTCAGCTGGTCCCTGTGATACTACTTGTCATGTTGGTGTCAGTCTGTTGTTAATTTCTGAGTCTGATTCCACCAGTTTTGTTTTATGACTGTATAACAAAGAAATATAGCATCCTGGTTTGTGTATCTCCAAAGACCTGATTGCAAGCACTGCTATTACACTGAAGCACAGAAGCGGAACCTCTGAATAAATTGTGGATTGTTTACAGTGACTGGAACTGCAAAGGGGCCTTTCTTATCATGGCAAGCTGTTGCCAAAAGATTACTCTTTTGTATTGATAACATTGATGTGTGAATCCACTAATGTGTGGTGGGACACAATGTAAATGGAGGTGCGGGTCTGCATTTGAAACATGAGTAATAGTTTGAAGTATTGTAATAAGTGTAACTTTTACACATTTTGACTACCTTGCAGGCTGGCTGGCTTTGTATAAACTTATTCTCTGGTTTCCTACATGTTGTAAATAATTATAGAAACATAATTTCCTTATAAATAAATGTACAAATATTCCTTTTGCTTCCTTCTTTTTTCTTCAGCTCTATCAGATAACTTTCTTGGGTACAGCACAGTCACCTGGGGCGGGAATGGTGACAACCTCGGTCTTAATTTGATGTTTTAACAGACACAGACTTTTTGGTAAAATATTCTTACTAAGAAAAGGTTTTAAAACCTTAACCGTTTTTAATGGGACACAACTTGAAAATCACTTTTCTGTCTGAAAATATTGTACCTTTTTATTGTTACAAGTTGCTAAGACTACCATAACTGGACATTAGCAGTAGCTTATTTTTTCTATTTGACAGAACTTTGTGTGAGCGCAAAGGAGCAGAAAAACAATGGGCCACATATCGCATCTTTTAAAATAGTATCAAAAAATGGATTTTTTTAAACCAGTTGGACCATTTAGTTCTGCTCATTTGTGGTAGCAAGCAATCTAGAAATAAAAAAATGTAAAGGAAATTCTCCACTTAAACTTGGTCTACAATTAAAAAAAATATATAGATAAGTTTTTGTTCTGTTCTATTTAGGTTCTTTTGCTACCCTCATCACTGCAATATCTGAGCCCCTTTCCTAGTGCATTAAGCAATGTGACTAACTTCTGTCATGTGACTTTTTTTCCCCTTCTCTTTCTCTCTCATCCTCTGTACAAGGGCAGAATTGTTTATGCAATGTAGTGCTTTGGTTTTGCAGGGCTTTTATTGTTGGGTTTGATTTTATTTATATATATGTATATGCTATGCTTAGAGCACCATATCTTATCACCTGCTTTTAAAACCAATTCCCATAAACTATTTTTAATAAACCCCAGTCCTGCAAACACTTATGCACTTGCTTTTCTTTAAGAGGATGAGTAGTCCCACTGAAATCAAAGTCAAGGGGGCCAGTCTCTCCGTTTAATAGTTTCCCAGTGTTTTGAAATCTGACCATAACCGTGTTTACTTGCCGCTAATTATAGCGAGGTAGCTAGAAACTACCAGATAGTCTTTTTGACTTTAATTATTAGCAGACATAAATGTACAAAAGCCAGAAACTGGCTGAGTAAACTTACTTTTAAAATTAAATGCTTAGGAGATATTGTGGGGTGGCTGGGGAAAGGAAGTGCGTTTCAGCTGTAGAGGATCATCCTGCTGACCGGCCTGACCACCTATTAAAGTTATACACACAAGGCTGCTTTTCACTAGAGGATGGTGTGTGAGAAGAATCGAGGAAGGTAAGCGATTTGCCGAAAGGACGAAGGACCGGCAGCGAGGGACTCGGGGACAGTCCCTCTTCCACCTTTGGGTGCAGCGCTGCCCTTGCTCCTGATGCGTCCCTACACGGAAGGGGCGGGTCCGTACGCGGGCGGGGCCTGAAGCGCTCGCTCGGCCTAAGGCCGCAGAGCCGCTGCCGCCGCCATTTTGGTTTGCTGTGAGAAGGGTCTGAGACGGTGGTGCGCCGGTCCTGGGCCGGTGGGGTCCTGCCCTCCACGGGCCCTGTCAGTGCGGACGGGAGGATGCGACGCGGAGAAGGCCGGAGTCCCTGACACGGTGAGTTGCGGGTTTTGGGGTGGGGGAGATGCAGCCCGGATCGGGGCGGAGAGAGCCTGTGGAGACCCCGTGGCTCCGGCCCGCTCCACCCCCTCCCGGCCGGTTCCTGACACACATTTTCTCCCTGCAGGCGGCGGCGTTTTTCCTGGCGCCGGGGGAGATGGACTCTGGAGCCCGCCAGGGCGGTGGCGCCTTAGGACAATCCCGCGAGTATAAACTGGTGATGCTGGGAGCTGGCGGCGTGGGCAAGAGCGGTGGGTGTCTCGGGCCTGCCGGGGTGTGGCGACTTTGGCTCAGTAGTCAGGGGAGAGGCTGTCCCGTGGGAGGTCTCGGAAGCCCCAGGGGCCGGTCAAGGTCCGAGAGCAGCTGTAATGGGGCAGAGCTTTAATCTCAGTCACTGCTGAGCGCGGCGGCCCCCATAGCTGAAGAATGGGTTTGCTCGCTGCTGTACTGTGGAGGTACCCACTGTGAGGGGGACAAGGTGGGTGAGGTAATATCTTTCATTGGACCAACTTCTGTTGGTGAGAGAGACAAGCTTTTGAGTGAGACAGAGCTCTTTTTCAGGGGGACAATCCTGTGCTTTGCTTCACTGTAGAGGTCACCTACATAAGGGTTGGTTTGAGATTTTTAAAAAAATATATCTTTCCCCAGCTCCTACCTTTGTATTCTCAATAATTGAACGTATATGTATGAAAATCCTTGATTAGGGTAAACATTTCAGAGTTCTAATATGTTATATCTATAAAACGTTTAATGTATTAAACCATTTTAAGCTTAGTCCCGTAGTTGAAAATAATAAGCAATAGGGGAGAATATAGTTCAATAATAGGCAATGGGTGTGAACATAGTTCACAATTTCATACTGATAAGTAAGGCTGCGAGTCTGTCACGGAGTCTATGATTTTCTGCAAAAAGCAGAACAGGAGTACTTGTGGCACCTTAGAGACTAACAAATTTATTAGAGCATAAGCTTTCGTGGACTACAGCCCACTTCTTCGGATGCATATAGAATGGAACATATATTGAGGATATATATATATATGTCCCCCTGAAAAAGAGCTCTGTCTCACTGTGTGTATATATATATCCTCAATATATGTTCCATTCTATATGCATCCGAAGAAGTGGGTTGTAGTCCACGAAAGCTTATGCTCTAATAAATTTGTTAGTCTCTAAGGTGCCACAAGTACTCCTGTTCTGCTTTTTGCGGATACAGACTAACACGGCTGCTACTCTGAAACCTATGATTTTCTGGGACCTCTGTGACTTGCAGTGGCCAGCGCGGCTGGCCCGGGGGCCACCTGAGCAGCTTGGGCAGCCCTTGGGCCAGCTGCATTGGCTGCTCCTGGGGCAGTCTTGGGCTACTGCCCCTCCCCCCAGCAGGAGTTTGGGTGTGGAAAGGGGGTTAGGGTTAAGGTTAACCTCAGGGCAGGGGGTTTGGGGCATGGGAGGCGATGTGGGATCCAGGAGGCGCTTACCTCGGGGCTCCCCGGAAGCAGTGACATGTCCCTCCCACGCCTCCGGCGTGGCCGGGCAGCTCTGCGCACTGTCTCTGCCCATATGCGCTGCCCCCACAGCTCACATTGGCCATGATTCCCAGCCAATGGGAGCTGTGGTGCTGGCACTCAGGTCAGAGGCAGCACACAGAGCCCCCGGCCGCACTTGTGCCTAGGAGCCAAGGGACATGTTACTGCTTCTGGGGAGCTGCGCAGAGCCAGGTAGGGAGCCTGCCAGCCTTGCCCACCCTACCCCCACAGCACCAGTGGGGGTACTGTTACCCACCCACCCCTGAGCACCTATGGCACCCCCAGCCTCCCGCCCCCCCAAGCAACCACGGTGTCCCTAGGCAACACCCCCACTCTGGGCACCCAAGATTCTGTCAGGGGTCTATAATACAAGTCATGGCAGGTCACGGGCCATGAATTTTTGTTTACTCCCCATGATCTGTCCATGACCTTTTCTAAAAATACCCGTGGTTAAAATGTAGCCTTACTGATAAGTACATTTTACCATTCGCCTTTGAGATTTAGGGTGAACAAAATGTGCATTTTCCCTATGAAGTGCTCCAATTTTTAGCGAATGCCAAAATAGTATGCCAATTGTACCATTTAAATGTTTCTCACACCTTCTTGTCAATTGTCTAAAATGGGCCATCTTGATTATCACTACAAAAGCTTTTTTTTTCTCCTGCTGATAATACATCTTAATTAATTAGCCTCTTACAGTTGGTATGGCTACTTCCACCTTTTCATGTTCTCTGTGTGTGTGTGTGTGTGTGTGTGTGTGTGTGTATATATATATATATATATTTTTTTTTACTATATGTTCCATTCTATGCATCTGATGAAGTGGGCTGTAGCCCACGAAAGCTTATGCTCAAATTTTAATCTCTAAGGTACCACAAGTACTCCTATTCTTTTTGCGGATACAGACTAACACAGCTGCTACTCTGAAATCTGTGTAATCAGTAATTCTAAATATTCTCTGTCCATTATCATGTTTCCACCTACGCCTGTGATGTTAATCAGGAGGACTAGAAATCACCTGTGTAATTGTAGTTATCCAATGTTAATTTTCAGCTATGACCATGCAGTTCATCAGCCACCGGTTCCCAGAGGACCATGATCCTACCATTGGTAAGAAAAACCTCTCCAATATCTGTCTCTGCTTTTGCAAGTTAAAAAGTAGTTTTTGTGGAATCATTTACTGTGAACCTTATATGCTAAAGAAAACCAGAAACTCAGCTGCAAACAAAGCATTCATAATCATGTCAGCAATAGCTAGACAAGTTGTTACGAGTCCAAAGTCTGCAAAGAGGATTATGAGCTGTGCTAGGAACAGAACTAATGGCCAGAACTTTAAAGATATTTACAGAAAATTCTGTGCACACAATAATTTCTGCACAAATTCTGCATTGTGCAATGGCGCAGAATTCCCCCAGGAGTAAACAGCAGATACTAAAGTTAGACATTTTAAAATCAGCAAGTCCAGATAACTTTCATCCAAGAATTTTAAAAGAGCTCTCTGAGGAGCTCGCTGGACCATTCATGTTGATTTTAATTAAGTTGTATAACAGTAGGGAAGTTCCAGAAGTCTGCAAGAAAGCTAATGTTGTGCCAGTATTTAAATAGGATGACCTGGGTAATTATAGGCTAGGCAGTCTGACATCAATCCTGGGCAAGGTGATGATATGGGAGTGGATTAATAAAGAATTAAAGTAGGCTGTAATGAATGCCAGTCAACATGAGTTTATGGAAAACAGATCCTGTCAAACTAACTTGGTATCTTTTTTGATGAGATTACAAGATTGGTTGATAAAGGTAATAGTATTGATGTAATATACTCACACTTCTGTAAGGCATTCGAGCTCATCCTCTCAACATTTTCATTAAAAAATAGAGCAGTATAAAGTTAACATGGCATACATTGAATAGATTAAAAGCTGGCAAACTGATATGTCTGAAAATGTAATTGTAAATGTGGAATCCTCACTGGGCACGTGTCTTTCTAGTAGGCTTCCATAAGGATCTGTTCTTGGCCTTGTGCTATTTAACATTTTTAGCAGTGACCTGGAAGAAAACAAAATAATCACTGATAAAGTTGGTCATGATACAAATTGGATGAGTGGTAAACAATGAAGAGGACAGGTCACTAATACAGAGTGATCTGGATCACTTTGTAAACTGAGCATATTATGCGTATTAATACGGCTAAATGTATATAGGTAATCTAGGGGACAAATATACTTTCAGGATGGGAGACTCTATCCTGGGTAGCGTGACTCTAAAAAAGATTTGGGGGCCATTGTGGATAATCAGCTGAATGTGAGCTTTCAGTTCAATGCTTTAGACAAAAGGGTTAATGTGATCCTGGAGTGCATAAACAGTGGAATCCTGAGTACAAGTAAAGAAGTTATTTAACTCTGTATTTGGCACTGGTGTAGTCACTGCTGAAATACTGTATACAAGACGTGTTGTCCAGAGTTCAAGAAGGATGCTGAAAAATTGGAGAGAGTTCAGAGAAGAGCAATGGGAGTTAGAAAACCTGTCTTATAGTGATAGATTGACCTTCTTAAATCTGTTTCTTTTAATAAAGAGAATCTTAAGGGATAACCTGATTAGTCTATTTGTTCTCTGTGCAAAGAACAAATAATTAATAATGGGTTCTTCAGTCTAGCAGAGAAAGGTATAAAACAATCCAATGGTTGGAAGTTGAAGCTAGACAAATTCATGCTTGAAATGAGGTGTGCATTTTTAACAGTGAGAATAATTAACCATTGGAGCAATTTATAAGGGTCATGATGGATTCTCCATCACTGACCATTTTTAAATCAAGATTGGAAGCTTTTTTAAAAGATGTACTCTAAGAATTATTTTGTGGAATTTCTATGGCCTATGTTGTTCAGGAGGTCAGACCAGGAAGATGATCACAATGGTCCCTTCTGGCTTTGGAATCTATGAATCAATTTCTCCATCTGTAAAATGGAGATAATGATACTTTATCTCCCTTCAAATATTTTGAGATCTACTGGTGAAAAGTGTTATATAGGAGCTAGGTATTATTAAATACTTGCAGAAAAAGTTTAAAGACTAAAATAAGTTAACTGCCAGTCACAATTAACAGACTAATAACAAAAATAAGACCTCTTGATGGCCATCATCTCTTCTGTCATACCACATTTGCTGTGCAGTGTGATAGTTTGTCATACACAACTGCCTTTTGTTTCCTTGTTATTGCTACTTTTTATAAATGTGCAGCAGATTGAAAGGAGGGGGAGAGTAACTGCCCAAAATACTTGTGTTCAGCTAAATTATCTCTTGCGTGTTCCATTTGATTTTCCCACGTCTTTTGTCGAAAATATGAGTCAACAGATTTACCCTTCCACATATAAACCAGGAGAATTAGCAGAGCCAGCAACCTTAACATTTCTTTAGCAGATGACTCTAGAGCAGGGGTGGGCAAACTTTTTGGCCCGAGTGCCACATCTGGGTGGAGAAATTGCATGCAGGACCATGAATGTAGGGTTGGGGCAGGGGGTTGGGGTGCGGGAGGGCGTGCGGGGTGTTGGAGGGGGTGCACTGTGTAGGAAGGGGCTCAGGGCAAGGGGTCGGAGTGCAGGAGAGGGGTGGGGTACGGCAGGGATCTCAGGGTAAGGGGTTGGGGCACAGGAGGGTATGCAGAGTACAGGAGGGGGCTCAGGACAGGGGGTTGGGGGTGCAGGAGGGGTGTGGGGTACAGCAGGGGGCTCAGGGCAGGGAGTTGGGATGCAGGGTGCCGGAGGTGTTCGGGGGCAGGCTCTGGTCCGGCACCACTTATCTGGAGTGGCTCCAGGGTGGCAGCGGCGCTCACTGGGGCTAGGACAGGCTCCCTGCCTGCCTGCTCTGGCCTCGTGCTGCTCCCGGAAGCAGCCGGCACCACGTCGTGGGGGTGGGGGTGGGCAGAGGGCTCTGCTGCTGCTCTTGCCTGCGGGTACCTCCCCCAAAGCTGCCATTGGTCGCAGTTCCCCGTTCCTGGCCGTGGGAGCTGCGGGGGGCGGTGCCTGAAGATGAAGGCAGCGCATGGAGTCCTCTGCCCGCCGCCCGGACTACCCCTTCTGCCTGAGGTCCTGCCCCTACCGCCGGAGCCCGGAGTCCCGTCCCGTCCCCCCTTCCTGGCGTGGCAGCCAACTCCCCTCTTTTCCCCCCGCCCCAGGCTGCCCGAGGACCACCAGCCCCGAAGCGCCTGAGCAGGCGGCATAGGTCCCCTGGCCATTGGCAGGTGGCATGGCCCAGCCCTGGAGTGCTGGGAGGGCGGATGGTTCCCCCGCCCCCCGAGTGCCAGGCAGGTGAGCAGGCAGCATGGGCCCCAGCCCCGGCACATCAGGAGGGCAGCACATCCTCCCTCACCCAGCCCCAGAGTGCAGGCCGGCCCCCCTTAGCCCCAACCTGGGGCTCTGGCCACCGGGTGGGGGGGAAAGACCCCTGCAGCACACAGCCCAGAAGCAGGAAGGGGTCTGGGGGTGGAGTGTCGGCGGGATCACGCAAGGCTGTTTGGGGAGGCACAACCTCCCCCCGCCTTCGATACTTGCCGGCCATGGCACCATGATTTTTCAGAATCCTATAGGATTTTACTGTTTATTATTTGTATTACCATGGCGCGTAGGAGCCTTAGCCATGGATCAGGACCTTCTGCAATCTTTGTCTCCAAATAAAAAGTGTTGTTACTAGCTCCTGCTTTGAGATCTTCTGACACTAGCTGTCTGTTTTATTCAGTCTACCTTTTTTGGAGTTGTCACTCAGCCCATTAGTGTTGACAGGAGAATCTGATCAAATGGAAAGGAGAACTTGAGTTTCTATTCAGGTTCTTATAGTGTGCCCATGACTATAACATCTGAGCACCTTTTGGTGACGTTTTTTAACATAAGAATGGCCCTACTGGGTCAGACCAAGGGTCCATCTAGCCCAGTATCCTGTCTTCTGACAGTGGCCAGTGCCAGATGCCCTAGAGGGAATGAACAGAACAGGTAATAATCAAGTGATCCATCCCCTGTCGCACATTCCCAGCTTCTGGCAAACAGAAGCTAGGGACCCCATTCCTGCCCTGCCTGGCTAATAGCCATTGATGGACCTATCCTCCATGAATTTATCTAGTTTTTTTTAATCCTGTTATGGTCTTGGCCTTCACAACATCCTCCAGCAAGGAGTTCTACAGGTTGACTGTGCGCTGTGTGAAGAAATATTTCCTTTTATTTGTTTTAAACCTTCTGCCTATTAATTGAATTTAGTGACCCCTAGTTCTTGTGTTATGAGAAGTAGTAAACAACACTTCCTTATCTACTTTCTCTACACCAGTGATTTTATAGACCTCAATCATATCTCACCTTATCCATCTCTTTTCCAAGCTGAAAAGTCCCAGTCTTATTAATCTCTCCTCATACAGAAGCCGTTCCATACCCCTAATAATTTTTGTTGCCCTTTTCTGAAACTTTTCCAATTCCACTATCTCTTTTTTGAGATGGGGCGACCACATCTGCACACAGTATTCAAGATGTGGGCATACCATGGATTAATAGAGGCAACATTATTTTCTGTCCTATTATCTATCCCTTTCTTAATTATTCCCAGCATTCTGTTCGCTTTTTTGACTGCTGCTGCACATTGAGTGGGTGTTTTCAGAGAACTATCCACAATGACTCCCAAGATCTTTCTTGAGTGGTAATCGCTAATTTAGACCCCATTATTTTGTGTGTATAGTTGAGATTATGCTTTCCAATGGGCATCACTTTGCATTTATGAGCATTAAATTTCATCCACCATTTTGTTGCCCAATCACCCAGTTTTGAGAGATCCTTTTGTAGCTCTTTCGCAGTCTATCTGGGTCTTAACTATCTTTTTAATTTGGGTTAGTTTAATTTGGAGGGAAAGATCTGTTTATCTTTCTAAAGCCTGGTCTACACCTGAAACTCAGGTCATTTTAGCTATGTCTCACAGGACTGTGAAAAATTTCATGCCCTATGCAACGTATTTAGGATGACTTAACCTCCATTGTAGACAAAGCTAGGTTGACGGAAGAATTCTTTCATCAGTTTAGCTACTGCCTCACAAGGGGGTGGTTTTACTATGGTGACGGAAATACCTGTTCCGTTGCTGTAGTCAGTGTCTACACTACAGTGGCATAGTTGTGCTGTTGTGCTTGTTGTGTAGACATATACTTAGTAATTTATCCTGTTTAGGAAATTGGCAGTTCTGTTGGTGGCTGCCATTAGGATTATTTTATTTTATTTTATTTTATTTGTCTGCCTGTTCACCTCAGTTGGGAAAGGCCCATTAGTCTGAGAGAGAGAATGTCTTTATTAAGGTGTGCAAAACTGAATTCTTACTTTATAAAATCAATTGTAATAATGTATTTTCCATTGCTTTATATCAAATGCTCAGTAGTAGTATTTTGTTGTATGCATGAGATCAGTACTGTAGTTTTACTGAACTTCTGTTACCCCCTACCCTCCTTCTAAATCCACAGAGGATGCTTATAAAATACGAATACGGATTGATGATGAACCTGCAAATTTGGATATTTTGGACACAGCAGGACAGGTATGTGAGCAATAAAAATATGAATAGGATGGAACTAAAGGCCAGGCATATTCACAAAGATCCTTTAAAAATGTATTGCTTATCTCTAACTTTTCTTTGTTCTAGTTTTGTCTCCTGAATCATCCCATTTCCCCAACATATTGTATTTGTTGGTAACCACACAATGTGCATTTGTTTTGTACCCTGCTTTATTGTTTCTCCATTTTCCATTGTCCTTTTTTTATACATAATATATACAAACGAAGAGGTGCCAACATTCTTACCCTTCCCTGAAACAACAGAAACTCATGCCTTTCATTTGCTTCGTATATGGGTCCCAAATTTTCACAATATTTTGTTTGATGTGTTAAAGGACAGAAAGGAAACAAACTGTTCATAACGTTCTTTTAACTCTGACTGCTACATGTTGCAATTTTAATTGTGTATTTCAGGTGTTTAATATTTCAGATAGGGAGAATCCATAAAATCTCCAGTTTTTTCCAGTGGACAATGTGTGGCATAAGCAAACCAGTATGTTGCGTGGCATATAGCTGTTCTTAGAATGGATAGAGGGCTGACAGTGATGAGATGATCAATAGCTGCTGAGCTTGTACGAGAATTGAAATATAACATTCTTTCTAGGCAGAGTTTACAGCTATGCGGGACCAGTACATGAGGGCAGGTGAGGGATTTATCATCTGTTATTCAATTACGGACCGACGCAGTTTTCATGAAGTGCGTGAGTTCAAACAGCTCATCTACCGTGTTCGGCGCACTGATGACACTCCTGTGGTTCTTGTGGGGAACAAATCTGATCTGACACTGCTCCGACAGGTAAACTATCCAAAGGAGTTCAGAAGGTGTATATCTTAAAACTAGGGCTGTCAAGTGATTAAAAATATTAATTGTGATTAATCACGCTGTTAAATAATACTAGAATACCATTTATTTTAATATTTTTGGATGTTTTCTACATTTTCAAATATATTGATTTCAGTTACAACACAGAATACGAAGTGCACAGTGCTCACTTTATATTTTTTATTACAAGTATTTGTACTGTGAAAAAACAAAAGAAATAGTATTTTTCAATTCACCTAATATAAGTATTGTTGTGCAATCTCTTTTTATTGTGAAAGTTGAACTTACAAATGTAGAATTATGTACAAAAAAAACTGCATTCAAAAATAAAACAATGTAAAATTTTAGAGCCTGCAAGTCCACTCAGTCCTACTTCTTGTTCAGCCAATTACTCAGACAAGCAAGTTTGTTTACATTTGCGGGAGATAATGCTGCTGCTTCTTGTTTACAAAGTCACCAAAAGTGAGAACAGGCGTTCGCATGGCACTGTTGTAGCTGGCCTCGCAAGATATTTACGTGCCAGATGTGCTAAAGATTCATACGTCCCTTCATGCTTCAACCACTATTCCAGGGGACATGCATCCATGCTGATGATGGGTTCTGCTTGATAACAGTCCAAAGCACTGCGGACCGATGCACGTTTATTTTCATTATCTGAATCAGATGCCAGTAGCAGAGGGTTGATTTTCTTTTTTGGTGGTTCAGGTTCTGTAGTTTCCACTTCGGAGTGCTGCTCTTTTAAGACTTCTGAAAGCACGCTCCATACCTCATCCCTCTCAGATTTTGGAAGGCACTTCCGATTCTTAAACCTTGGGTCGAATGCTGTAACTATCTTTAAAAATCTCACACTGATACCTTCTTTGCGTTTTGTCAGATCTGCGGTGAAAGTGTTCTTAAAACGAACAACATGCTGGGTCATCATCTGAGACTGCTATAACATGAAATATATGGCAGAATGCGAGTAAAACAGAGCCGGGGACTTACAATTCTCCCCCAAGGAGTTCAGTCACAAATTTAATTAGCACATTATTTTTGTAACAAGTGTCATCAGCGTGGAAGCATGTCCTCTGGAATGGTGGCCGAAGCATGAAGAGGCGTACGACTGTTTAGCATATCTGGCACGTAAATACCTTGCAATGCCGGCTACAAAAGTGCCACGCTAACTTGTGTTCTCACTTTATGGTGACACTGTAAGTAAGATGAGGGCAGCATAATCTCCAGTGTAAACAAATTTGTTTGTCTTAGTGATTGGCTGCACAAGAAGTAGGACTGAGTGGACTTGTAGGCTCTGAAGTTTTACATTGTTTTGTTTTTGAGTGCAGTTATGTAACAAAGAAAATCTACATTTTTAAGTTGCACTTTCAAAATAAAGAGATTGCACTATAGTACTTGTATGAGGTGAATTGAAAAATACTATTTTTTATTTCATTTTTACAGTGCAAATATTTGTAATAAAAAATAATACACTTTGATTTCAATTAAAACACAGAATACAATATATATGAAAATGTAGCAAAACATCCAAAATATTTAATAAATTTCAATTGGTATTGTTTAACAGTGCAATTAAAATTGCAATTAATTTTTTTTAGTTAATCGCATGAGTTAACTGTGATTAATCGACAGCTCTACTTAAAACATAATGCTGTGGTTTATCCTACGTGTATTTGCTTATTCCTTTTCCTTAAATTACATTTTTTGCTCTTGATTTAATGTTTAAAATAAATTTAATATTTGTATTAGTAATGTTGAAAGGGGGATGTGATGCAATGGTGGTAAGCACAGAATGCAGGATCTCTAAACTACAGGTGGTTTTATTATGGAATACTAATGTTAATAGACATGACATAATCTCAAACTCATCAGTTTTCAGCTTTGAATACCTGGGTTTCTTCTTCGAGTGATTGTTCACATCCATTACACATTAGGTGTGTGCGCGCCGCATGTACGGACATCAGAAACTTTTTCCCTTAGTGGCTCCCGTCGGGCTGGCAGGGGAGCCCCCACCAGCGTGGCCTCTCATGCTGGTGCATATATACCCCTGCCAACCCAACCCCCCTGGCGTCGGAACAGCTCTCTATCTCTCAATTGCGAGTGTCCCTTAGCATAGTTATCAGCAGTTAGTAGTTAGTTAAGATTCCTTTGTTTTAGGTTTTTGGAAGTTGTCTCCAACACCAGCCCTGGGCTGCAGGGCATGCCGCAGGCCCAAGGCTTTAAGGCTTGTGCCACGTGCCACAAGCCTATGCCTATTCATGATCCCCACGACTTGTGTCTCCGTTGCCTGGGGGAGTCGCATCAGACTGAACGTTGCAAGATCTGTATGGCTTTTAAGCCAAGGACTAAGAAAGAAAGAGACTTCCGCCTCAAGCAGCTATTCGTGGAGGCTGCGCTGCAACCTTTGGCCTCGGGCCATCAGGCCTCGGCGCCAGCGTTACTTTGCAATCCGGCACCGATGGGCCACTGCAAGCATACTGCACCGAGGCAACAAGACAGGCCCTGGCACCGTTCGACCTCACCAGCATGGTCTCCGGGCCAGCCTAAAAGCTGAGGGCGCTCCCCGCATAAGAAGGCGACACAAGCAAAAGAACCAAGCGCTCTAAAGGGCAGTGCTGCCCCAGGACATGCTCCGGCACTGGTGGCTCCGGCGCCGACGAGCCCGTTGAGCCCTGGGCTAAGTGCCTTGAGTGCGGAGGAAGGACTGGAGGAGCTCCTAGAACAGCCCTCCACACCAGACACCTTTGAGGCGGCAAAGGACCTGCTCGAGTTGTCGGTGGCAAGCCCCCTCCCTGCCAAAGAGAAGCCTGCGGCACCATCACCTAGAGTGCTGTCCAGAGGCAAGCCGGCAACGGTTCGCCGATCGAGGTCACCATCCCGGCACTGCTCCCAACGTCGGTCCCGGTCGAGCTCAGCCTCTGTGGATTCCCGGTTGCCCCTGACTCGAGGGCACCGGATTTCAGCCAACATACGGCACCGGCTCAGTCAGTGCATCGCTCCCTGGCGCCATCGCCAGGCTGGCACCAAGGCGACACAAGACTGAAGTCCCCAAGCCCCAGCAGAAGCCAACGATCCCAGTCCCAGGAGTATCGGTACCGGTCAGCGAGGAGCTGTTCTCCAGCCTCCCAGCAGCACCGTTCTATGGCACCGCCTTGGCTTTCGACGTCACCTTCCTCGGAATCCAAGGTGGACTCAAGCCGCTCTAGCTATGCCCGCAGGGCACCGGCTATCAGGGAGCCCTGTGGCATCCCCAGTGAGACCCGCCAGGACAGTGGCCCTTTTGGATACCATGGGCCTATCACCAACAGGAAGGGCCCTCCTTCAGAGCCTCGAGATCTGGCTATTCGGTGTATTGGTCCCGGTCCCCGCACAGGCACCCCTCTGCACCCAAGGAGGCCACGGTATCCAGGCCACCAGATGCTTCTCTGGAACACAGGAGACCGGAAGCAGCACTGAGCCTGGTGCTGTCGCGAGGCAGGCAGTCAGGCAGGACCCAGATGAGCCCCCCAGCTTGCGAGGAAGGGCAAGAAGGTCTGGAGGAGGAGACGCAGAAAGCCCTCACCTCTTTGTCATCCCCAGATGAAGCTGTAGCGGGCACAGCGGTGTGGGGGCCTCCTCCGATTGACCACAGAGCGCACCAGGAGCTGCTCCGCAGAGTAGCCCAGAACTTGGGCCTATAGGTGGAGGAAGCAGTAGAGCAGGAGGATCCTATGGTGGACATCTTAAGCCCCGAAGGCCCTTCTAGAATTGTGCTTCCGCTCATAAAGTCAATCCAGTCCAACTACAAGATGGTCTGGCAAACCCCAGCCTCTAGCACGCCAACAGCAAAGGGCTTAGAGAGGAAGTACTTTGCCCCTTCCAAGGGATATGACTTCCTCTTTTGTCACCCGTCCCCCTGTTCGCTTAGCAGTCCACGAACGGGAACGACATGGTCAGCAAGCCCCGGCTCCCAAGGCCAAGGAGGCTAAGCGTCTAGACCTATTGAGCAGACAAATTAGAGGATTGGGCCAAAAGAAACCTGATGAGGTTCAACAAGGACAAGTGCAGAGTCCTGCACTTAGGACGGAAGAATCCCATTCACTGTTACAGACTAGGGACCGAATGGCTAGGAAGCAGTTCTGCAGAAAAGGACCTAGGGGTTACAGTGGATGAGAAGCTGGATATGAGTCAACAGTGTGCCGTTGTTGTCAAGAAGACTAACGGCATTTTGGGCAGAGACCCCTTAGACTTTGTAGTGACAATCCCTGCCCAGGTATTGGACTCCCTGCACTGGTGGCTCAGTCAGCAGGCGGTTTGCAAGGGGATCCCATTCGCTGCACCACAGCCCACTCTGACGCTGGTAACAGATGCGTTGGACTTCAACTGGGGAGCACACTTTGGGGAACCTATGGACACACACATTCACAGCCCACTACGCAGTCCATTAACAGGCCAGAGAGGACGCGGCAGTCGGCAGGGCTGTGCTTCAGTCAGTTGTTCCATGACTCCTACCCTCGTCTTATGGTAAGCTTGTGAGTCACCTAATGTGTAATGGACGTGAACAATCGCTCGAAGAAGAAAAAATGGTTGGTTACCTTTTCGTAACTGTTGTTCTTCGAGATATGTTGTTCACGTCCATTACACTTCCCATCCTCCTTCCCCTCTGTCGGAGTCTCCGGCAAGAAGGAATTGAAGGGGGATCTGGTCGACAGGGGTATATATGCACCAGCAGGGGTATATATGCACCAGCACGTGACGCCACGCCATGCTGGCGGTGGCTCCCCTGCCGGCCCGACGGGAGCCACTAAGGAAAAAAGTTTCCGACGTCTGTGCACGCAGTGCGCGCACACCTAATGTGTAATGGACGTGAACAACACATCTCGAAGAACAACAGTTACGAAAAGGTAGGTAACAGTTTTGTTTGCCACTAGAATTTCTAACCCTCAACTCCCGTTATGTTTTCAATTTCTCTTATCCTGAAAGGAGAGTGCATCTGCACAGGGGATTAAACAGCACTTGAACAACTTTGCAAATAGTAATACTTTAGGAAGGGTTGTGAGTACATTGAGAATAGAGAAATAATAAAAGGGGATTTAGAAAGGGCAGAAAATAAAATAAGATTCAACTTGGGAAAGTGTTAGCTAGAACATTTGGGGAAGAATAATCCAAATTACAGATTCACTGTGAGGGGAAAAAATCTGGCAAATAGTAACCCTGAAATAGACCACAGGTAGTGGTTGCACAGGAAATTGAGTTTCCAATGTGATATGAGAGCAAAATGCCACGGACATTGTTGGATATATATGCTGAGGAGTCATATCACAGGACAGGGAATCAAGAGTCCCTTCATATGCTCCAGTGTGCCCATATTCTGAAATGCTGTGTTCAGTTCTGGGAGGAAAGATAGACAAATCGGATGGGCTTTAGAGAAAACCACCAAAAATCACAGGTGGTGACTGAGGTGAAGAAATATAACTTTCCTATTGACAACTTGGGGAGGTTGCATGTTGCCCTTCAGATAGTTGCAGGTTTAACACCAACAAGGGAGATTAATTATTTGATAAAAGGGTGTTTAAATATGAAATGAGATAAAGTTATGAATGGGGAAAGATATAGTCTCAATATCTGTAAAATCATCCTGACTTAATGTTTTAGTCAGTGGAATAGTCTCCACAGGAATGTGGCTGAAGCGCCATAATTTTGGACAAAAGGCTAGAAAACCTGCAGTAGAGAACACTCCTACACTGTCAGGGAAACAGATTAATTGTGACGTAATACGTGTCTTGTCATTCCATCTTAACAATCATTCTCATTTGTTTTTATTAATTTTTCAGGTCTTGCAAGATTGATTGATTTGTTTGCATTTAGTGCTATTAAAACCCTTTTCTATTTATTACTTGTATAGTGCCAAAGGTGTAAGCATTATTTACAAATGCAGATTATGACCCAGTCCCTACCTCAAGGAGCTGGATGTCTTATGGATATAGGATGCAGTACAGATGTTTAAAAGATCAGGTGAATGAGTAGGAGTAAACAAAAGTTTAGAGAAAAGTTGATTTTAGGGAGAGATTTCAGAGAGATGCATGGAAAGGGGATGTTCCAGAAGGAGCAGGTAATGTGAAAGAATGCACATGGTTAAGAGTGAGAGGAACTGGCAAAGGGAGCAGAAAGAGGGAAGGAATGAACACTTTTTGCTTTGTTAACAAATATGTACTTTGTTGAAGGTCTCCAAAGAAGAAGGCTCAGCTTTAGCCCGAGAATTCAGCTGCCCTTTTTTTGAAACTTCAGCCGCATTCCGCTATTATATCGATGATGTATTTCATGCTCTTGTGCGAGAGATACGTAGGAAAGAGAAGGAAGCAATAATGGCCATGGAAAAAAAATCCAAACCCAAAAGCAGCGTATGGAAAAGACTAAAGTCACCATTCCGAAAGAAGAAAGATTCAGTGACCTGAAGGGGAGGGGATGTATCTGTCAAACTGTGAACTGGAATATGTAGTCAAAGCAGTCCAGTGACCTACATTTTTGAGCATTATGCTTTCTCTATTTTTTGACTATTTTTAAAAGGAAATCTAACTATTGGGAGTTTGGGGGGCGGGGCTGCGATTTACGTTGTTTAAAGTAATCTTCCTCCCCTCCCCCCCTCCACCTCCCATTTCAGAACATTTGGTCTATGACACAGCAGTGGGTTTTACTTTTGTTTACTGTCACTTTCTGACTTGTATCCAGCAAATGTCACTGATGTAGTTGGTTGCAAATGCTGTTACGTATGTTCCTGCACTTTTAAATGTCTATCTTAAGGGATCTCAGCATAATGAAAACCGCACTATGTAGAATGTCTTTGAACTTTTACTTAGAGCCTAACTTAGTTGTCGGTTGGTGTTTTTTTTTTTCCCCCTCTTTCCTGAGAATTGCACAACAAAGTTTGCTGCTTTCTGGAAAAGTAATTCACAATGTATGAGAAGGCTTGTCAAGATCAGTGTTGAAAATAATGTTTGTGAAGCACATATAGCAGACTAATGGAACAAACTGCATGCACATGTCAGTGAGAAGAACTCATGCTGAAATTGCTTTATGGTCTGTGCATTTTTCCAACAAACAAGTAATGATGGACTCCATGTGCATGTTTATATAAAAATAATTATAAGAAACAAGTGTAATGCAACAGTATAGTTTAGATTTTAAACAAGTCAGGAAAATTAAAATTATGATTCCCATGGCAGCCATAACTTGAGAACATTGCATGAATATGTAGCATTTTCTTAATGTATATAGTGTTCTTGTACTGCCATAGTAAAGTATGTGCAATGTGATAGAGTTGCAGGGGCTCTAGGAAACTAGAGCTTTGACTTTCCTGGCTTACATGCTTAAAATCTTCTCTGTAATGTTGCATTAGCTTATGTATTTGCATTACATTTTATGTTCTTTTCTTAAAGAAGCCAATATTGTTAGATTGAAGTCTCAAACACAGATTCATTACAGATTTTTTTGTTTTGAGGCTCTGTACCCCACACTGCACTGTGTTGTGGAGGGAGAGTGTAAAATTAGAGATTGCTGGCAATAGGACCTAGCAGAAATAACTCTGAACCTGGTGAGACTCATCCATTGCAAGTAGGTGGGGAGTTTAGGGGAAGAAGATGATTACCTGGGCTTAATGTCAGTCCTGAGAATGATATATACATGGATAGCCCTACATATACACACACACTCAAGTGGGTATATGTAGATATTTGTGCCCAGTGATCACTTACGCTGGTTAGGAAGCTGGTGTTTTGTGAAGCAGCACATTTTTCAAATGCTGCAAATTAAATGTTCCTCATGGAGGACTATATATATGTCAGTTCTGAAGATTTTTAATCCAGAGTTTATTCAAGTATAAAAATAGCATGAAAGATGGATTTTTTTAAGTAACAATTCACATAGGTAACTCAGAAATGGCAAGAGAAAATGTAGGCTAAACATAATTTCTCAGAAAATCAAACACTAAAAACTGGAATTTAAAACGAAAGTGCTTCCTTGCCCACAAGTATAGTATCACAACTGTATTCTGTGATTGGTTTTGTCAATAATTACATTGACCATACTGGGTTGGTGTCAGATCTGTATTTTTAGCCTTAGTTTGACACACGTGATCATTGTACATTCAGAGTTGGAATGCAGAGATGTTAAGATTTGTGTATAAAGGATTCAATGAAAGCAACAAATAGGGCAAATGGGTGAGCCCTCATGATTTCCTTCACTAAACTGCTTAGCTTTTCCTGTTCTTTTGCAAACAGCATCATAGGAAATGTAAGCTTTTTAAGTTTGATTTTCTGTGTAGGAAATCAGAGAAACAGATATAGAATTTTCTGTTTCTTTTGTTTTGTTTTTTTGCTTTTTTAAAACTGTGCACCTGGACTACAAAGATGTATAAATCAGTTTCTGGGTTCTTTCTTATAAAGTTCCATTGCAAATCCACCTGTGTTGTGCTGTGCCACAATCCATTACATGGAAAAAGTAGCTCAAAACAATCTAGAACATTCTAAATGTATTTTAGTTGTTTGTTGCAGTGTAAGATGAAGTATTTTGTTAAAATTAACTTCATGAGCAATATTGCATACCTTTACCATAGTTACTGATTTAGAAATTAAGGCCCTAATAGTTATTCAGTATTGGAGTAAGTACGGTCTATAACCATGAGATAAAAATCCCAGGTAAGCCACACAACAGAAAACATCAGTGAAAAAATATAGAAATAGTGCACGCACAAAAAAAAAGGCTGTTTCGAATTAAAAGATGAGACAATACTAGCTTTATCTAAAAGTTAAACACCATTTTAATTCCTACTTCTTTTCAAAGATAGAAATTTGACTTGAAATTCTACTCAGCTACTAGTATGTTCAAAACTTGCAGGCATTAACGAAACATAACATGTGAGCAGCGATAAAACCTAATGGGGCTAATTCCTACTCTTGCCTTTTGATAAATGGTGGGATTTCTGTGCCTTAAATTAGCCCTTTAACAAATTCAGTGTTGAGTGATTCCATTTGAGCCTGTTGCTTGTGGAACTAATAAATCTGAACAGCAAGCACTTTTTTACACAATGTTGTTCAAGAAGATTGTTTTATTTTTGTCATGTATACATTTGTACACAAATGATTATTTCATTTGACACAATACAGAATTTTTAATATAAATGTTTGTATTTTATGTTTTAATCCTAGGTGCCTAAGACTGTCAATAGAAAACATTGCGGCTGGGGGCTCAGAAATAAGTAGAAAGTTTGTAGTGTGCGCATAACTTTTGGTGGAGTTAGCTTACTAGCTGGAGGCTTAGAAGGTGAGCTGTAAAACTAAATAACCATTTAAAAGATGCAAGGCTAAGAAGTACCATAAGAAGAGTTTGGTGCTATGACCTGCTTAAGGGTGAGAGAGAATTTTCATTAATATAATAGTTCAGCCTTGTATGTACTATATAAGAGTCTTTGAGTTGCCATTTTTTGACTTTGAGGGTTCGGAAGATAATGGTGTTTAGAAGGGTAAGCGGCTAAACTTTGTTCTGGAAAACTTGATATTAGGATACAGGAGAACTTAATCCTGTATTTCCCATTGTATCGTTTTCTTTGTGTATTATTTGCTCTTAGTTTTTACTAGCTAACAATGGGGCAACTGTTTTGATATCCTTTTAAAAAAGGCAGGTTAATATTCTTTTTTAATTGAAGCTATTGTACAACTCCTTTTTAAAAACATTTAGTCCTTCACCAGTTTACAAGGCTTTTTATTTAATCTGAAATTTTTTGTTTTTATAATAAATGAAAGGCAACTATAATCACCTTTTTTGTGTTGTTGATCTGGGCTGGTTCTATCTGCACCCCTATCTGATCCATATGAGCTCTCAAGTCCTCAGCCCCTTCAGTTAGGCAGACACCAGTGTTCCATGGTTCAGGTATCATGAGGGATTTATTTAACAAGCATTTGTCGTCCTATTTTACTTTATAGACGTTCTTGTACCAATCTTAACATGATAGCATGAATGCCAGTAGCACATTAAGCTACATGGCACATGTCTCATGTGTTTCGCTTTCTCTAATACTCTGTTATGTGTGCAGTGTATTGTTTGGAGTTTTAAAATAAATATAAAAATGTGTTCATATTAAAGAAAGCGAAATAAATGTAGTGCACTTTGCATGTGCAGAAGAAGGTAGTGAAGTTTGTGATAGTTCTTGGGTCTGGTGGGAATTTGTTCAGCAATCTGGGAGCAGCTTCTGAAAAAGTACCCTATCTCCTGCATAAACATTTTTTACTCTTGTAGTAGAAAATTCCACTGTGCTGAAGCAGCAGAGTTGTTAACTATAGTCCTTATCCCAAAGCTTTAGGTGATCTAGATATCCTGGGCCGTGGCAATTGTGCACCTTGAGGATAAGGTTAGAGACCTTGAACTTGACACAGTATTCTAAATAGAAAGCCAATGTAGAGAGCAGAGGCTAGATTTGATGTGCTTGC
Organism: Trachemys scripta elegans; assembly: GCF_013100865.1. Taxonomy (NCBI): domain Eukaryota; kingdom Metazoa; phylum Chordata; order Testudines; family Emydidae; genus Trachemys; species Trachemys scripta. The sequence continues at coordinate 9,068,329 of NC_048313.1, forward strand.
AGTAGTTCATCTTTCTGAAAAGATGTACGGCCACATTCTGGATTAGCTGGAGTTTCCTGAAGGCAGAAGGCTTCATGCCCAGGTATATTGCATTGCTGTAAACCTGATGGAAGATGACAAAGGCATGTATAACTGGGGCCAGTTCAGTTCTTCATCTGCCAGGGTGGGTCTCCTAGCCAGCCATAGATGGCAAAAAGCATTACTCTTGGAGTCTATCTGAGAGGTTAACATCCGCGAGGAAGAGTACTGCTCAACTACCTACTGAACTGACCAATTGTATATAGATTTTAAGGCCAGAAGGTCCCATTGTGATCATCTAGTCTGACCTCGTGTATAACACAGGACATTGAACTTCCCCAACATAATTGCAAAAGCAGATCTTTTAGAAAAACATTCAATCTTGGTTTAAAAATTATCAGTGATGGAGAATCCATCACAAACCTTGGTAAATTGTACCAGTGGCTAATTACTTTCATAGTTAAAAATGTGTGCCTTATTTCCAGTATGAATTTGTCTAGTTTCAATTTCCAGATGTTGGGTCATGTTATACCTTTCTGTCTTTGAGGAGCCCATTATTAAATATTTGTTCCCCATATAGGTACTTAGACTGTAATCAAGTCACTCTTATCCTTCTCTTTACGCTAAATAGATAGAGTGCCTTGAACCCGTCACTAAAAGGCACGTTTTCTAATCTTGTAATCATTCTTGTGGCTCTTCTCTGAACCCTCTTCAATTTATTAACATGGTTCTTGAATTGTGGACGCCAGAACTGGATACCATATTCCAGCAGCAGTTGCATCTGTGCCAAATACAGAGGTAAAATAACCTCTCTACTACTCCTCAAGATTCCCCTGTTTATGCATCCCATCCTGTAAGTATGGGCTACTTTCTTTGTTCCTGGATGTATACATTTACATTAGGACTGTCAAGCGAATAAAAAAAATAATCTCGCTGATAATAGAATACCATTTATTTAAATATTTTTTGATGTTTTCTACATTTTCAAATATATTGATTTCAATTACAACACAATACAAAGTGTACAGTGCTCACTTTATATTTATTTTTGATTACAAGTATTTGCACTGTATAAAAACAAGAAATAGTCTTTTTCAGTTCGCCTAATACAAGTGTGTAGTGCAATCTCTTTATCATGAAAGTTGAACTTACAAATGCAGAATTATGTAAAAAAAAAAAACTGCATTCAAAAATAAAACAATGTACAATTTTAGAGCCTACAAGTCCACTCAGTCTTACTTCTTGTTCAGCCAATCGCTGAGACAAACAAGTTCGTTTACACTTGCAGAAGATAACGCTGCCCGCTTCTTGTTTACAATGTCACCTGAAAGTGAAAACAGGCATTCTCATTGCACAGTTGTAGCCAGCGTTGCAAGATATTTAAGTGCCAGATGTGCTAAAGATCCATATGTCCCTTCATGCTTCAACTACCATTCCAGGGGACATGCATCCGTGCAGATGACAGGTTCTGCTCAATAACAGTCTGAAGCAGTGCGGACCGATGCATGTTCATTTTCATTATCTGCGTTAGATGCCTGCAGCAGAAGGTTGCTTTTCTTTTTTGGTGCTTTGGGTTCTGTAGTTTCCACATCACAGTTTCTCTTTTAAGATTTCTGAAAGCATGCTCCACACCTCGTCCCTCTCAGATTTTGGAAGGCACTTCAGATTCTTAAACCTTGGGTTGAGTGCTGTAACTATCTTTAGAAATCTCACATTGGTACCTTCTTTGCTTTTGTCAAATCTGCAGTGAAAGTGTTCTTAAAATTAACATGTGCTGGGTCATCATCTGAGACTGCTATAACATGAAATATATGGCAGGATGTGGGTAAAACAGAAGAGGGGACATACAGTTCACCCCCAAGGAGTTGAGTCACAAATTTAATTAATGCATTGTTTTTTAATGAGCGTAATCAGCGTGGAAGCATGCCCGCTGGAATGGTGGCCAAAGCATGAAGGGGCCTGTGACTGTTTAGCATATCTGGCACGTAAATACCTTGCAATGCCGGCTACAAAAGTGCCATGCAAATGCCTGTTTTCACTTGCTAGTGACATTGTTAATAAGTGGACAGCATTATCTCCCGTAAATGTAAATAAACTTGTTTGTCTTAGCGACTGGCTGAACAAGAAGTAGGACAGAGTGGACTTGTAGACTCTGAAGTTTTACATTGATTTGTTTTTGAGTGTAGTTATGTAACAAACAAAAAAACGACTTTTGTAAGTTGCACTTTCACCACAGAGATTGCACTACAGTACTTGTATGAAGTGAATTGAAAAATACAATTTTTATGATTTTTACAGTGCAAATATTTGTAATAAAAAAGAATATACACTTTGATTTCAATTACAACACAGAATACTATACGAAAATGTAGAAAAACATCCAAAATATTTAATAAATTTCAATTGGTATTCTGTTGTTTAATAGTGCAATTAAAACTGATTAACTGCGATTAATCAACCGCCCTAATTTACATTTAACCATATTAAAATGTGTATTGTTTGTTTGCACCCCATTTACCAAGCAATCCAGATTGTTCTGAATCGATGACCTGTTCTCTTAATTATTTACCATTCCCCCCAGTTTTTTGTCATCTGCAAGCTTTATCAGTGATTTTGTTTTCTTCCAGATCATTAATAAAAATTTTAAATAGCATAGGGCCAAAAACCAATCCCTGTGGGACTCCACCGGAAACAGATACACTTCATGTTTCCCCATTTACAGTTACATTTTGAGACCTATCAATTAGCTAGTTTTTAATCCATTTAATGTTTGCAATGTTAATTGTATATTGCTCTAATTTTTTAATCAAAATGTGTAGTATCAAGTCAAATACCTTACAGGAGTCCAAGTATATTACGTCAACACTATTACCTTTATCAACCAAACTTGTTGTCTCTTCAAAAAAAATCAAGTTAGTTATGTTTACCTTCAACCCAGGGAGACTGTACTATGGCTGGAAACTCTTCAAAGTGCTTTCTTCTTCCCACCAGCATCACCTCCGTCTTCTTGTGCTGCAGCTTTGACCAGTTATTGTTCATCCATGAGCTAAATTTGTCCAAGCACTGGGCTATCTTGGTGGTAGTGGTGAAGGATAAGTAGAGTTGTCAACTTACCATATTCCTGGAAGTTGTCCATGTCATCTTACCACTTTTTGTTAGTGGCTGCATATAGATGTTGAATAGGACTGCAGAGAGAATTCATCCTTGTGGGGCTCTGCATTTTAGGGGTCTGGTGGTAGAGGTGCAGTTTGCCATCACTCTTCTTTGGGCATTTCCCTCCAGGAAAGAGTTAAAGCATTTTACTGCATTGCCTATATCAGTTAGTTTGAAGAGCAAGTTCCCAAACTTGGATCTTTTGTAAACATAGTCATAGAACTGGAAGGGACCTTGAAAGGTCATCTAGTCCAGTCCCCTGCACTCATGGCAGGACTAACTATTATCTAGACCATCCCTGATAGGTATTTGTCTAACCTGCTCTTAAAAAATCTCCAATGATGGAGATTCCACAACCTCTCTAGGCAATTTATTCTAATGCTTAACCACCCTGATAGGAAGTTTTTCCTAATGTGCAATCTAAACCTCCCTTGCTGCAATTTAAGCCTATTGCTTCTAGTCCTATCCTCCGAGGTTATGAAAAACAATTTTTCTCCCTCGTCCTTGTAACAACCTTTTACGTACTTGAAAACTGTTATCATGTCCCCCCCCTTAGTCTTCTCTTCTCCAGACTAAACGAACCCAATTTTTTCAATCTTCCCTCATAGGTCATGTTTTCTAGACCTTTAATCATTTTTGTTGCTTTTCTCTGGACTCTCCAATTTGTCCATAGTGTTCCTGAAAGATGGCACTCAGAACTGGACACAATACTCCAGTTGAGGCCTGTCATGGAGTTTGGGGGGAGACTAGGCCCTGCATCCCTGGCTTCCTGCGATTCACCATGACTCTCAGCCAGACAGTAGAACAGAAGGTTTATTAGGTGACAGAAACACTGTCCAAATCAGAGCTTGTAGGCTTAAACAGGACCCCTTAGTCAGGCCCTTCTGGGGGTAGGGAGCTTAGACCCCAACCTTGGGGTTCCTTCCACTTCCCCAGCCAGCCCAAGACTGAAAACTCCACCGCAACTGTCTCACTCCCCCTCCCCCCAGCTCCTCCTCTTGCCTTTGTCCAGTTTCCTGGGCAAAGGTATGACCTGGCCCAACCCCTCTCCCGGCTCAGGTTACAGGCTCAGGTATCCTCCCTCAAGAAAAGTCATCCCCTGCTCTCCCATCCCCCATGCAGACAGTCCCAGCAAAACTAGACGACATTCCCAAGTCAGTCCATCCCGCTCCCTACTGCATCACAAGGCCTAATCACCACAGAGCAAAGCGGAAGAATTCTCGTGTCTTGCTTACAACACTACTGCTAATACATCCCAGAATGATGTTCACTGCTTTTTTTTGCAACAGCGTTACACTGTTGACTCATATTTAGCTTGTGGTCCACTATGACCCCCAGATCCCTTTCCGCAGTATTCCTTCCTAGGCAGTCATACCATATTTTGTATGTGTGCAACTGATTGTTCCTTCCCAAATGGAGTACTTTGCATTTGTCCTTATTGAATTTCATCCTATTTACTTCAGATCATTTCGCCAGTTTGTCCAGTTCATTTTGAATTTTAATCCTATCCTCCAAAGCACTTGCAACCCATCCAGCTTGGTATCGTCCGCCAACCTTATAAGTGTACTCTCTGTGCCAGGGACAGGCAAATTTTTTTGGCTTGAGGGCCACATCAGGTTTCAGAAATTGTATGGAGGGCCAGTTAGGGGAGGCAGTGCCTCCCCAAACAGCCAGGCGTGGCCCGCCTCCGCCCCCTATCCAACCCTCCCCGCTTCTTGCCTCCTGATGACCTCCCCCAGGACCCCTGCCCCATCCACCCCCCTGCTCCCTGTCCCCTGACAGCCCCCAGAACCGCCTCCCCATCCAACCCCTCCTCTCCTTCCTGACTGCCCCTCTGGGACCCCTGCTCTCATTCAACCCCTGTTCCCTGCCCTCTGACCACCCTAACCCCTATCCACACCCCTGACCTCCACTGCAAACTCCCTAGCCCTCTATCCAACCCCCCCTCCACTCCCTGCCCCCTTACCGCGCTACCTAGAGCACCAGTGGCTGGCGGCACTACAGCCGTGCCACCCGGCTGGAGCCAGCCACACCATCGCGCAGCACAGAGCACCGGTCAGGCTGGGCTCTGCAGCTGCGCTGCCCCAGGAGCAGGAGCTCACAGCCCCTCTGCTGGCGCAATGAGCTGAGGCTGCGGGGAAGGGGGATCAGCGGGGGAGGGGCCAGGGGCTAGCCTCCCGGGCCAGGAGCTCAGTGGCTGGGCGGGAAAGTCCTGGCCTGTGGGACATACTTTACCCACCTTTTCTCTATGCCATTATATAAATCAGTGATGAAGATATTGAGCAGAACCGGATCCAGAACTGATCCCTGCGGGATCCCACTCATTATATCCTTCCAGCATGACTGTGAACCACTGATAGGTACTTTCTGGGAACGGTTTTCGAACCAATTTTGCACCCACTTTATAGTAGCTCCATCTAGGTTGCATTTCCCTAGTTTGTTTATGAGAAGGTCATGCGAGACCGTATCAAAAGCTTTATTAAGGTCAAGAAATACCACGTCTACCACTTCCCCCCTTATCCACAAGGCTTGTTATCCTGTCAAAGAAAAGTATCGGGTTGGTTTGACACGATTTATTCTTGACAAATCCATGCTGACTGTTACTTATCACCTTATTATCTTCTAGATGTTTGCAAATTGATTACTTAATTATTTGCTCCATTATCTTTCTGGGTACAGAAGTTAAGCTTACTGATCTGTAATTCCCTGAGTTGTCCTTATTTCTCTTTTTATAGATTGACACTATATTTGCCCTTTCCCAGTCTTTGAACTCTCTCCTGTCTTCCATGACTTTTCAAAGATAATCGCTAATGGCTCAGATATCTCCTCAGTCAGCTCCTTGAGTATTCTAGGATGTATTTCATCAGGCCCTGGTGACTTGAAGACATCTAATTTGTCTAAGTAATTTTTAACTTGTTCTTTCCCTATTTTAGCCTCTTCTGTTCCTACCTCATTTTCACTGGTATTCACTATGTTAGATGTCCAGTCACCACCAACCAAGAGGTGGTGATGTAAGTTATGTAAGTAGCAAGGAGGAAGCTGTTCCTTGCTAACTTCATTATTGTCAGCTGCTAGTCAATCACAAGGAACATCTATATCCAACACTTCTGGCGAGAGGTTAGACATGACCTTACAACACTCTTCAAACCTCTTTAATAAAGAAAAAGTTTTTGGATAACTACGATGTAATGAAGACCTAGTAAATTTGTAAGCACTTTTTTTTTTTTTTTTTTGGGGTTTTTGTTTTGTCTATGTTTTTAAGGATACTGTTTTAGGAAACTGCTGAAAATTTTTTTTTGAAAGGAGTCTTTTTTTTTAAATATTTCAGTAGAACCCCATTGTCATAGGTGTTGTGCAGACGCATAGAAAGAGATGGTTCCTGCCCCAGAGACCTTCCCATGAGAACTGGAGAAGGACCAGAGAAATGGAAAATAGCAGATTTGATCCCAATATTCACAAAACATACTTATAATTACCAAACAGTATGTTAAACCCCCCATTAAAATATAACTAAGGGTACATCACGTCTCGTCTAGACGCGATAAATTGATCCCCGAATGTGCTCTCCGTCGACTCCAGAACTCCACGAGAGCGAGAGGCGGAAGCGGAGTCAACGGGGGAGCCGCGGCCGTTGATCCCGCACTGTGAGGACACGAGGTAAATCGATCTAAGATACGCAACTTGAGCTACGAAGTGTAGACCAGCCCTAAGACTGAGCTTTTCAAGGCAAAAGTCAAGAAATTACAAAGTTAACATTCCTGTAGCAATTCTCTTTAAAAAACAGCTAAGTGGATACTTTCAAACTGATTAATATCTTGGCGTGGAGGTGGCCAGATGTAACTGTATGCCAGAAACTTCTGTTGGCTGATGACATAAGGTGGGACAGTTGAAAACAGCAAACCCTGACCCCTCCCCATATGCTGTGCCCAGCTCCCTTTGAGTTTAAAATCTGCTGTGAAAGTGAGAATCAGAAGGAGGAAAAGGTGGGATGCATCTGGTGGGGAGACCAAGATGAAAAGGAATTGTTTTCTGCAGGCACGTAGAGCCATCATTGTGCTGAGGCACTAGTAGAGCATGAACTTCCCCTGCTAGGGGAATAAAATACTCTAATTTTTTAAGTGTCAGAGTTCAGGTTGCTAAATTAATCCTTAATTTTGAGTTTATTGATGTGTATTTAAATACTTCTCTCTTAAAGCAATGCTTGCCTTGAGATGCATAATATGTGCACTTCCATGTCAATAAAAACATGAAACAATTGGCCTCTTATCAGGGCAAAAGGAAACAGGACCGTATTCTTGGCTAAGCAAACAATCTGCCTCCTGCTAACTCCATCTTGCTCCCCGTCCTTCACACAAATGTTTGCGAGGTGCTGTAGTGAGCATTAGTGGGCAACAAATGTGGGCTTAAGACCAGTGAGGGGAGTAAATTCCAGATTTGTGGTCATTATACTGAAAGCAATCTAGTTACTGATCAAACTATAGCCTCAACTATTATGATTTAGAAATAATTTCAAGTTGTGAACCTCTTTGAAAAAGAGTGAGCAAACCCTTTTGGTGGTAGAGACAGAAACTAGCACTTACGCCCTCAGCATTCTTCCCTAATCCACTGTCATTATCTGTGGCTTGTCTAGAAGTTTCAACAGTCTTGCTTTCTTTCTTGGCTTGGCAATGGGGAAATACTGCACCATCATGGTCTGATAAAACTGACATAGAGCTGTGGGGTATCATTGCATACTGAAGGCATAGTTGTCTAAATTGCCTCACAATCTCCCCATAAGATCAAGCAGATTTTGAGTATCACTTGGAGGGGAAAGAAGGGAATTGCTCAATCCCATGTACCTCAGTGAGGGGTCACAAGGTGTGGTTAAAAAGAAATGGTGGTCACCAGAATCAAAAGTTGCTGAAAGAATCAGCATGACCGTTGCCTATCAGTAGGAAGTCAGACTGGTGTGATCTTTGTGTCAGCCAGACTGAAAGGGACAAAGGGAATCTGAGGACTCTCATTTCCAGAGTTGTCATGTCAGTTCCAAGTAATCTTTCCCCAAAATAACATGTCACTTTAAACGTGGCTTCCTGCTACCTTGGAGAGGGCGCCTGCTCTGTGCCTTTCCCCTGTTCCTTCTCATGCACAAGGTCCGCAGGGAGGAGGCAAAGGTAATTCTGAAAGCTCCAGCGTGGCCCTGACAACACTGGTACACTAAGCTACTGGAGCTGTTGGTGGACGCACCGGTAACGCTACCTCTCCTCCCTGACTTACTCAGGACCATCGTTGCCTTCACCACCCCGACCTGCAGTCCCTCCACCTCACGGCTTGGAGGCTTCGTGGCTGAACCCCATGGAACTTCTGTGCTCAAAACAAGTAAGGGAGGTCCTCAGCAGCAGGAAGCCCTCCACTAGAGCCACATATCTGGCAAAGTGGAAGAGATTTTCGTGCTGGTGTGACCGGCATCAGCCCCCCCCCCCCCCCCCCCCCACGCCTCTGCTTCTCATGTTTGGAGTACCTTTTACACTTGAAACAGCAAGGCCTGGCAGCGTCCTCCATAAGGGTACACCTCACTGCTATCTCGGTCTTCCACCCAGGAGCGGCTGGTCGATCTTCCTTCACCTCAAAGGTCTGGACTGCCTACATCCCCAGATCAGGCAGACCTTAACCTGGTCTTCTCCAGGCTCATGGGGGCCCCCATTCAAACCACTGACAACTTGCTCCCTCCTGTATCTGTTGTAGAAGGTAGCTTTCCTGGTCGCCATTATTTCTGCAAGGAGGGTGTCTGAGCTAAAGGCCCTCACCTCTGACCCACCTTACATGGATTCCCACAAGGATAAGGTGCAACTCAGGCCACACCTGGCCTTTCTCCCCAAGGTAGTGTTGCACTTCCACACAAGGACATTTTCCAGTCTCTGTCTTTTACCGTAAGCCTCATGTCAGTAACGGGGAGCAGAGGCTGCACTCCCTCGATGTTTGATGAGTACTAGCTTTCTACATTGAGCTCACTAAGCTGTTCAGAAAGTCAAACCAGTTCGTACCAGTGGAAGACTGGATGAAAGGGCTCCTGCTCTCATCTCAAAGAATATCCTCCTGGATCACGTCATGCATCCGCACGTGCCATGAGCTGGTCAAAGTACTGGTCCCGGCTCTTACGGCACACTCCACGAGGGCCCAGGCCTCGTCAGCAGTGTTCCTGGCCCAGGTCCTGATCCAAGAAATCTGCAGGGCAGCAGCTTGGTCCTAGGTGCATACCTTCACCTCTCACTACGCGGCTTTCAGCAGAGCAGTGCTGCAATCAGCATTTCATTAACTCCGACCCCACCGCCTAGGTAAGGCTTAGGAGTCACCTAATTGGAATCGATATGAGCAATCACTCAAAGAAAAAAGTTACTCACCTCTCGTAACTGTTGTTCTTTGAGATGTGTTGCTCGTATCCATTCCAAACCCGCCCACCTTCCCCTATGTTGGAGTAACCGGCAAGAAGGAACTGAGGAGGCGCTGGGTCGACAGGATCATATATTGAGTGCCATGAAGGCGCCACTCCAGGGAGCTTCGCAGCCGACCTGACGGGTGCTGCTAGGGGAAAAAATTTCCAACGACTGTGCACGCAGCACGTGCACACCTAATTGGAATGGATACAAGTAACACATTTAGAAGAACAGTTACGAGAGGTGAGTAACCGTTTTTTAGAAAGTTGTTGCTAGTTATACATTGAAGCTATATTGCATAATTTAGATTTTATCAAGGTAGGACGCTATTCTAATAAAAATGTTTCTCCTTTTCCTATGTCTACCGCCAATCAACTTCAGCAGTATATTGGATCTTGCATTAAGATAAGCTACTTTATAACTGATTACAAAAAACAAAATAAATAAAAAGTACAGTGCACCTCTTGCTGCCTCTTTGAACAAAAAACTTCCCAGGAAAGGACAATGTATATGCGTCTAGTTATGCTAATTCCTTTGTCTGCTGTACACTCCAGATGTAGTGGAAAAAATCTTTCCAGATATTCTGGTGTGCTGCTACAGTCTTGTCACATGTTTTTGTATATGTTTATGTAAACGGTGATGTAACATAATGTTATTGCTATGACTAAAGCTAAAGCTTCTACTGAAATAGTTGTTAATGATGATTACCAATGTGCCAGTCTGTGACGCTTCAAAAGTCAGTTCTAGTAATATTGCATAAAGCAGGATGTCTATGTTGTGATAGCAGTTCTAGGAGTTGGAACCATTGTACTGTAGAGTATTTAAAAAAAAAAAAAATCCACATTGCTGAAATGCCTGACAAATTAAAGTAGCAATCTTAGTACAATTTCAGGATTAGAAAAATTAAGCAAAACATTGTCTGGAAGATGGGTTACTGAGGCCTTCAGCAACTTTCTAATACTTGTGTTTTCTTCCTTTTCCAAAGGTAGCTGAGTTGTCAAGTCCCATGAGGAGGGATGTTTCTTTTTGCCTCCCCTTCTCATTTCCCTTTCACTTTGTATAAGGCTAGCTGCAAGTAATCTAGCAATGATAGTCTCTGAAAAAACAATTATGGGTGTCTTTTGTTGACCAACTCATTAGTCACAGCAAAGAAGTGATATTGAAATGTCCACAACCCAGCCAAGACAAATAGAAGGAGGCAATGTCTTTCAAAGTGAGACTGCACAATAAATGCACATGAGACGGGAAGTCTTGTAACTTGATTTGCATTGTAGCAGCTAAACCACTAGATGGCCTTATTAAAGGTGAATGGCTAATAATCTTTACATATGACTTTGTTTTTTTTTTATTTTGCTGCTGATGGCTTATCAAAAATATCTAAAAGCAACATGGATAATAGTGAAAAATCAAAGTCTATGAGTACAGAATAAAAATTATAGAAAGGCTGTTTAAGGCATATGGCAGGAAAATGACTTGTGTTTAAGATTATTAGATTTACTCAAGGAAAAAGAGAGTTGACCCAAAGACAAGGACATGCTTATCCTGTAATCTCACAAAGACCCAGAAGCCACCTCATCCCTTATGCCATAAAACTTTCTAGAAAGTTCAGGTAAAGTCTGACTTTCCGGGTTTTTTAATTTTTCTCCATTTTTTTCTTCTATTTCATAAACAAGAAACCTTTCAGACATGGTGTGCCAGATCTTCATTTATTCACTCTGATTTAAGGTTTCGCGTGCCAGTAATAAATTTTAACATTTTTAGAAGGTCTCTATCTATAATTCTATAATATATAACTAAACTATTGTTGCATGTAAAGTAAATAAGGTTTTTAAAATGTTTAAGAAGCTTAATTTAAAATTAAATTAAAATGCAGAGGTCCCCAGATTGGTGACCAGGACCCGGGTAGTGTGAGTGCCACTGAAAATCAGTTCGCGTGCTGCCTTCGGCACGCGTGCCATAGGTTGCCTACCCCGATGTAGTGTTTTGTTCTGGTAAGGTAAGGTGGGTTTTTTTTAATATACATGCTGCTATGTGTTTATATTAGCGAAGTCATGATCCAAAAAGTGCACTTTGCACTTGAAGCGGATGGTAGTGAGATTTGTGATGGTCCTTAGTTCCTGTGACAGTACCTTGGGAAAGCTGTCTCCTACATAGACAAGCTTTCCCCATATGGTAGAAAATTCCATTGTGCTTGAGGAGCTGAATTGTTGACCAAGGTGCTCCTCCTGGAGCTTTAGGCAATCGTTATATGTTCTGGACTGAGGCCATTGAGTGCCTTGAAGATGAGGATTGAGACCTTGAATTTACATTGATATTCTGTGGGAAGCCCGTGAAACAAGGAGAGGACAGATTTAATGTGCTCACAGTAGCCTATGTTGCTGGGGAGACGCATTAAAGTGTTGTGTTTGTTTGGCATTTCCTAAGGGCTGATGGCTTCATGCCCAGATATATTGTATTACTGTAGTCCAGAGGGGAACTGATGAAGGAGTGTATAACTGTGGCCAGATCATTGTCCGTCAGGATTGACCAACATCTCCTAGCCAACCAGAAATGGTAGAAAGTGTTAGTCTTAGGGCTCATCTAGATGAATAGTTAGTGTGTGGCAAACGGGCATAAATCTAAAATGAACTAGCATGATATGCGCAAACTGTTCGTGTGGACACTGCTACCATGCACTAAAAAAATTCTCTGGTACACACCGACTTCCTAGTTCAGAGTAACCAGCCCTTAGATGCAGGTATCTGAGAGCTTAGTGTCAGGGCTAGGATTCCAGGAACACTCCTAAAAGACAGACTGAACTGATTAATAGTGGCTGTGCACCATCACAAAAGGAGCCTGCATCAGGACTGCAAACTCTCACAAGTGGTTTTTCTCTGCTTACTAGCATCATCTCTGTCTTGCTTGGGTTCCACTCCAAACAGCTTTTGTTCATCCATGAACTGATCTTGTCCAAACACTGGGCCTTGATGGTGATATAGTTATATGCGGTGAAGGGACGAGTAGATTTAATTAATTTGGTTTCTGCATTTGATGTTGCTCAGCTATTACTTTGTTGTTTTTCTTGTACATGAGCTGCTGCTTTCTATGAAACATAACAGGTTATGGCAGGACCGCAGATTTTAGAAATTAATTCTTAAAAGTAGTTGGTGTAGTTGTTTTTAAATACATTTGTATTCTTCTGATTTCTACAAATGGTCCACAGTCAGTAGCTATTTAAAGTGAATCAATCTTTATTTGCACACTCAATGTGCGTTAACAAATTCAACATACAAGATAGCATTACATATTGTAGATTAGCATACAGTATTATGCAGTTTCACACATTTCAAGTTAGGTTTTTTTTGCTTTTTAACTTTTTTACCACAAAGTTGTAACTGTCCAAGTTAATTGTACAACAGAAGACACAAGGTAAAGAAAAAACACATCTGGGAGATGCCACGGTGAGGCAGCTGTCAGTAACTGTCAGTTTTACACCAAAGAAAAATTATCTGCACATCTTCAGTTTCCCATTATTCCTGAGGAGTAATGGAGCTATTCACATCTGCCCAATAAGCCTAAGTTTATTTACCCTGAGCACTTTTCCTTGACAAGATGTTAATCTTTCCTTTTTCAACTAAGGAATCGGAATAAGGAGATGATCTAGGCTTAAGTATACTTTTCACATTAAAGACAAAAAGGGAACTTTTAAGTTACTTTTGAATGGAATGTACACAAGTATTCATTTTTATAGTGGGGGAAGAATATGGAAGGAATAGTGACAGATCCTAACCTTTAACAATCAGATTGCTCAGTGCAAAAACCAGGATTTAAATAAATCTACACCAGCTTCCAGAGGAAAATCCGTTCTTCTGTTCATGGCTGAGCGCCACTAATAGAGTAAGAGCTACAAAGGAATTAAGACAAAGATCAAAATCTACTGTAACCTCAAGCAGGAATCATGTTCAAGATTGAGATGTCCTGGTAAGTCATATGGGGAAGCCCACACTGTATTTACTTCACTGCAAAACTTAGAAATATTGAGAGGACTTCAGTCTCAATGTCACTGTTAGTCCCAGACCCATTAACAGCCACAGCTAAACTGAAACATTCTCTTGAAGGGAGTTCCTACAAGCAACAAAAGCTGTCAGTGGAAAGTTGAATCTTTCCACTAAGACAGCTTGTCAGAAATTGCTGCTGAGACATTAATGGGTGGTAAAACTTAGGTTGTTTGCCAACCCAGCAGCAGTTGCTCTATGTTATGGCTGGAGAGGAAACTGGAGGCTAAGACATGCTCAGTTATTCTGCTTTCAATAGTAAGAACATTGTGAGTATCATGTTTTTCCAACAGGGCTCTAAAATTCAGTGGTCTCAAGTACTGTAAACCGATAAATGAACTTTTAAAAATGTACTTATGATACATTATTTACATTCCACAGGGCACAGAACAGTGGAAGCAACAAAATTAATACTGAAAACTTGCAGTCTTCTGTGTGCCTTTCTGCCCACTCAATTCTTCTTTGTTTTTAATGTGTAGCATTTAAAAATAATAAACTCAAATCCTGGCAGAGGAGCTGTTTAGTAGGTTTCTTGTTATAATTGTTTATGATCAGCTTGCCAATAAGGTTTAAAATAAAAATTGACTTGTTATAGGAAGCCAAATCAGATTACTTTGTCAAGATATTATCATCTTGTACAAAAGTTTAGACCAATGTTTTTTACAGTGAGATCTAATGCAACTGCTTCCACCCTTTGTTTTCTTTTACAGAACTTGGGTCCATGTCCTTCTGTACAAAGAAGTTGTTGACTATTCAGGCAAATGTCCTACAAAGTGCTACAAATCACAGTTATCTAGTAATGTTTTTAAATTCCAAAGATGACAGTAAGTAAATTCTAATTCTTGGAAGCCAAAAATGAAAGGATAGTTCAGAATGGTTTGTACTTTCATTTGAGAGTTTAATTCATATTTTGAGAAGACAGTTTTTTATTTTTCTCAATATAAATTAAGTCTAATGCTTTGAATACTGGCTATTATAGAAACAAATCGTAAAAAAGTACATCTAATATAATCTCAAATCAAATGTGGAGAAGGCTATATCATTAATTGATTATATTCAATAAAAGCCTTCTCCAGCATAAAGTTTTCTGTCTAATTTCAGATATTTCACTCAGTCTAGAAGACGATAATGCTCAGGTAGAATTCAAAATCCTTTTAGAGAATTAGCCTCAGTTGCCCTAAAATGAATCAGACAAATTTAGTTTATAATGTTCTGTATGGACCCTTTATACATACATAGAGTTAAATAAAATAAAGTTTGTGGTCCGTGGGAATTTGGGATGCATCAAATATTTATCCTGAACCAAGTCCCGTATGGCAAAAGCAAAGTGGTCAGGTTGCTAGTATTTCAATTTTAGATGTTTATACCTGCAAGCATGACTTTATAGCCGTATAGCAAATACATCACAAAGGGAAATATTCCAATACCAGGTTAGAAGGCATTTTTTTAAAAAGGAGAGCGTCATTCTTACTTGTACCTCTTTGCACTATTGCTGAATTCTAAACTTCATATATGGAAATGCAGTTAATGCTTCCAAATCAAAGGACAGAACAGCAAGAATCTATGGGCAGATGAACTAACAAGAAGTTAAACTAACAAGAAGTTAGAGGTTAAACAGCAGAATTCAGAAACTTTGGGAGAAGCCTAATAAAGAGAGGGCAGTTGTGGTGAATACCAGCAAAGACAGTTCGGCACAAACACAACTTCCATAGTAACAGATAATATTAAAATCTGCAACTTGATATTGGTAAGTTACACTAATTTTAGTTTGTATTAGGCATGCAATAGCGTGATTACACTTACATATATTTGTGGTATTTTTAAATTTAATGCTTTTTAGAATTTAGTGCCCTGCAAAATCACATCACTTGAGAACCAATCAGCTGCATCTTACAAAAGTTTAGTTCTATGACTAAAACAAGGTTTAAGTCTGTTCTATGAGTCATCAGTCGCTGCTGCAGCCTCTGCTAGTATTCGCTCAGGCTGTGCCATTTGGCAATCTGCTTTCGGGGGTTCTCGCACACCTCTCGCCAGTGTTCCACGCCACCAGTGGTGATGCTGTGTGCTCCCAAAATCAGCCGACCTACCACCTCATTTTTTGTGGTGCGGTCGAAGTCGATGACTAGAAATTCAATGCTGATGTCAGGAAGGAGATCCACAGGGATATCATAAATGAAGGATTCATTGAAGATGGGATTCAAAGTGCACTTCTTCACATGGGTCTTCTTTTTTGCTATGCGTTTTCTGCCATAATAAACGTTCACCTTAACATAGGGGTCTGCTAGAGAAAAGAAAAAAGCAAACCAATAACACAGCCTAATAATACTCTTTGGAATAGTATGTCTAAGAGGTCAAGAATGAATTAAAGGTTAGACATCGCAGCACCCCATAGCTCCCTACACATTGGCTGCCCTCCCAACCCTATACCACTTCCATTAAAAGCCAAACCATGAAAAGCCAAACCATGACCATGGAAATCAGAGAATCTGAACAGAAATAAAAGTTCATCCTCCCATAAATATCTGAAAAAGTTTGTTTAAATCCCTGGTTCCCTTAAAGGTGAAGACCCAAAGTGATGAATAATTCCCCAAATGAAAAACTTTGTTAAAAGAGATCTATTCAGGGAGCAAAAACATAAATAAAAAGAAAGGGAAGTTTGTGCCCTTCCAGGCCTTCTTTATATTGGGTAAAGAAGAAAAAAGTTTTTGTTCTAACTTTTTAAGGTCAGGCTTGACAAAGCCCTGGCTGGGGTGATTTAGTTGGGAATTGGTCCTGCTTTGAGCAGGGGGTTGGACTAGATGACCTCCTGAAGTCCCTTCCAACCCTTTTTTTTTTTTAAATGGAGATATCCCATCTCCTAGAACTGGAAGGGACCTTGAAAGGTCATCGAGTCCAGCCCCCTGCCTTCACTAGCAGGACCAAGTACTGATTTTGCCCCAGATCCCTAAGTGGCCCCCACAAGGATCGAACTCTCAACCCTGGGTTTAGCAGGCCAATGCTCAAACCACTGAGCTATCCCTCCCCCCATATTCTATTATTCTAACTTCCTACTTCCCAATCTCCCCCCAATCAAAAATTATTTTATTATTTTGAGAGGAAAAAATGCTTATCTTCCTTGTGTGACTGACAGTCTTCATGGCAGACTGGAGAACTGGAGTAGAAGCTCTCTCATGCCTTTTTTAGAAGGATAAGGAAGATTTGAATCTTTAGTTTCATAGATTTTTTTTTTAAAGCCAGGAAGGACCATTAAATCATATAGCCCGATCTCTTCAATAATAAGGCTATAGAATTTCACCTAGTTACCCCTGTATTAAGCCCAATAATTCATGTCTGACTAAAGCATATCTTCGAGAAAGGCATCCAGTCTTGATTTTGAAGACCTCAGGAGATGAAAAATCTGCATTTCTCTTGGTTGTTTTTTCTAATGGTTAATTTACCTTCATTGTACATTTGTACCTTATTTTTAATTTGAAAATTTAGTTGGCTTTAACTGTCAGACAGTAGTTCTTGTTATGCCTTTCTCTGCTAGTTGAAGGAGCACTTTACTAACTGGTGTTTTCTCCCTCTGAAGATACCTATATACTGTAATCAAGTAACAGCTTGATCTTCTTTTGATAAGCTAAACAGATTGAGCTTTTCAAGTCTCACGGTAAGACAATTTTTCCATCCCTCAAATCATTCTTGTAGTTCTTCTCTGCAGCCTCTCCAATTGTTCAACATTTTAAAAATGTGGACACCAGAACTAGTTGCAATATTCTTGTGTGTGTGTGTGTGTGTGCGCGCGCGGGGGTGTCTCTCCAATGCTGTATAAAGAGGTAAAATCACCTCCCTAATCCTACTCTTTACTCCACTGTTTATAAATAAAAGGATCACGTTAGCCCTTTTTGCCACAGCATCACTCTGGGAGCTCATGTTCAGTTTTGTCCACTATGCCCTTAACTATTTTTCAGTCACTGGCTTTCAGGATTCAGTTGCCCCATTCTGTATGTATGGCCTGCATTTTTCCCCCCTAGGTGACAGTGCATTTGCCTGTTTTAAAACACATTGAGTTTGACTTAGTCCAGCTTATCAAGCAATCCAGATTGTTCTAACTACTGTGTCATTAACATAGGTCTTTGGTATCTATAGATTTTTTTTATCAACAGTAATTTTAATTTAAATACTTAAAATACTCATTAGTGTTGAGCTTAGAACAGAAGGCTGCAGAACTCCACTAGGAATATCCCATTTTGCTGATTCCTCATTAACAACTACTTTTTGAGAGCTGTAGGCCAGTTGCTAAGCCATTTAACGTGCTTTGATGTGTATAGTGCTATTTTTTAAATCAGAATGTCATGCAGTAGTAAGTCAAGTGCTTTCAGTGACCCATGGACCTCTTAAAGCCAACTCGGAAGCGGTTATAGAAATTTCATGAGGTTGGTGTTTACATTCTAGTTCACCAAAGAATGTAATGTGAGATCTCAAATGAAGCCCAGTGTCATTCTGGTATTAATATTGTTCTGAAACGTATGTACAGGCACTATAGCGACAATGTGGGTGTGGTGATCTTTTTAAGTTAAGAAGTTGGGCCAATAAAAATTACCTCATCTACCTTGTGTGGCTCATATCCTGGGGCCCACACTACTACAAAAACACTGAGTATACAGATACTATGTAAAGCATCATGCATATATATTGAAAAATATGTTTTTAAAGTTTGTATCTCAAGATATTAGTCACCAGCAAAGGTGAAAAACATGTTTTCCTCCAAACAGGAGGTAAGAAATGTATTTCTCTGTCAGGAGGTAAATTAAGCATTGTAAGCTAACAGAATGGATGCCTATTAACGTATAAAGAGATGTGAAATAAAAAGGGAAGCAGCACCCAGGAAAAACAAGCCATGTGTGATTATTTTGGTTATGAGCTAAGACAATGAATGTTGGGGGTATAGCTAGGAAGCAAAGAAGACATCCCTTCATCCTTGACCTAGGAAGTAAACAGACAGCACATTTACATTCATAAAAATGAGATCTCAGCCAATGTTGGTTTAAAATACTGCAGAGGATTCTAGGTGAGAGAAACTTCTTTAGACAGGAGGGTAACCTGGTAGTTAATATACTTTCTAGAGACTGAACTTATCTTGTTTTATATGCAACCATTTGTTTCCAATATTCTTACTCACTATCACTTGAATCTTTGATAGTAAACTTACTCTTGTTTTCACTATACCTATAGCTAGCTAAGTGCTGTGATGTTACGCGAAGTGCTGATCCTAAGTGGAATTTTACAAGCTGGTATGGTCTGTTCCTTTGGGAATAGCAGACCTGGTAGTTCTGTGAGTAGCTAGTGTCAGGGGCTAGATATCACAGGGGAATGCTTCAAAGGGACTTGGGGATTGAGGTGGACATAGTGTTAAACTGCAAGGCAAAGTCAGGGCTGTCATAGCCCTGAGAAGAGTGCTTGCATAGCTGGCAGTGTTAGGAGACTGACACCCAGTTAAGAACAAGCATAATTCCCTCATGCTGGAGGCATGGAGAAACAAAGTAATTCACAGCTCTAGGCACCCTGAGAATCCTCACACTGACAAAAGTCTAAATGTATTGTATCTATAGTTACCTTTCTCTACTAAACTTACCTAATCAAAGAATGGAATGTTTTTTTGGAAAGACCTATTTTCCATAAAACCATGTTGACTGGCAATAATTATATTCCCATACTTTAATTCTTTATTTATTGAATCCTTTATTAGCTTTTCCATAATTTTGCTTGGGATTGATATCAGACTAACTGGCCTCTAATTATGTAGAGTCATCCCACTTGCCCTCTTTTAGTACCGGCATGATTTTAACACTCTTACTGTCTTCTGGATTCTTCAGTATTTCAAGATTTCTTAAAAATTACCACCAGCAGGCCAGAGAGCTCCTCACTCAACTCTTTTAGGCCCCTAGGTGCAAATTATCTAGGCCTGCCAACTTAAAAATGTTTATCCTAGTAGATGCTCTCTCCAATCCTCCTTGGACTGGGGAAAAAAACAAAGTTAATCCTCATGCAATATGAAATCATCATCCTGTTTCTTTCCAAATACCAAACAGAAATATTTATTAAATGCTTCTGCCTTTTCTGCACCTCCATGTAGCCCCCCCCTCCGACCCCAACCTTCTGTCTTGTATTTTCACCCCCAGCAACCAGTTTGTTTGTTTTTTTCATACTGCAAGTAGAAGTGTGACACACACTAGCATAAAGGTAGAGCAGCCCTTCTTTGCACTAACACACACACAGCATGCCACGTTAAAAGTTGTTCTCTATCGTGCCTGTGTGTGGTAAATTTTTATTGTTGCACTGACTTCAAGGCATTAAATGGAAGAACAAACACTTCAGATCTAGTTGACGAGTTAACCAATAAAAAACTGATCCGTAAATACAGTGTAAATTAACACTCCATTTCACAGCATTCCCTTTGTGTTTACAGGGAAGAACAAACTATGCATCAGGTGGAGTGCAGTAAACTATTAATAGGCTGGAGAAAATAGCTTCTACCTGAGAGGCCAGTGATATCCATTTTCGGCAAATGTCTAGCTTTCAGCACCACAACAGTCATTCTCTGCGCAACAGGCTGGTAAGACAGTGAGACTTGCAGCTCTCCTCTGCTAATGCATTTCTGTGGAAAAGAAGCAGATACAAGAAGAAGACCTGGGAGGTAATGAACAGGTGCCAGGAGGTCACGACCACATTACCCTTCCCATATTGCTAAATGGGAAGGCCTGGCCTGGCCTGAGCTAGATGGGAGAGAGAACCCCAGGGGGTGTCTCACAATGGAAAAAATGAGAATCACTGCCTCAGGGGGTGTCTCACAATGGAAAAAATGAGAATCACTGCCTCAGAGGTTGGCTTCTGAAAAGAAAACAATGACCAGATTAGGCTCAATATTTGTAATTATGGGGGAATATGAGGCTCCTATTGGGAAAGCTTTTGAAAGTACCAATGTTCAGCTAGAATTGGGGGACGTGAACTCAGTATTTACAGTTACATCAGTGCCAGCCTTTCCTACCAGGAGGTACTGTAGAAAGAGAGGAGCAGGAACACTGCCTGCAGGAATTTCACAGATACAGCAATCCCAAGAGATGAACCTACCGTTCGTTATATGTGTTAATTTTATATCAGACACACAAGGTGAGTGAGGTAATATTTTTTATTGGACCAACTTCTGTTGGTGAGAGACAAGCTTTTGAGCGTAGGGTATGTCTACACGTGCAGAGTTTTTGCACTGTAAGTTTCACCAGTGATAGGGAACCGGTGGAAGTAAAATGCTGGTTTGTGTACTCACTCAATTCCTCAGGCGTCATAACATGTTTACACTACCAGCACTTCCATCGCCAGAGCAGCGCTGTAGGGCAGCTATCCCACAGAGCAGCTCTCTCGATAGGTCTTGTGGGAAGGAGGGGGTGAGCGGAAGGCATTCTGGGTCCCTGCTCAGTGCCCTGAGCTGCCCTGCTTCATGTCTCAGGAGCCCCATTACTTCCTGGTTTCTTCATGGCATTTTTTTTAAAAACCTCCTGCTGTCTGGCTGCTTGCCCTGCCACATCTACAGACAAAGGGAAAAGGAGCTTCAAATGTCCCGTGGCTTACAGAGGGAGAGGTGGACGTCAGAGCAGCGGAGATGCTGGCGAGAGTGGTCGCTTTTGGAACTCTGGGATATCCTCCGGAGGCCAAAGGGTGTTTACACTGCTAGAACGTGTCTTCACTTTCAAAGCAGCGCAAAAAGAACAGTGGTAAGAGCTGTATGCCTCTCGGGAAGGTGGTTTTCTTTTTGTGGTTAAACTTCTGAGTTTGACCACAAGAAGTCATTAACAAGTATAGACGCTCTGGTGGTTTTAGCGCAAAAAAGGGACTTTTTGCGCTTTAAATGATAAGTGTAGACCTACCCTAACACAGCTCTTCTTCAGGTCTGGGAAACGTACTCAGTATGTCTCAGTTAAATACAAGGTAGAACAGACAGTTTTGCATAAATAGTTAACATATATTTCAAGGGACTGTTCAAGGTGAAATGGCCTATTAACACCTCTCAAGTCATGGAAGGAGGGAGTAGAAGGCAGCTGGGGAGGGAGGGGAGACATTAGTGCGTTATAGTGTTTCCCAGACCTGATGAAGAACTGTGTATGCTCAAAAGCTTGCCTCTCTCACCATCAGAAGTTGGTCCAATAAAAGATCCATCTTGCCTCTGTAATATTCTGGGACCAACACAGATACAACAATACTGCATAGTTTTATTCCAAAGGCAGTACTCAAAGCAGGGATTATAACAGCCCAGAAGATGTTTGTTT
The DNA here is from genome assembly GCF_013100865.1 of Trachemys scripta elegans. NCBI lineage: Eukaryota > Metazoa > Chordata > Testudines > Emydidae > Trachemys > Trachemys scripta. The sequence goes on from NC_048313.1 coordinate 9,090,247, forward strand.
TGTACAGTAGTGCGTAGTTATGATACAATGCACTATAACTGCAAAATGTGAAATTTTAGTACCAAAGCCCTGACTAATGTGTCAACTATTTGATTCAGATGGAAAAATCAGTCTTTCTTGGGGATTATGCCACTCTTTTAACCACATTTGTTCACCATAATCAGCATTAACAATTAACAAACAGAAACATTAACAATTATATGCAGAAATAATGATACCTACTTCATTTAAAATTTCCATTTACCCCACGTTCTGACCCCGTATACTCTAGCAAGTCTACAACATCCTATAATTTTGATAGCTTGCTTTTACCATATTTCAGCTCAGAGCTAATGTGCCCCTCAAAAGCAATTGGAGGAATTTCTGAACTCCAACAGAATGAAAGTTTATATTACCAGATGTAATTCCCACTTCCCAAATACCAGTTAGAAAGCTGCCTAATAATGGTGTCAGATTATAATAATGGCATTTGCCGTAGATCAGCATTTTTTTATTTGTACAATTTTAATCGTTTTTGCCATACAAAACAATGTAAACACTTCTGGGAAGAAAATTATAAATATACATTCTGCAATATAATTGTTGCTTAGTAATTATATGTTAGACCCTGAGTTTAATTCCCAGCTCAGCCACAGGCTTTTATGTCATGTCCTTGGCCACTGTAACCTATCTTTATGTGCCTCTCTCCCTCTCTGTACAATGGGGATGATGATGATAATCCCTTTATCTTGTCTATTTAGATTAATTCCTTGGGGCAGGGACGGTCTCTTACTATGTGTTTTCACAGGACCTAACACAACGGGGCCCTGATCTTAGCTGAAGGCTTCAGATGCTATATGCAGAATATAAAAATCAGGTAGGAATGTTTAATAGCCATGGAATAATTAATTTTTAAATACAGAGTCCTGTGTTACACATTCACTTCTGGAGCACTACAGTACTTCTCTACTATCATTTTAAAATCTTGACCTTTAGTAGATTTGGAGTACTTGTCCCAGTATGTGAATTGCAGTGATTTTCTAGGTGCCAAAAAGTTAGGCGTGGTGACACTAAGCATCACAATGCCTAAACTCCTTTTGTGCATTCAGGCCCCAGTGAGTTAAAGATAAAATGTATAACAAATCAATACTAAACTACTTTCAATTTAGAAATGTACAAGAAAACAAATCAATGTGTATTAAAATTTCCTTACCCAAGTATGCTTTATTTCTAATTTTGCATGACAGGTACTAAACAAAAATGGAAAATAAAGCATTAACCCATAATTAAAAAAAGAGACACATACACAGCAGCAAATTACAAGAGAGTCAACCAGCATTTATAGACTCTCTGTTAAAAATTCCCTCCTGGCTGATGTGGTCCACACTTTACTGTTTTGGTTATAGTGACATGCTGTGATTCACTTTTGCAGCAGTGACACCTAGCTGTTTGAAACACTAGGGTTTAAATGAAATTATTATCATTAATGAAATGATTATCAGGCACTAAATATAAGAGGAGACAAGTACTTCTGGGGGGTATTTGATTTTTGAACCATTTACATAGCGACTTTTGGACAAGGGCCCAGAACATACATAATCTGGGATTTAATCTTGCAAGCCTTTCTGATACAATTTCTCCCAGTGACTTCAATGGGACTAGTACAAGTAAGAACTACTCACATGAATAAGGGTTTGCTGTATTCCTGGTTCCTAGACGTTGTGAGTCCCCTGTGCCAAGAAAACTCAGCCTGACTGGGGATCAGCTTACATAGGGTCAAGCATAGCATGTGAAGTGTGTCTCCAAACTCAGAGAGAGAGGTCACTTACTTGTATGTTCCTTTTGATGATCTCCCGAGTGAGCTGGACCTTTCCAGTGCTTGGATCCACTCCAGCGAGGGGCACCATGACTTCTCCAATCACATCGTCTCGAGAGAAGCGATCAAAGCTCAATACCAGGAAGTGAAGCACCAAATCCTGGAGCTGGCTGTAGGGGATCCCATAGAAGGTAAAGGTCTCATCAAAGACAGGGTCCAGGGTCTTGCGCAACACACGAGTCTTTACTCGATGCCTTTTGTCTGGAAGAATTGTCATCTTGATGTAGGGGTCAGAGCCCTGAGTCTGCTCATCCATCACTGGCAGCCCATGGGCCTCTTGAATGGTCACCACTAATGCTTTCTTGGGGAAATTGTAGTCCACTGAGAAAGTCAGTGTTCCCAGCAGGACATCCTCTTCTGGGGAAGATGGGGAGGAGATTTTGCTCCCACCTGGAGTGATGCTTTGGTCTGGACTTAGTTCATCTCCATAATCCACTTTTATTGGGAGCTGGTCAATACAAGGGGCTGCATTCATCCCATTTGGTGCCTTCTCGGAGCTCACTAAACCAGCTTCTGCCGCATCTACCAAAAGGTTTCCTCTTCCAGTCTCTTTGACAGTGCCGTTCTTGTCTCTGCGGATCCGGATAATCTTCTTCTTGTTACTCAAGGTCTCCGGATAGATACTAATGCCTTTCAGCATGTGAATGAATTTGTAAGGGGGGGTTTTGTGCTTTTTTTCTGCTTGCTGGTGGCAGCATGTCCACACAAACACTGTTACTGAGACAGACACCACAAGCACCGTGGCACCAATAAGTCCTGCCACAATCGGAGGCACATCTGTAAAGGAGACAAAACAATTAGGGATGAGATAGTCCCTTAGGACGAATATGTTCATACAGCACTTAAAAAAGCATGTTATTCTAACGAAAGAAAATACCCTACACCTCGTACAACCAATGAACCTATCAAGTAAATATGGTCTGTCTATTACTCAGTGATCTTGGTGACAGAAATTCCTTTGGAGCTTGAAATTATTTCTCTAAAATTGTTCTTTTCCATGTGGGACTCGGTTCCCCACACTTATAGATGCGCTAGGTTTTGCTTAATAACATCTTCAAATTTTTATTGCCTTATTCTCTCAAATCAATTTTGTATGCCATCACCATCAATGTCAACACTGCTCTAGTGAAAGTGTTTACTAGGGAACTACAGTTTCATGGGCCATAAGAGGCGCTCTCACACTTTATATCTTCTTTAAAAATAGTACTTGTTTCTATTTTAATATCAGCAATTGAGTAATAAGTAGTTACACTATTTAGAATCCAGAGTTCTGTCACACTTAAGTAATTTTAAATATTAGACATTTTGGCCTTAAAATAATTGACTGTTAGGACTATAACCTCCCACCCCTTCAGATACTTGAATCTCAGACACTGCTATAGATTTTGGAGACTGGCAATTGTAATTTTGTATATATTAAACATTTACAAAACTTGTTTCCATTTACATAAGGATTTTCATCCTGAAGGATCGCATAGCATTTTATGAGCCTTACAGAGTACATATAGAGGAATCACTTCATTGACCACTAAATGCAACTGTTTGTGGGATGGAAAGTGGTAGCTAGTAAGAGTGCATATTGAAACTAGACAAGTGTGTAAGGCAGGAAGTGTAGAATATCATAAAAGTCAACCTGCTAGGAGAATTTTAGTTAGATTTTAACCAGGTGCTGAGACTAACACCCCTACTTTTGAGAACAGTGCCATGGGATATGAAATGCCCACAAGTGTGTCTCATCCAAAAGTTTATTTCTCTGTTAACCATTCCCATTTATGGACAATGACTTTCTCTGCTTCCACACCTTTCTCAGTGTCATTACCTGTTGTCTTCCATAGCTTGGTAGACTGGCAGCTGCAGAGAGAGGAAAGCTTTCTAATGGGGTGTTTCACTAGGGGTGTTTCCCTATCACCCCCAAAGAAAAAAGTCCTACCATCTGTGACCAGGGTCCCAGTTGGGGCCAGCTGTGGTCACTCAATTAGGGTGAACTACAAAGAATAGGGCAGATAATCCCCCAAAAGCTGGTGGATATTCCAATACTTAGATTTACCAAGCCAGCATAAAACAGCTTCTTTATTACCTTACTGGTTACTCAGAAGTCCAAACAATACAGTTCCCTTAAAGTGATCCAGCCTCAGACCGCCATCCATCATAATCATAAGTCAAATATGATGATTTCTGAAAAACTTATTTCATCATATAAAAGAAAATGTTCTACCAATCCCAAAGGATCGTACATATTACCTCCCAGGTTATTGAATATTCCAGATCTTACCCAAATACACGCTACAGCCAATTCTTATTAACTAAACTAAAATTTATTAAAAAACAAGACAGAGTATGGTTAAAAGATTAATGTACATACAGACGTGAGTTCAATTCTTAAGATTCAGATTCATAGAAGAGATGGTGAGCTTTATAGTTGCAAAGAGTTCTTTCAGAAACAGTCCATAGGTTATAGTCCAATGTTTATATTTCAGGGTGATCCAGTTAGGACTGGGATCTCAGTCCTTATGGCCTAAGCTTCCCCTCTATGAAGCCTCAGGCAGATCTGAGATGAACAGGATCAGGACCCGAGGATCTTTTATACAATTTCATGTCCTCTTTGACAAGTTGGAGTTCCTCCAGGAACAAAAGATAATTAGGATGACTTTGAAGGAGGTCCATCACCGGTACTTGGCTATAGAATTAACATAAGGCAATTTGCTTGTTCCTCCACCATTCACAGATGATTTGCTATACATTTCAAAGAGAGATGAACACAGAGAGGTCCCATGTTTACAATTCTTTTAAATGCTAGGATGTTCTTTTGATCTCTGAATGATCAGAATACAGCATAGACAGGGATTGTTGATTACATTGTTGCCCATTATCCATACACATGCAATACACAAAAACACAACCATTACCTCCCTACAGGTCTTTAAGGGTCAAATTTGAGTCGTTTATTTTGCAGGATGTTTAACCCTTTTTAGCCATGCGTCACACCATCATTACCACCAGTTCAGCTCCACCAATGGAAGCAATGGTGAAAGCATTAATGTAGACAGGGCTCCAGGGGGCTTCTGGTGATTTAAACACTGAGTTGTCGGTCTTTGCTCAGAGCAGGCCTCAGGTTTAAAAAAAACAACAACAAACAGTTTATTTGCAATTCCTAAAATATAAAATATTCTAAAACACAGGAAATTGCACTTGCTAGTTTAAAATTTGCCAGGAGGGTGATGACCCACAATTTCTTGCCTCCCTATTTTTGCTTTCCTAGCTACAGGCCTGTGTGATTCTAATTGTGACAGATATTGCAAACTTTGGGGTCCATTGTATGAAATTTATTAATGGTTTATGCATGATTGTGTTCTAATCCATGGTGGAGGCTTACCACGGATCCTCCAGGAACTAAAAAGAGTAGGGGAGTAGTTATAAGGGGGTGATTACCCTGGAGATTGTAAACAACTCCAAAGAAACACCACCCCCTGGGGTGTTTGAATATACTGATTGAAACTTGGTTTTTCCAGAGATTTGGACAAAGAGGCCTTTCGGTATAAAAAGCTGATACATGGCTTTCTTTTGATTTGGCAAACAGACAGGACCCACTTGTGGAAGGTTTGGACAGCCTTTGGCTTACTAGAACTTCATAAGACTGAGGGGTGGTAAGTTTTTAGCATGCATATAGGAACTTTTATTTTTTATAGCTTCCCTGTAATGTTTTTGACCTATGTATAAATGTATTTGCTTGGAAGAATGGTGGTGTCATTGGTAAAAACACTAATTGTCTTCTGAGAGAAAGTAACAAATGGGCTGGTCGTTAGGCAGAGGGGATTGCCGGGGATATCAATGTGCAAGGCAGGGAGGTTTGCAGCCTTAAATCCCGCCACCCTGGTCAGAAGGGAGTGAGACAAGGGTTACGCCCATAGAAAGGTGACAGCTGGAGACCAGAGATCTGACTGGGCACTTCTGAAGTAGACCACAGGGGGGGAATAGAATTATAGTTACCCTGAAACTGGGGCACTAATAACTTTTTTTTTTTTTTTTTTTACATTTAAGGTTGTGAAAAACTAGACATTTTTGTTACAGGTATAAAAGAAAAGACTAGTAATATCCCCCTGTGGTTCCTGTGCCTTCGAAGAGTCTCTTGAAGTCTGATGGATTTTGGGAAATTGTGTTACCTTGGTCTCTGGTTTTCTTCTGCATTAAGATCTGCATGCACTGAGATTGACTGATGGGGAAGCCCAAGGTCTTGTCTGCATAAAACAGCAGTCTGAAGTCCCAGCAGACACACTAGCTCCACCTGGACTTGAGATTTGCATTATTACAAGCAAACAGTTAGCTGAACTTTGTTACTTGTCACGGTGCAGTGTGTTCATCTCAGCTAGTGTAATGCTGTTCAGAGTGTCTGAACCCTCCAGTCATTGCAGTAGCAGTCATAGTGGTTGCCTATCAACAAGGATCCTAGTTTTGTGATACAAAACCCAAAATTCTCCAATAAAAAAAATCCACATTTTTCCACAATTAAAATTAAACGCTCAACTTTAGTTACCCTAGCCACGCTATATACACGTATCAGTTTAACATAATATTTTATTGATATATTTACAATTTTCAAGATGACAGTCCAAGCCCTGCCCATTCTCCTGATTATCTGACTTGCCCCTGTTACCAATTAGATCAGATCATCGGGGTTCTATTGTATGTTTTTATTTTGTACAATATGTAAAAATTAATGATTCTCTTTCAAAACGCAGATTCTGTGTTTTTCTGTGGCAAACAGACAGGGGTCCTAGAGATCTATCACATCACACTAAGAAGTTGAATTTTGATAGCTCATGACAGCCCAGGTTGATGGTTTTCTTTACAAACAAAAAGGGCTGGAGACTTTCTTTTATGAAAGTTGACCTTTTGTAGTAGAAGAGGGCCACCTAAAAAAATGCTAGCTTGCCAAGTTGCTCTGTGCCTAACTTGAGCCCTAGATTCCGCTGCAGTAGCTCAGAAGAGGAGGGTACAGCAGCCATTGCAGTGTGATCACTGAAAAGGTTGCAAGGGGATTGTGGAACTGCAAGGAGGGCCCATTACAACCTCACAGCTATAATTCACCACAAATCATGGTAGCAATAGTGAAAGCATTTTTACCAGTCTGTTGTCCTAACCCACTCAGAGGCAGACAACATGGTGGTAAATAACACTTGAGCCCTTTCTAAATTAACAGTGGAGAATTACATCTAAACTGTCCAGCATAGATGAAGCCAAAAGATGCAGTGATTCAGTGCAGGGTACAACAGTGTGACCCTGACTCCAATTAAGTACAATTGGAATAGTGCTGGCAGTATTTGTGGATTGTTGTAAATATTTGTGTATGGACAGAAGGTGTGTTACAATTGCAGCAAGTATTGTTTTTCTAGTGTAGAGCTAACTGCTGGGAGAGTTTTCAAAGGTAAGAAAATCTCTATGCGGTTATGAAGAGAAGGGCTAGAGAAAAACAAAGCGACTGAAGGTGCAACCAAGCATCTATTTTTGGAGGGAGTTATCTGAACAGATCATCTGACCTGTTTTAGATTCACCCATCATTGTTCATCACGGTTTGCTCTTTCTCAAATCCCCATCATACTTCAACTGAATGATGAGAGGAAAGCTTTCAATCCCATCTTTCTTCCTCCCTGGCCTACAACACGTCAGAGAGACCTGCATAAACTACTTCCATAATAAAATACCAGAAATCAGCCTGATCTCTGCGTTATTACAATCTTAGTCAGTGATGGGCAGCACAATCTTAAAAAACTAACTTTTTGTACTGACTTTCATTCTACACCAGGGGTTCTCAAACTGGGGGTTGGGACCCCTCAGGGGATCATGAGGTTATTACATGGGGGGTCGCGAGCTGTCAGCCTCCACCCCAAACCCCGCTTTGCCTCCAGTATTTCTAATAGTGTTATAAATAAACACTTTTTTATATATTTAAGGGGGGTCGCATTCAGCAGCTTGCTATGTGAAAGGAGTCACCAGTACACAAGTTTGAGAAACACTGTTCTACACCAGCTAGACCCAATTTTTTAACAATGCAACTTTGAAAGTGGTAAATCAGAAAGGTATTTAACATCTTGGATTTTTCATTTTATCCTCTTTAAATGCTCTTTGGTCTTAAGAAGAAAGAGGATGTCATTTGATAGTTAGCCGAACTGCAACAGATTAACATTTAGTGAGCTGAGTGAAAACCTTGAATTCTCTCAGGATACCAATATCTGTATCCTATTCACGGTTTGGTCCTTAGTGTTAGAAAAAACAATTCTTCTTGGACTGCCACTGAAACACAACTTCCCAAAGATAACTGACCCAAGTGATGATAAATTGGCCTCAGGTCCCATGATCTGTGACTAGAATAACTAAAGCACACAGTGTTCATAGATGACATTTACAATTCAGTAGACATGTCTTTGGTTGTTTTTATTTCTAATACTCCCTGTACCCTCCATATGAACTGGATTCTGCTTCTGACATAGGATGTCTTACTAGTTGTCTTATCCTCTTTGAAGAGAGACAATTAATTGTTAACAGATTATCTGTATAAATCCCTACAGTTACCCTTTGTAGATAAAAACAACAAGGAGTCCGGTGGCACCTTAAAGACCAACAGATTTATTTGGGCATAAGATTTCGTGGGTAAAAAAACCAAGTGAGGTTTTTTTACCCACGAAAGCTTATGCCCAGTGCATCTGAAGAAGTGATGTTTTTTACCCACAAAAGTTTATGCCCAAATAAATCTGTTAGTCTTTAAGGTGCCACTGGACTCCTTGTTGTTTTTGTGGATACAGACTGACACGGATACGGCCTGATACTTGACACCTTTGCAGATATTACAAGTTACATTCCAAAATGCAAAGAAGATGCTGACAAATGCTGTAATCCCTGTCCCTATTCATTCTGATCTCAAAATACTATATAATCCTCAAAAACAGCAGAAAAAGCCACCTGCAAATTTTCAAACAAAAACCCCACACACAGCTCTGGGCTGGGAACAGGAATTAAAAAGACTCAGCTGAAAAGGCTATTTTTTTGTTTCTGAAAGTTTTAAGCCCCTATTTATAACATATAATTAAACTACAACCTCTGCCTTAACTATAAATGCATTCTGGCCAAAAGAAATAAAAATTATACTGCCTGACAAAGACAGTGCAATTTACAGGAGCCCCTTGCAGACCTCAAGCATAAGGTCCCATTCTGCTTCTAGAGGACCACACAAGGGAGAGCAGACTGGTGTATTAGGTACATAGGAATTGCCAGATTGCCTCCAAACAGTGGTCCATCTAGTCCAGTCTCTAACAGTGGACTGTACCAACAGCTTCAAAAGGTCCAAGAAACCCTTCAGGAAGCAGCTATGGAACAGCCTGCCTACAGGAAAGGCTGCTACTGAACCTCCATTAATTAGAGTAGTAGTTTTCAAACTTTTTTTCTGGTGACCCAGTTGAAGAAAATTGTTGATACCAGCGATCCAACGGAGCTCGGGATGAGGGGCTGTGGGAGGGGCTGAGGACTGGGGTAGAGGGTTGGAGTGTGGGAGTGAAGGCTGCAGGGTGGGGCCGGGGATGAGGGGCTTGGGGTGCAGGAGGGGGCTCCAGGTTTGGGGTGCTCAGGGGTAGGGATTGGGGCATGGGGTTGGGGCACAGGCTTATCTCCGGCGGCTCCCAGTCAGCGGCACAGTGGGGGTGCTAAGGCAGTCTTTCTGCCTGTCCTGGAACTGTGGACCATGCTGCGCCCTGGAAGCAGCCAGCAGCAGGTCTTGCTTCTAGGCACAGGCATGCAAGGAGATCTGCAAGGCTCTTGCCCGCAGGCACTGCCGCCCACCCCAGCTCCCATTGACCGGTTCCTGACTAATGGGAGTGCGGAGCCGGTGCTCAGGGTGGGGGCAGTGTGTGGAGCCCCGTGGCATCCCCGCCTAGGAGCCAGACCTGCTGCTGGCCATCTCCGGGGCACAGCGCAGTGTCGGAACAGGTAGGAACTAGCCTGCTTTAGCCAAGCAGCACCGCCGATGGGACTTTTAATGGCCTGGGCGGCAGTGCCGACCAGAGCCGCCACGACCCAGTGCCTTATATTCCACAACCCAGTACTGGGTCGTGACCTGCAGTTTGAAAACTACTGAATTATAGGTATGCCTTGAAACGTGAGAATTTATATTCCTTCAAAAATTTGCAGTTGTGACCCTGGATGTTTTTATTATCCATATAAATATACAATCCCATTTTAAATACTGACAATTTCTTGGGTGCATGTGGAGGAGAATAGAGAGGGGAGTACTTTCTCCTTTCTCCTACTGGGGACCTGCAGCAGTCTACAGAAACTGGGAATCATTCCTATATGCTGCCTAAGATGTGCAGAGATGTATTCCTGTCCCTCCATCCCCCCTGGTAGTTTTGGGAGTGGAAGGAAAAGTTAGTGTACCAGTAGGCACTGGAAACAGCACTAAAAGGGCCTGATCTGCATGGTATGTGTCTAAGGCAGGGGTGGGCAATAATTTTTTCAGGGAGGCCACTCCATGAATTTTGGTAAGTCATCATGGGCTGCACATTTCTACTATATTAATGGAGGGGGTGTAGGGTCTGGGAGGAGTTTGGTACAGGAGGGGGCTCTGGGCTGGGGATTGGGGTACGGGGGGGGCAAGGTCTGGGAGGGAGTTTGGGTGCAGGAGGGGGTTCTGACCTGGGGGTGCGAGGTGCAGGCTCTGGCCAGGAGGTGCTTACCACAGGTGGCTCCCAGCCGGCGGCGCAGCAGGGCTCAGGCAGACTGCCTGCTATAGCCCCACGCCACTATTGGGCCTGCAGCAGGGCTCAGGCAGGCTGCCTGCCATAGCCCCACGCCGCTCCTGGGCGACCCTTCTGGGGAGGGGGGCAGCGGGTCTCCGTGCACTGCCCATGCCCACAAGCACCACTCCCGTAGCTCCCATTGGCCAGTTTCCGGTGAAGACAGTGCTGGGGGCAGCGCATGGAGCTGCCTCCCTCCACCCCGGCCAGGGGTGTGCAGAGACATGCCAGCCGCTTCCGGGAGCAGCATGGGGCCACAGCAGGAAGGCAGCCTGCCTGAGCGCCCTGCTGCACCACAGGACTTTTAGTGGCCTGGAGATCATGAGGGGGCAGCCAAAGAGCCCGGTGGGCTGGACAGAAACGGTACGCGGGCCGGCTGTGGCCTGCAGGCCGTATTTTGCCCACCCGTGGTCTAAGGAGATGTGGACTGCAGGAGGTTTACAGTACCACATTCCTCTACTGTGCACTTTAGGAAGTGCGGGGGAAGGTAGCACAGGCACTGTGGACCTTAGAAGATCCACATCTCATTAATGCACCTATCCTGTTGATCTTCTAGGAGCTGTGCCAGTAACTCTTGGAAAGTTACTCACAATGCAGCAGCAAAGACACTGCATTTGTGCACTCAGAATAACATGGCACCCTACTGACCACTGGTGTAGTTATGGTGGTGTAAGTTGCAACAGCACAGTTCTCTAGTGAGTGAGCACCAAATGATGAATCACTCCTGCAAGAAACTAACTGGGGACCTCTGCATTCAGAAGCAGTAGAGTTTCCTATCAAAGCTTATTCCAAACAGTCTTTCCCATCTGCCCCCAACCAATTTCTTCACTTTTTCCTTACTCCTATTGTCCTTCGTGCTTTGCCCTTTCCTCCCTCCCCAATCATTCTCACATTCCTCCCTTCAGTGTCTCTACTCCTTTCTTTCATCCTTATGATCAGCTAATCCCCACCTAAGAGAGCACCACTTAGTAAATAAATCAAAAACAAAAATCCCAGCCAAACTGGGGAAGAGAAGATCATTAAACTAACATGACATTTTCAAACCATCACATTGTTCATTCTCCTTGTCTGTTATATGCCTCCTCCTTCACTCTCTCTCTTTTTGCCTGTTTAAATTTCAACATCTTCAGGACAGGGAATTCCTCTTATGGGTTTCTATACAGCCTAACACAATGACCCCCAGTCTTGGTTGGGGCCATTAAGTGCAACCATAATACAAAATAATAAAAAATAAGATTCTATTTATTCTCTCGGTGATAACACTGGCACACAAAAGGAGCCTGATGTTCCACTCTGCTACAGGTTTCAGAGTAGCAGCCGTGTTAGTCTGTATCCACAAAAAGAAGAACAGGAGTACTTGTGGCACCTTAGAGACTAACAAATTTATCAGAGCATAAGCTTTCGTGGACTACAGCCCACTTCTAGTTTTATGCTGGTATGACACCACTGATTTCAATGGAATTACATAGACATACAAATGGTGTAAAAGTGGAGACTCAGGCCTCAGAGGTGCATGGTGCAAAGGCTTTTCCTCCTCAGAGTACTTACTTGAGGGCAAGCCACCTTAGCTTTTAAAACCAGATGAGTCATGGACATTGATTGACCCAGATCCCCAAAGGTAATTAGGCTCCTAACTTCCATTGATTTCAGTAGAAGTTGGGCACCCAAATATCTTTATGAATTTGGGTCATTCAAACTAACTAGCACAAGCTCTGTCAAGCAGTCAATTATTCTTAATCAGGACTTTCTGTGATTCTCACAGTTTATTCATTCCCAGGAGGTACTGATATATGTTGAATAATAACCTATGTTTCTTACATCATTTATTTTAGATTATTTTATAAAGTTCTCTGCAAGTAAGAACTAGAAGAGGTGGGAAGAGTGATTGTTTCAGGAAAAGGTACGGAGCTGTATGAATAAAAGGACCAAACACGTTGAGACAGTCTGTACAAGTGTACAATTGTACAGTAGAAGGCCAAGGACATTCTCTAGGTCTGAAAGATTGTAATACTATAACTAAATCACACAGCTAACTAGAATTAGTGGAAGTGTTTAGGCAATATCTACACACACCAGTTTAATTAAAAGTTGGATTTTAAATGTATTTAGTTAAACCAATGCAAACCCCTTTGTGTACATTATTAAAGGCATAGGTAGATACCTTACTGATATAACCTAAATTGATACATGCCATTTTTTAAACTGCTTTAAGAGTGCCCATATAGGGTATTGCATCAGTTAAGCTAAAATGATTTAAAAACATCTTTAGTTAAACTGGTCCAAGTTTGTGTGTAGACAAGTCCTTTGAATAATGGCATAAACAAATATTTGGATGTCCCTCATGCAGAATGTACTTTGGTAATGCACAGCACAAGAAAGACTGCTGGGAAACAAACCATTTAACAATGGTCTATCTGCAGAAGCAAGGTTTGATGGCTTCTTTATAAGCGTGCCATAAGGACTATTAGAGAGACATGATGAGTGAGATAATTGTGACATTCCTGTAATCCTCATATTCCTCATCTGTATATAATTGTGATATTGCATTAAAGCACGTCTAATAAGGTATCAGGGGAAAGGTTATGATCTGCTGAAAGACATTGTTCTATCTAAATATGTGTATCATCAATGCATATGAAATTATAAGAATTGTGTTGTATGGTTTTCACTAAAATATGATGTGGGTTTGGGAGGCGCCCAGATACTAGCCTTACAGAGACAATGACAAGGGAGGTAACCAACACCTGGATGGGTGCTGTTGAACAGACATCACCAGCCATTGTCCAGCAAGGGAGCTACAATGCAATGATCCACCTGCATAAGACCACACCAGGGGAACTGTTCAACCTTGCCTGGGGACTCAGCAATGCCCACCAGTCATGCCTGGCCTTGTGTTCTCCAAGCACATGGACTAAGGGTATAAAACAGGACACGGAGGCCCATGCTTCATCTTTCGACTGCCCTCATCTATGCTGCAAGCAACAAAGACACTGAGCAGATTTAAACTCCAACAGAGGAGATCGGCCCAGGTTTCAAGGGTGAAATCTTGTGTATTATGAACTGCAATATCCAGTGGGGTGCGAAAACCGCTTTATCTAGATGTTGCCCAGTCTAAAACTTTTTTAAATAAATGAAATTGAGTATCACAGCTTATATAAGGTGAAACAGATTGTTTAGCATCAGTTCCACCTTACACTCTGAGTAAATTTCCCAGACCTAAAGAAAAGCTCTGTGTAAGCTTGAGGGCTTGTCTCTGTCACCAAAAGCAGTTGGTCCAATAAAAGATATTACCTCACCCACTAAAAGAACAGGAGTACTTGTGGCACCTTAGAGACTAACACATTTATTAGAGTATAAGCTTTCGTGGACTACAGCCCACTTCTTCGGATGCATATAGAGTGGAATAAATATTGAGGATATATATATACACACATACAGAGAGCATAAACAGGTGGGAGTTGTCTTACCAACTCTGAGAGGCCAATTAAGTAAGAGAAAAAAAACTTCTGAAGTGATAATCAAGATAGCCCAGTACAGACAGTTTGATAAGAAGTGTGAGAATACTTACAAGGGGAGATAGATTCAATGTTTGTAATGGCTCAGCCATTCCCAGTCCTNGGCTGAGCCATTACAAACATTGAATCTATCTCCCCTTGTAAGTATTCTCACACTTCTTATCAAACTGTCTGTATTGGGCTATCTTGATTATCACTTCAAAAGTTTTTTTTCCTCTTACTTAATTGGCCTCTCAGAGTTGGTAAAACAACTCCCATCTGTTCATGCTCTCTGTATGTGTGTATATATATCTCCTCAATATTTATTCCACTCTATATGCATCCGAAGAAGTGGGCTGTAGTCAACAAAAGCTTATGCTCTAATAAATGTGTTAGTCTCTAAGGTGCCACAAGTACTCCTGTTCTTTTTGCGGATACAGACTAACACGGCTGCTACTCTGAAACCTACCTCACCCACTGTGTCTTTAATATCTTGGGACCCACTGGCTACAATGACACTGCATATAGTGATTGTTAGACAGTTTGCAACTTTATACAGCAAGAATTAAACATTATCTTTAGTTAATATGTTGTATGGGGCAGGAATTTTGTCTTCATCCTTGTTAGAAAGCTCCCAGTACTCTGCTAGCACCATGCCAGTACTAATTTAAAATTAGGGCCTCACATAAGTTAAATTTCACTCTATACATATTTAAACTAATTAAAAGGCAGAATAAGTCACTTTTAATTTTCTTTGTTTTTAATATTATTTGGGGGTTCCTTAATGATGTTGCAATAGTGTACCAATTATCAGTGGTGAAACTCACCTAGATTCCACAGTGATTTGCACAGGTCGTAAATATAAATAGATACATTGTGTGCTTACCATAAGAGAGAGAGAGAGAGAGAGAGTGTGTGTGTGTGTGTTTTATATAACACCTGAGAATAAAAAGGAAATGTAACAACCATTTTTTAACCATGAGACCTCATTCAAGAGTGGCCTAAAGGGAAAGACTCAGATTTGGAGGAAAGAGAAGGGGAGCAGGTTGTATTTCTGAGAAATCCACATAATCACCTGCTGGTTCCCCCTCCCCCCCATCATTTGCTATGTAGGCAAGTCCTGAGGTCTTAAAAGTAATTGCTACAATTTCCTTTTTTATTTAAAATGTTGCTCATTAGGAAAGTCAGGAGAAACATTTTTGTTGGTGACCCAGGGGACCAACACCCATGCCTATTACTCAGCCACAGACTGCAGTGTATGGTACAATGTGCACCAGACAATAACACTGAGCAGTCACAATTTCAGACTATTTTACACTTAGTGATTCACTAAATGGATTAAGCAGCTTCTTAAAACACAATATGTCCCTGTCCCCAAAGCAGGGCCCCTCATTCCCAGCGCTACAGCCTCCAAGCATCTCTCCAGACCCACACAATTAACGGACTGATCTGAGCAGAAGGTATTTCAGACTGATAAGAAACAGAGGGTTTGGGGATACCGGCATCCTGGCTGTTCCAGATTGAGGAAGGAGGGTATGTGCGATGGGGCGCCGCTCTCTTCAGTTCTGGGGACAGGGCTTAGATTCTCCAGAACCGCCCTGTCCGCATCCAAGTACATAGTGCAGAAAAAAATGTTCCACATATCCAGCTTCGTCTAAGGGCTAGAACCTGCTTCCAGAGCCGGGATCTGTGTTGCTGCGGCAGCCCCCTCGGAGCCGTCTCTCCCCCCCAGGGAGCCGTGAACAAAGGCTCCAGCCAGAGGCCGGGGCGCTGCCTGGCCCGGAATAGACATCACGTCATCCCGCTCGAAGCCATTAGGCAGCAGCGGCTCCGTAGCTGCGCTGCAGCCCAGGCTCCCCGCAACTGCTCCCCCGCAACCCGCGGGGATGGAGATCAGGCCGGAAGGGTAGCGCCGGCTCCAGTCCCGGCCTCCCTCGCAACCTGCTATCGCAGTGCTGATGTGCCCCGAAGCGGAGAGAGAGACCCTGCCCCACTCCTCCCCACCACAACCGTGGGGAGAGCCCCCCGACTGCATTCTACCACCCAAAACGGAGAGCAGAGGGGCCCCTAGCCACTGCAACCCGCCCCAACGGGGAGTAACAAGAACTCTGCCCACAGCACCCCGTCCGATGGGAGGGCAGCAGGGACTCGCTCCCGCCCCGTTTCCCTATTCCCACATGCGGAGTTTACGTTTTCTGTATCTGGCAGAGCATTTCGCAGTATCTTTGCCCCTCGCATCGGCCTGGGCGAGTCCTTGGCACCGACCCAGACTGCCGGAGTTGGCCGGCGGTGGACACTGATCGTGTTGCTCTAGAGGGGAGGCTAAGACCTAGGCATGCTGAGAGGGGTGCTATTGCTAGGTATGGCCGGTCTACAGAATGAGGAAAGTGGTGGGCACGGCCAAATCGCGATGGGAGGGGGCGGGCAGGATGGCGCTGGGCACGGCCGCTGGGGTGCAGGGGCAAGTCCCTGGGCACGTCACAGACTCGATGGGGCTGGGAGGGCACGGCACGGTCTCGATGGGGGAGGGGAGGCGCGGCGCTGGGCACGGCCTGGTCTCGACAGGCGCTGGGTAGGACCCGGTGACATAGCTCCACTCACCTAAGCCGGGACGGACACTGGCGATCTCAGCCATGGTGCAGCTGAACAGGTGCAGTCGGGGTGCGGGATCCTGTACACTGGTCTCCCCCGGTACCAGCCTCCGCCCTGAGGATGCTCCGAGCCTGGGATGCAGAAGCTGCCGACTGGCCCCGATGCAGCGCAGACTCCGCCCACAAAGAACGATCTGGGGATTAGGCTCCGCCCCTCTCCGATGTCACCCGAAGAGGAAACTCCGCCCAAACGCCGACCGGGAGGGGGTGGGCAGATGTCTGTGGATCCGCGGGCGTATCCAGCACCAGGGTTGCGAGGTGGAGGAGTGTGCTCCACCGGCAAGCCGGGCAGGGAGACAGGGTATCCCACAGGGTGGATAGCCAGCGCAGGGCCTGGGCGGCGGTCTATCCCACACTGGGGTGGGGGGATTAGGGAGTTGGTTTATCTCACATTAGGGTGGTAGTATGTGCATCCAGGGCGGGTTACTGCACTGGGCGGGGGCTAAGGAAGTGGTGCATCCCCTGCTGGAGATATCCCCCTCCCTGTGTGTTAGCTTGCACTGGGCGTTGTAGGGGTATAGCTTTCCCGCAGAGTTGGGAGGGGACATGTCCCATACCGGCTCATTCCAGTTGTAGCAAAGTGAGGGCAATGAATCGTACTATGCAATAAATCTGATAGAATAGCAAAAGAGAGGGTGGGCGGTTGGCGAGTGGGTTTGTGCGAAAGCGACAGCAAGAGATCAGGGATTTAGGGCAAAGGGAAGAAGGGTTAGGGCAGGGCACCGGCCTAGGCTTTGGGAGAAGCCTGCTTCACTCCAGGCTCCGTCTGTGTGAGTTGGGGCAAGACACAGCCGCTCCGTGACGCAGGGGCTGTACGGACCAATTCAGTATCGCCTGCGAGCCGCACCCGAGCAGGCGCAGACCCCTCCCGCGGAACTGTGCCGTTTTACCGGATTTTAATCTCCCCCAAGCCTCTCGTGTGTAACTACATGGCCTGCCCCCCCCCCGAGACCGATGTTCCAGCCTCGGTTTCCGGTCTGTTCTGCCCCCACACAACGCACGCGTGGGGCGGAGGGAATAAACCTCCGCAGGAGACGCTCCTAGCGCGGTAAAGAGACGGAAAACAACAAACATGGCGGCTCCTTAGCTCTGCCCCCTACGACGGGGCCGGCGCCCCGCCGCCTCTTCACCACACTAACATGGCGGGGTCTCAGCGAGCCCAGCTCGGTCTGTAGCGATCATGGCGGCTCTCCTTTTCTCCCCTCCCCCCCATACAGTTGGCGGTCATACTTTCGCCCCCACCCGCATGCCCGGAACAATTATGGCGGCGCCCTACTTACCTTCCGCCCGGAACTATGGCGGCTGGTTTTCCTTTGCTCCCAAACAAACATGGCGGCGCCGGCGCGCGCGCTGTTCTCCTCACGGGAGTCCGGACGTAATTTCCGTTTCCCGTTGGAGGCAGCGGCGGCAAGCGGGACGGGAGGATGGGCCTGAAGAGTCTGGGCGGCGTGGGGGTTGCGGCTTCCCGGTTCGTGGCGTTGGGGGACGCTTAGGTTCCCGTTGTAAAGCGGGGTACCGCCAGGCGGGCTCCTGGGTCTGATCGCTGAGGCCGGGCCGGGCCGCCCGGAGGGGTGGTTGTGGGTATAGCTATGGGGGAGGGCCCCGGTCTCCTGTCCACGGGCGGGCTTGGCTGTGGTAAGAAATTGCACTTGTTCTTTCAGGGTGGAGCTGGGGGATTGGTAGCCCCATGTCGCACTCGTTGAAGATGTTGCCCTGCAAGAAGAGAAGAGCTGTTGCTGTGGGGCCCCAGAGTCCTTCCGTCGACTTGAGCTATCACAAGGAGTGTGCAGCTCTCCTCTCAGATGCGGAGTCTGTTAAATCGGATTCTTCTAATCCTAGCGGCGCTGAGGAGCTCAGAGACTCTGTATCAAAGCACTGGCGAGTGAGCAACATGACAGATATTCAGCCTGTGTCCGCTGCCGACAAGACTGGTGCACAGCCTGTGTGTTCTGCAAGCACTGCTATCATACTGGATGAGGATTTGCCCTTTTTGGAAACCACTGATGGTGGAGCCTCTAAAGGAAACATGATCCCAGGAAAAGGGACCTCCCAGGTGTGTAGCCAAAGGGCTTGGAAAGAACCAGTGGAGAATTTCTTGAGGAGTGGGAAAAGAATCACAGTGAAGAGTAGATCAGATCTCAGTCAGGACAGTGGTGAAGGTCAACAGAACACAAAAGAAACTGCGTCGGCAACTGAATTTCTTGAGCAGGGTAAGGATCAACAATTCACTGAAGAAGGTAAATTAATTTGATATGGGTTGCTTGCTGCTGTCATTTACACAGCAGCAGAAGCACACCAGGTATTTTACAAACAAAAGGGGATTAGGTCTCTGCCTCATAGAATGTTGGATCTGATTTTCAGCCCTGCTGAAATATAAACTCTTGAATTTAAGCTCTTATTACAAGAGTGTGTCAGTTTTGAAATTCAACCCGTTATTATCTAGGTAACCAATATATAGATAAAGGATGGGGAATGGGATGCAGCAGAAACCAGTTGAGTAAGTGGTGTTGTTCCGCATGCTTTGTTAGTTTGGGAGTGGCGGTGTTTGTCAGGAAGGAGACTACAATTTAGCTCTTAGAGCCACTTTCTTGTTTTGTCCAAGGCAGAAAATCTTCAGAAGAAAGGGGGGGAAAAAACAAAGAATTAGAAAGTCAGAGAGAATAAGATATTATTTAATAAAATTGAAAGGACAACACGTTTAAAATATGAAAGGAAATAGCTGTTTCCCACAACATTTAATCCAGGGAACTCATTGCCACTAGATATTATTGAGGTCCAGAGTTTAATAGGAGTCAAAAAAAAAAAAGATAATCTGTTTATGGGGATAAGAATATCCAGAGTTTATTTGGTACAATAAAAATTTCTTTTAGAAGGGATATAAACCATAGTGCTTTAGGCATAAGCCAGCCATCTACTGAGGGGTTAGGAAGAAACTTCTTCTGTGGGCAAGTTATTCCATTGCAGGATTTCTTTCATCTGCTTCTGAAACATATGAGTATCTGCCATAGTTGGAGACAGGATATTGGACTAGAGGAAGCATTACTTTAATCTGATAGGGTACTTCCTATCTGTTGATAAAAATCAGATAAGGAAACACTTGTTACTTTTGAGCATATAAAAATGAGCGTCCTGGTTGACTTGCATTATGAGGTATTATGGAAGTTGGTAAACATACTTTTGTTTTGACTATTATTTTTTTTGAAAAGTCATGGGGAACTGGGGGAGAACTTGAGGTTTATTTCTGACATTGGACAGTAATAGGTGCTAAGAAGCAACTTCTTTTTAATGTCAGGCTGTTAGTGATTGGGTTATGTCCTGAAGCATTGAGCATTACATCATTTACACAGTTTTGGCTGAGCTTGCAAAGGCTTTACGCTCAACTTGATTGCATTTCTGTCTGTCTGTGTGTAATATAATTTTTGAACACTTTTGTACAATGAATTCCAAAATCTCAGGGAATGTTCTAGACATCAGTGACCAACAGACCTGTTGATTTTTGGGGAGTATGAGAAAAAGGTAAAATGGAGGACACATGGGAGTCTCTGCCATCTTCAGGCACCTTTGCAATTGTTTGTAGGTCAAATGGTTGGTTGATAGTACCCATTAACACCTCCAGAATAACAATATCCTATCTCATCTTACCCATAGAATTTAACATGATGATACCCTGAATGCCTTATCTCCCAGACAGAAAAATAATGGGGGATGCGGGTCATGGGAGAAAGTGAGAAAGAGGGCATGCCCACAGACCCTGGCAAGGGTGGGGGGGGGTAGAATAGGGAATGGGGCACACAGAATCCTTGGCATGTGGCAAATTGCAGGACCCAGGTATGGGGATGGGGGAAGAAGGTCACAGAGCTTCTAGCATGAAAAAGTGGGGAATGAGGGAGAAGGGGTTAATGGCAGTGCACACAGAGCACCTGCTATAGGAGGCAAATAGGGGAACCTGTGATGAGTAGAGGGGAGGACTGGGAAGGTGCACAGATCCCCTGGGGGCGGGGGATTGATGGACATTGGTATGGACAGCATGGGGATGTACGCAGAGCCCCAGCTGGGGACAGAGAATGGGGAACTCTGCTGAGGGGAGGATGGGGGACACACAGAGTTCCTGCTACTGGGGGAAAGGAGAATGCGGGGGGGGGGGGGGGTTCGGAGAAGTTGCAGGGAGTCCCTGAAAAAGAGAGAGATAGGAGGATGGCACACAGGGCCTTGGGTAGAATACAGCGATGCAAGGAGCCCTTGGTGTGGAGTAAGCTCAGTCTACACAAGCTGGAAGTGTTGCAACTCCCTAGTTATTCTGTCTCGTGTAACTGTTGTCCTCGTTATCCATTTGAGTTTAACCTTTATGAACCCTACTAAGTGGTTGGACTCTATCTTATATCAATAAGTTTCATAGGTCATGTACAGTGTAAAATACTTTGTATCATTTAAGATTGTCTTCAAAACAAATATCTGCATCTTGAAAGTGCTGTCTAAATACTAGCTAAATAGAGAGACAAGGTGGGTGAGGTAATATCTTTTAGTGGACAAACTTCTGCTGGTGTGTCTCTAATATCTTGGGACCGACATGGCTACAACTACACTGCTTACTAGCTAAGTGATCATCCTTGCATTACTTTTAAAGAATAAACATTTGGCTAGATATGTGTAAAAACTGACCAAAATGCAACCAAATGTCCTGTCAGACATTTCTTGCTATTGGTGGTCTGTGCGTGAGTTGTCACCCTATATTTTAATTCTCAGAATAGTATTCTTTCACACAGGTGAAAGATTAGGTCCATCTTGTTAGGGCTTGTAATGGGAAGCCACCACAATCCCTAGCAAGACCTTCCCTAGGCTGTAATGCAAGTTTATAACTTTATACAGATTTATTACAGCACTTGGGTTTTGTGACATCAAGTGGCAGGAGAGACTTCAGAACCATAGTGTATCACAGGAAGTACAGAGAAACTATGATGTAGGCAAGATGCTAATTTGTCAGCTTGTTCACACCATCATTTTTTCCTGACACTATATGACTTATGTATTTAAAGGAGTTTTTGTGATTTCTAATATATCTGAACACTTGTGATTAAAATCCAGGAGGTAGCAAAAGCACTTATTACTTGTTCAACTTATACAAAATCAGTTTCACACATACAGAATGGGAAGAGACTGTCTAGGAAGGAGTACGGCAGAAAGGGATCTAGGGGTTATAGTGGACCACAAGCTAAATGAGTCAACAGTGTGATGCTGTTGCAAAAAAAGCAAACGTGATTCTGGGATGTATTAACAGGTGTGTTGTGAGCAAGACACAAAGTCATTCTTCCGCTCTACTTTGCTCTGGTTAGGCCTCAGCTGGAGTATTGTGTCCAGTTCTGGGCACCACATTTCAAGAAAGATGTGGAGAAATTGGAGAGGGTCCAGAGAAGACCAACAAGAATGATTAAAGGTCTTGAGAACATGACCTATGAAGGAAGGCTGAAAGAATTGGGTTTGTTTAGTTTGGAAAAGAGAAGACTGAGAGGGGACATGATAGCAGTTTTCAGGTATCTAAAAGGGTGTCATAAGGAGGAGGGAGAAAACTTGTTCACCTTAGCCTCTAAGGATAGAACAAGAAGCAATGGGCTTAAACAGCAGCAAGGGAGGTCTAGATTGGACATTAGGAAAAAGTTCCTAACTGTCAGGGTGGTTAAACACTGGAATAAATTGCCTAGGGAGGTTGTGGAATCTCCATCTCTGGAGATATTTAAGAGTAGGTTAGATAAATGTCTATCAGGGATGGTCTAGACAGTATTTGGTCCTGCCATGCGGGCAGGGGACTGGACTTGATGACCTCTCAAGGTCCCTTCCAGTCCTTGAATCTATATGGGTGTCTACTTTTTTAAATGACTGGTAGAAGTGATGAGGCAGCATCAGAAGCCTAGGTGACCCATTTTTCTGAAGTTCACAAGCTTTGAATAGTGAATCCATGAGACCTATATTGTTGTAGGGTTTGTGGAATCCCTACTGTATTTGGATCATAGGTTTGTGCAAAAGAGGAAAAGGTAACTGGGGAGAAGCACCTTAAAATGACCCTAATATATGCTGTTTGCAGGGAAATCTCCTAAATTG
This sequence comes from Trachemys scripta elegans, assembly GCF_013100865.1. Classification (NCBI taxonomy): domain Eukaryota; kingdom Metazoa; phylum Chordata; order Testudines; family Emydidae; genus Trachemys; species Trachemys scripta. The sequence goes on from NC_048313.1 coordinate 9,113,120, forward strand.
CATACAGGGGTAGAAGTAATTTTGCAGAGACACCCCCATCCATCTGACAGCCACTCTCCAAAACAAGTGGCCCGAGTGAAAAGTTCCTTGCTGCTGCCGATTAAAGCTCCTGCCACAATCAAGACATTGAAAAACACCAAAACAGGGGAGCAGCTGCAGCAGACTGATGAGGAAACTGAGGACGTTGGGCTGTTTATTCCACTGGGTAAGTGTCTTGCAAGAGGAGAACCTGTGACATGGTGACACAGAAGCACAAAACGGGGGTAGGAATCCAGCCTTTGGGTTCAGCCATTTTGAATGAAATATTAAACTTCTGCACTGTAATTCAGTAGCTGACTAAGCCTTAGGGGCCCAGTGAGGAGCATGTTCTGAAACAAACTAGAGTTGATCCCTGCAGTGGTCGTCTCACTTATTGCCTAAACACTGGTCTCCTAAGAGAAGAGCTTGGATGCTGCTCTTCTCTTCTCCTGAGACAGCAATACACTTGGGCTTGAGAAGCATGTTAAGTCTGATAAGTTTTCTAACCCACTGGCAGGGGTGAAAGTAAGGTAGGCCACTTACTGGTATAGGCCTGGGGGGTGGCTCTGGCCCCCGGAAAGGACGGGGCCTTGGGCGGAAGGGGCGGGGCTGTGGGTCAGCATCCCCCAACCAGCCCTTTCAGGCTGCCTGGCCCGCGCCATCCGGGGCTCCCGTGTTGATTTAAAAGGCCTGGGGCTCCGGACGCCGCTGCTGCGCTAGCGGCAGCAGCATCCAGAGCCCCAGGCCCTTTCAAATCGCTGGCCCCAGGGCAACTGCTCCCTTTGTCCCCCCCGCCCCGCCTCTCAGAGGCTGCGGGGAAGGGAGGGCCAATGGGGCAGGGACATTAAAGCGCTGCAGGGCCTTTTGCCACGGCACCACTTTAACGTTGCTGCGCTCCCTGCCGACTGGGGTGGGGGTGCAGGAACATTAAAGTGCTGCCGCGGCAAAGGACTGTCCTTAAAGCGCTGCCGCGGCAGTGCTTTAACGTTGCTGCCCATCCTCCCCTCCCCCCCTGTCGGCGGCCCTGCCGGTACGGACCCTGCCGGCAGGGCTGCTGACAGGGGAGGCAAATGGGGCAGGGACATTAAAGTGCTGCCGCAGCAGCGCTTTAATGTGGTCTGGGTATGGGCTGGTGCGGGTTCATACTGGTATTGAGTACCTGCCCGTACCGGCTCACTTTCACCCCTGCCCACTGGTGCTGGCTTCCAGGATTTTCCTGATTTACAGCCTGACTGCATGGTTGCTTCATGGCAACTCCTTCAGGAGGAGGGAAGGTGGCTAGTATGGCAGCTCTGTGAAGTTGCTAGAGCATAGATGTCAAATACTTAGCTTAATGTATTTGTGGCCTCTGTGATAAGTTCAGATTTTTCAATATCTGAGTCTTCCATTTGAAAAATGTGTTCTTAGCTCTTGTGGTTGTGAAGGATCAGTGCACTCTTGTCTGTCTGAGTCTGGTGTGGATTTGGGTTGCATGTGGTTATAAAATTATGTTCCAGCCCACATACTGTAACTAAAGATGGAATCCATCTTTCTCCCGAAGAGTGAGTTTGACACCCCCCTCCCTCCCCGATCTCCTGCACTAGTTATAACATGCATAGGAGCAGGTCAAAATACCAATGTTTTAGTGAATCATGGTTCCTATTCATGATCAGTAGGTGGAAAGCAGATGAGACCTATTAAGTCTGCTGCATTCTATCTTCTGGAGAGTCCCACTGCCTGAGTGGGAGGTTGAGTCTTGTATTTTGAAACTGAATCGTTTATTGGTAATCTGCAGAGGAGCAAGATTTAGAGGAAGGTGAGAGAAGGAAGAAGAGGAGGAAGGCAACCAAACGTAAACGTGAAGAGAGAGGCCAAGAAGAGGAGGCGTCCTTGGCTTGTGACATCAAACTAGATGACATGCTTGATCGCACCTTAGAAGATGGAGCGAAACAGCACAACTTGACCGTCGTCAATGTGCGAAATATCCTCCATGTGAGTGGGGTGGAGTGGAGATGTATGTCAGTACTAAAAAAAGGAATAGACCCTGTGTATCTTCCTGGGAAAATGCTGGCTAGGCTGAGGTTAGCCTATAGGATTGCACAGGATTTTATAAACCGGGTAAACACAGTAATGATTCACAGACTAGTAAAGCTAGAGCTATCTATTGTTATAGGTGGAATTGATCCAGAACGCGGTCACTTACATTGTCATTAGCAGATGTTAATCTTTTACTTCCTGTGGCGTGATCTTTTGCAACTGGTTGTACCACACCTGAGATGTCCAGGACAAAGGCACGAGCTATTAAGATGGGATGAGAGGACATAAACTGGGAATGTACAAACCTCATATTTTCTGAGAGGACTGGGTTTCTTGGTAAAGGTCTTCAGGAATTGTGGTGGGACTGTTAATGGAAATGTAGTGTACTTAGTGACAAAGGCCACCTACTGATTTTTAAAATATTTTTATCCTATCTCACAATTTCCACATGGGAATGAATTGTAGTGGAGAGAAAATCCACATCCCCGTAGCTACCTAGTGGAAAACTTGAGCCAGCTAATTCTGTAGTGAAGCACTTGTTGTCAGATTCCAGTCATCCCTGAACTGAGCCTAGGGAACACCAATGCTGTTTTCAAAATAATAATTTATACTGTTTATTTTAAGCTTTTATTTGCATTCCAATAATGTTCCATGCCTGATGGTCACAGGAATTTGTCCTTTGTCCATTCTCTCTAAAAATAAAAAAATTAAAATTAATGGAGATATCCCATCTCCTAGAACTGGAAGGGACCTTGAAAGGTCATCGAGTCCAGCCCCCTGCCTTCACTAGCAGGACCAAATACTGATTTTGCCCCAGATCCCCAAGTGGCCCCCCCAAGGATTGAACTCACAACCCTGGGTTTAGCAGGCCAATGCTCAAACCACTGAGCTATCCCTCCCCCTCTCTATAGTGACAAGTGACTGCCACTGTTTCTGTTTCAGGCAGATTCACTAGTTATTACTATGTAAATGTCAGAATGCAATAAGTTTACCTTCCTCTACAGCCTGGCGCTGATGTGGTCATTTCCTTCCCAGAGCGCCCCATGCTGGGAATTTAGTTACAATATTTGGATTCAGGAGCCAGAGTCTCTGATCTCGTCTTATCTCCTCAATTTTTACTTTCTATAAGCTCTACTTTGTTTTTCAGTTTTGTTTTTTTGTATCTCTCTTCTCTAGTAATCAGTGTGCTCTGAAATGTTGTAGCATTAAACTTGCCCTGGAGCAGTGGAATAGATACCATACTCTCAGTCTTACATGTGTGAATGTATGTTTTAAGATGCAAATTCTCCAGTGCTGCCCCACAGTAGCTTTTCTCATGTTCTTAAAACCAGCAAATTTGGGATTTTACATTATGTGAGAAGAACAGAGCTGATATGTGTATAGACTGCACTGTTGTCCCTCCTAATAGCATTAGAAAGTTTGATAGGTTCATTCTACAGAATCTTTGCATGTAATGCAGGCCCTGCACTTTATCATAAGAGGAGCACTTAATATTTTCTTGTCCTCTTTCCACCTCCCACCACATTTCCAAGATTATTTTGAGCTGAGGTCTGATTCTCTTTCACAACAAAAATAAAAAAGGAGACTTGAAGCCAATTTTTATGTTCCTGCAGGAAGTGATCACAAATGAGCATGTGGTTGCCATGATGAAAGCAGCCATCAGTGAGACAGAAGACATGCCCATGTTTGTGAGTAACAAGCTTTTCCCCCCATTGCTATCTATCCATTTGCATGGTACCTTCAGACGCTGCTCTGACTGTTGAATCTTGCTAGTGATCTGATGTGGGGAGAGAAGAGGCTAAAGGTAGGATCATGGGAGAACTTGTATTGCAATATGTTTAGGCAGTTTGAGACACTAACTGCTCTGTTGGAACCTAACTGCTAAACAGAATCATCAGGTATAGAGTTTAGTGCAGAGATGTCATGCCCACCATGTCAGACAGGTGGTGTACTTAGCAACAAGAAACAAAGACATTTTCCATAAAGAGAGACTGGTGAAAAATGTTATAGCTAAGAGTTTGCTTTCTTTTTAACTCTTTTTTAGGAGCCAAAAATGACTCGCTCTAAACTGAAGGAAGTTGTGGAGAAAGGAGTGGTGAGTATGTCATTTGCATTTTTTCCCATTGGTTTGGGAAAGGATAGAAGATGCTTTACTGACCTCTGGGGCAGTAGGAACTGTAGACCGAGGATGCTTTCTGTGAACTATTCCTAAGCCTAAAAAATTTTACAAGGTGAAGTGTATGCGTGTGCCCATATTTGTAGTGATCTTAAATAAAGAAAATAGGGATTCCTTAGAGATGAACAGAAATGTACCAGATCAGAGTTGGAGTGGGTAAAGTGCACAAAGTGAACTTAGAGGATCTAATATAGGAGGGAGTTGTTGCCTGACGCCCAGATCTGCTGAGCGGTTTAGAAAGCTTATATTTTAAGGTCAGATGTTACTTGAGTAATTGGGGAAATAGGATCACAAAACACAGATGGTCCTTTGTTTTAACACTATGAAATCTGATGTTACACGGATTATTAATAATAGTTTTATTTCCATTAGGTAATCCCTGCATGGAATATTTCTCCAATTAAGAAGGCTAATGAGATCAAGGTTAGCAACTGAAAGGTGAATCTGTGCTGTTTCCTCTGTCTGCAGAGTCTGTTGCAAGCAGATTTGCATCCTTACACAAAAACCTCCAGTGAATATACTCATCTGATTCACCTTGGGCTCACATCTTTGGCCTTTTGTTTCTCTCTGATTGTCCCTTCTCCTGACTTTTAGCTTGTTTTCCTCTTCCGTGGTTTATTATGTGTATTGTGGTACTGCCCAGAGACCCCACTGAGGGCTGGGCACTGCCTATCTCAGAGAGTTGACAGTCTAATTTTAGATATGATGCAACAAGTGAGTGTACAATCAATAGGCTGTCAAAGGTATCAGTGCTAGAAGCATGTGGTTTCATAGACTAGGTATGTGCAATATGAGATACTGTGAGCTCATTCAGTGGCTTTTTAATATTGTAAATTGGGCCTGTCCTTGCACCTCTGAATCCACCCATTCCACAAGACTTACTTGGATACAGTTCCACATCCTCTGGAGCCTCTCTCCTTATCTTGACTCCTTCTCTGAGCTTCTCCACACGTCCTGTGGTATGGGCATTTGAAACTGTAAAACTTTTAGCTTAAACCTGTAAAGTTCTTATACTTGCCTTGGTTTCACTGCAGCCTCCTCAGTTTGTGGACATTCCCCTTGAAGAAGATGATTCATCTGATGAGGAATACCAGCCTGAGGATGAGGATGAGGATGAGACTGCTGAAGAGGTAAATATGGCTAAACACATCTGATTATATCCACAAAGGGATTTAAGTGCCGAACAGCCACTTTAGGCACCCAAATCCAAAATATAGATATTCAAAATCAGCTGCTGTCTAATTCCGTAGGTGGCTGAGTTGCTGCTGATAAAGTCCCTAGGTACCTAAAAATCTGCCAGGGGGTATGTGCACAGCCACCTAAATCCTGATACCTTGGCGCCTAGCTCACACCTAGGTCCTAGCAGACTCTTCAAACTGTGTGTTCCCCCACCTATGGTGCCTACAGGTCCAATCTGGTATGTGTGCTCAGAGGCTGCCTTAGAGCACACCTACTGGATTAGGTCCTGCACAAAATGAGTCAGAGGTTGTTTCTCTCCCTCCCTCCCCCCACCCTCCTTTTAATCCAATAGCTCACTGGTTAGAGCCCTCATCCAGGATGTGGGAGACCTCGGTTCAAATCCCCATTCTGCAGCTTGAACCCAGGTTTTTCATGTCTTGGGTGAGTGCCTAATCGTTGGGGCATGAGTTATTCTGGGGATGGTCTCTGTCTCTCCTGTTGAAGCTTTTCTAGTTTGCATAAAATGTTTAAATATTCACTGGGCCTTAGAGCGAGAATTATGCTCTAACCCAGTGGTTAGGGCACTGCCCTGGGATGTAGAAGAGTCTGGTTAATAGAGTCATAGAATTTAAGGCCAGAAGGGACCACCAGGTCATCCAGTCTGACTTCCTGTATATCACAGACAACCAATGCCACCCAGCACCTGCACACTAAATCCCACAACAGAAATTGAATCAAGATATTCTAGCCCTCAGGAGTCTGAACTATTACATCCCACAGGCAGAGACTAGGAGGGACTGAGGCACACCAATGAATACGTGAGATATACCCAGGTAATCCTGGCAAGTGACTCGCAGCCCATGTGGTAGAGGAAGGCAAAAAAAACCCCGAGGTTCCTGTCAGTCTGACCTGGGAGAAAATTTGCTCCTGACCCCACATATAGCAATCAGTTAGATCCTGTGAGCAAGAACCAACCAGGCAAGCATCTGAGAGACAGAATTCTTAGTACTACCTGAGAGCACTGTCCCACCCCGTCCAATGTCATATCTCCAGCTGTGGCCATCTCTGATGCTTCACAGGAAGCAGACAGACAAACCAACCCAGAATATACTGGGTGGGGAATCCCTTCCTAACTCTTGCAGGTGAACAGCTGCACCCCCGAAGGCATGAGCTTTTTAGGAACATCAGATAGGTAGATAGAAACCAGAAGGGACCCTCAGGAGTGCTGAGTCCTACCTGCTACCATCACAAACAACCCTGTCATACAATACCACATGTACATTTATCCAGATCCCTTAAAACTAATTAAAGGTGTGTGCCCCAACAACTCCTGTTGGGAGGCTGTTCCAGAACCTCACTCCTCCAACCTTTTTCTAAGGTTCATCCCTTGGTGTCCTCCCTGTAAGATTATCCTACTGATTTTGGTTCATTCTTTCCTTCATAGTATACTGAGACTTCGACTTCATTATGTTAAAAGAAAATCACTGGAATGAGATATTAGTTGAAAAAGGGTACGTTAGTGATTGCAAAATTACTTGACTGTGTATTGCTTTGCTTTTCTTCTATAGAGCTTGTTGGAAAGTGATGTGGAGAGCACTGCCTCTTCTCCTCGGGGAGCAAAGCGATCTAGGACAAGGCAATCATCAGATATGATAGAGACAGATGAAGAGGGAGCAACCCTATCTGAGGTACAGTTAACATCAAAGCTCCAGTACTTCCTGAAATAGCTTCAGTCTTTCATTATAAGTCACCAGTGAGAAATCCATAATAAATGTTGATTGTTAACATTTATATTATGGTAGCACTCAGGTGCTGATTTGACTCTGTCCTATTGTTATGGGTGCTATACAAAGAGGTGGATACAACCATGCCCAAAGAGCTTATAGTCTATGAATAGCAGTTTACAAAGAATCGGAGAGAGAGAGACAGTTAAAATATACGCAGTTTTTTTTATTTATATATAAAAATATATATATGTAAAAATTTCTAGTTACATACATGTACTTAATTTCACCTACTGCACCTCAGCTGAGTCATTAAACATTGGATGATTTCTTATAGGCATTGAGACAGATATGGGTCTTGGAGAGATTTGAAAGAGACATTAGCGACCTTATGCATCAGCACAGGGCGAGTCTCCATGAATAAGGAGTAGTGTGGAAAAAAGTACCAAAATGTTTGTGGTGACTGTGGGCTGCAAAAGATGGTATTGTGGGTGGAGGAATGTGAATGGGGGAGGTGGGTGATGTGATAAGAGATATATAATGGATAAGTAGAAAGGCAAAGAGTTGGAAAGGGCTGTGAAGATTAGGACAAGAAGCTTACATTTGATTTGTTTTAAGGAAGAGATTTTTTGGAGGGATTAAAAAAAAGGGGGGATGATCTGTTCAAGAGATCTGCAAGGAACATGATTTTAACAGCTTCATTTTGTCTGATTCCCTCATATGCAACTGTAGGTTGGGAATATGTGATCATGAGAACAGATAATGCTGTGTGCTATGTGCAAGAGTGAGTCTGGCTTTCCCTGGCTTCTAAAGAGCGAAAACTTTTTATTCTGTTTCTTGAGCCTGTATTTTCTAGAAGTTAGGTCTTCCTGGAACCCCACATTCACATACCCCTCAACATAACCCCCCAACCCTCCCCAAATAGCCTAGTTTTTCTGTTTTTAATGATGCTCCTTGCAGTAAACAGGAAGGATATGGTGCTGCTTATCTTTTCTCTTCAGAAGCAATTATTAACCCTTTACCTATGGCACAGTGTATAGGATCAGAGGCAACATGGTGAATGTACTGATTTTTCTCTCCCTCCCTTTCTCCCTGCCATTGTATCCTATCACCAATTTAATCTCATATAGTTAAAATGCTTCTAGAGCTGATAATTTTGGGAACTGATTAGACTGAAATCTTTGAAATTTTCTCTGCTCCTGCAGAGCTCTCGATAGTTACATTCTTACCAGTATGCTTGCTAAAAATCAAGTCTACCAGAATCAGGAGAGTCCATTTCCCCCTGTGATGCCATGTTTTATTTTGTATTGCAGTAGCACTTGATTGTGCAAGGCATTATACAAACAGAAAAAAGACAATCCCTGTCCTCGAGAGACTGACTTAAATAAAATATTTTTAACATGAAGAACTTCTTTTGATTAGGTGGAGAAGGTGTCTGCACCCCTTATTAGGCATATTAGTGCTGAAGTGGTTCCCATGGGACCTCCACCACCACCTAAACCGAAACAGAGCGGGGATAGCACTTTTATGGAGAAGCTGCATGCTGTGGATGAGGAACTGGCCTCCAGCCCAGTGTGCATGGATTCCTACCAGGTAATGTGATTAGGGATACTACAAAAATGACACTGTGGTGCAAGTATAACAGTATTGTTGTTGATGGAAGGTGGTTGTTTGAGCTGTACTGTCTAAAACCTGTCTGCTGAGTCCCTCTACACGCTGTCAACTTAATTTTGCAATCAAGCACATTGCTAACACTTTAAGATGCTTAAAAGTGAGAGAATTATACAAATCAATTAATTTTCCTTAATTATGCCCTTTGTTCACACTCTGCATTTCTCTCAGCTCGGATTATGAAAATCAGTTCCATCTGTTTCACATATGCATTCTTTGTGCTATATTGCTCAGGTATTAAAACATTGCAGGAGATGTTTCTTTCTAAAGTGTTTGGAATTTTTAAATTATTGAAATGTTTCTCTTTTTGTTATATTTTATAAATCTTGTTTTTACAAAATGTAACATTTGCCAAATTTTAGCTGATCGTGTAAATTGCTCCCTTTAGGTGACACTGTGGCTCAGCAGGGAAGCAGTAGACTGTAAAATTGGGAGCAAGAGACCTAAGAGGCTGGTGTTATGGGTTAATGATTGTATTTCAGTGAATCTATGGAGCTGCAATAATACAGACTCTAGTAGAAGTTGTTCTGTCCTGCTCCTGTCTTGGAAAGGAGCTGTTGTGATGATAACTGAGCAGTGGGGATGAACAGGATAAACCAACTGCTAAGGAGTAAAATATTGAAGGGGAAGAAAGCTCTTAAGGCAATAGGTTTGAATGAAGTGCATGTTGAAAAGATATTTATAAGTGATGTTAGTGTAATAACTACAGATTAATTAAATGTTACCCTTGGAGGGAACAACAAAGTAACATGAATCTTTTTGTGTCAAGAATCAGATTTTTCTGGTGTCAGGTTTGTTGTTGGTTTTTTGGCTGCACTGAAATGCCTGACATCAAAGAAATTAGAAGAATAATGGGGAGGCTGTGATTTCATTGTGCTTTCTCTCCATGTTTCAGTCTTTGGATGATAGCCTCATTGCTTTCCGCACCCGATCAAAGAGACCCTTGAAGGATGTTCCTCTTGGTCAATTGGAGGCTGAGCTCCGTGCCCCAGATATCACACCAGACATGTATGACCCAAATACTGCAGATGATGAAGACTGGAAAAGATGGCTTGGGGGACTCATGAATGATGATGTGGAGAGTGAGGGTACGCAGCAATACCTGGTTATTTAGTGGTATTGGTGGGGACATTTTCATCTCTGACCTTGATTAAGAGTTCTGTGAGAAGCTTAAAGCTTTCTCTTCCTGTCTATACCAGGCAGTCTCATGTACAGCCATTAGCTTGGTTAGTAACATGAATATGTTCTGCATGCCAACAGCTTTGCTAACCTTCCACATGTCTATGTTGTATTGGTTCTAGGCTCAATCTTCTCTTCAAGGCTAAATATGCATTGACTCGTATACTAGTATATATGCTAACTGCTGCCCATGAGTAATAATGAGGATGTTGTGCATTTCAACTGCACTATAAATACTCCAGTGTCCTGTTTAGCCAGCTCTGCTGTTTTTATTGTTTTTTATTTTCTTCCCCATGCTCCAACACACTGTATCAGCATCTAGATACTACAGTAATATGAGCTTTAGTAATGGATCTAGAGATGAGAAGTTTTGGCTGGCTGAGTCTGCTTACACGGAGATCTTTTAATGGCTACTAACACAGTGGATGCTCTTGTGTCAGATATTTTGGAGATTTCTTCTTCTTTTCTAAACCTGGCTTCCTTTCCTGCACTTTGTTCTACCTTTCTCATTAGATTGTAAGCCCTTCAGAGAAGGAACATTGACTTATTGTGTGTTTGCACAGTGCTTAGTACAATTGGTCTCTGATCCTGATTGATCATTTGAATGCAAATATATAATATAAATGTTTAATAATAGAAATTAAAACAAAACTTGGAAGCTGTTGTTCACATAACCTGATTCCTGAAACTGGAGTGAAGTATTTAACATTTCAACCTCCACCATTGCTGAAACTTTCCACAAGACAGCTTCCATAACTACCAGGATGAAGCCAGCTGTTGGCTTAATGTCAGTGCTGCCTTTCTCTTTTGTGTTACTTTTATTTGATTATGCTGGCTTCCTAGTGTCTCACCTGTGACAAATTGCTGTAATGCTTCTGAGACCGTTTACCCTCTGATCCTCATGCATCATATGAGTATCTTGGTGAGTCAAGTCGAAGACTGAAAACAAAGCATGTCTGAGGTGTGTGTGTAAAGTCCCACAAGTCCCTGGAATACTGAGGCTTTAAGATAACATCTTGAACCTCTTACAAGAAAAGAGGAATTTCCTGATGCGGTTGAACCTTTCATTCAACAGAGCATTTGAGAAAGGTGAATAGATATTGAACCTGTTATAAGGACTAATATAACTGCTTTGGTTTTAGTTTAGTTTCCAAACTGAATTTAACAAGGGCTACTGAAGCAGGCTAATGTTAGGAGAGGCTGGAATCATTGCTATAATCATCTTCTTAGCATAATGTGCCTTAGGTGCCATATACCCAGGATGCATCCCTGAATTTAGTCTGCTGGTTGGATCATTAGCTTGCCTGGGCTGGGTACTGACGGGGACATGCGTTGACCTCTTTTAGAAGTAGTAGCATGAAAATACCTTCTTCATGGATCGTGTTTTCTAAACATCTTACCATTTTTGTTGCTCTCCTGGACTCTTTCCAGTGTCCACATCTTCCTTAAAGTGTGGGGCCCAAAACTGCACACAGTATTATAGCTGAGGCCTCATTGCCGAGTAGAGTGAAACAATTACCTCTTGTATCTTGCATATGACATTCCTGTTAATACATTGCAGAATGACATTTGCCATTTCCACAACATTATATGAGTAAATCCCATTGACTTCAATGGAAGAGTAAAGCCCCAGGATGGGCAGGAGGAAATCTTAAAATGACTTATCCAGTGAGAACCTGGAGCTTGTATTTGTTTGTCAGATAAGAAAATACAGTTGGACCTATTTCTTGTTGTAGTAGTGTCTAACTTCAAAGTGCAGTATAGGGTATACCTTGAGTTTATTTATCAATGTGGTGTTTTTACGTGAGGGGCACCATGTTGTATTTACCATCATGGTTTATGCTCTTATAAGAAACAAAATAATTCAGAGGTTGATTCTCTGTCTTGCCTCTTGTCATCACTTACACCTGTGCACAGTGGGTGTAAAACACACCGATTAGAATAGTGGCATTATACACTCACTTTCTGCAAATTTAGATGACACAAATTACAGCTAGTGGAGAATCAGTCTGTCCTTACTAAACAGGAATGGTTAAAATACTAGGGAAAGAAATGAGGATGCTACAAGTGCAGATTGAAAGGAAGATAGTTTTGTTATTACTACCACAGCAGTTGAGCAAACTGGGACCCTGTTAACTAATACTAACTCAAGTCCTGCCTCTGTCTGGCAGGATAGCCAGTAAGCCCAGTGTTTCTCCCCAGGTTGCCATTAGCACGGTCTCCCTTACAGTTTGATTTATGAAAAAATATGTTTCAAACATTTATCTTGTTAGATGAAGCAGATGATGATGATGACCCTGAGTATAACTTCCTGGAAGATCTGGATGAACCAGACACAGAAGACTTCAGGAATGATCGTGCTGTGAGAATCACCAGTAAGTACTGCGATAACCTAAGCTCAGCTCCTTCAGCACTGCTTCTGTTAGAATTGTTGATCCAAATTGAAAACTTCAGTGTTTGTTGCAAAGGTTTTGCAAGGCATGGCTAATTTAAAAAAAAAAAAAAAAAAAAAAAAAAAATGAACCCTCCCCTGCCCCCCCATGCTGTTAACTATACAGAGGAGCTGGTGAAGTAATGACTCCCCATAAATGCATGAATGGATCTGGCCAGTGGTCCAGCATTGCCATCAGGTACAGCGACTTAGTTCTGTTTTAGACAAAATGAGACTCTAGCCAAGATACTCTGTGGGTCTGGTGTGGGCGTTAAGGAGGTTAGATAGGGTTGCATTGAAGGACTTTACTGTGTTGCTCAGGCCTTCAGCTGTGAAGTGGGGTCAGAGCTGCAACATTAGGCGTATGGAGAGCATGTGGGGAGAAATAGCAGCCTGAATTTCGATGAAAACCTTGTGACCACAGTTGCGGGAAGCTGATCTCTTAAATCACAGATCAAGGAGGTGAAGCCATTCTGGCATACACAGGGGATTAGGATTGAGTGGCTGAGAGGCAGGCTGTACTTGGATGCTTCAGGGCTGATCCCCAGCACAAAGAGAAAATGTAAAAGTATATGCGAGGATCCCCTTTCTTCCCACTTGTGTTGGAAAGTTTGCAAGGGTTTGTCATCTTCTGAAAAGGAAATCCTGCAAATTGCTGAAATTTTTCTTACTGGATCACTAGCTGTTTCTTCACGCACCCTATCTTGTCTCTACAGAGAAAGAAGTAAATGAACTGATGGAGGAGCTGTTTGAGACAGTAAGGGCAAGTCTATACTACATAATTAAAGTCAACCTTAGTTATGTCAACATACAGCCACCGCAGTAATTAAATAGTTTTTGCATGTCCACACTGCACTCCTTGTGTCAGTGTTGCGTGTCCTCTCTAGGAACGCTTGCACCGATTTAACTGTCAGGCTTCTGAAAGGCAGCAACTGTTGATGTACGCAAATGCAATATCTACACTGACGCAGCATCGACCTAACTACATCAACCTAAGCGCTACACCTTTCGCGGAGGTGGAGTTAAGTCAGTGTAATGGGCGAGTTACATTGGTGGGAGCTGCATTTTAGAGTAGACGCTTGCAGAGTTAGGTTGACGTAAACTTCCTTATGTCGACCTAACTCT